>NC_087210.1:39859399-40049399 GCF_015104395.2 Macrobrachium nipponense | reverse complement strand
TCTCTTTGTGTGAATCATTGTAAGTACAATCATTTCTTTATTTTTCATTATTGAAAGTGATAAAGTGATCGATTATGGATTCTCCACGCCCCGCTACTCTCCGGAGATTGTGCCCGGGTACCGAAGTGCGTAAATGCGGAAAATTCCGCTCGTTCCCAGAGATCGATCCCCATATATTGTGTGCTCGGTGTCCGGGGCGTGAGTGTACCCGTGCCGAGCCCTGTGAAGTTTGTATGTCTTGGTCGGAGGCGCAGTGGGGCTTGTACGAGGGTAGGAAGAAGCGAAGGCCGACAAAGGAGTCGTCGGAGAGCTCTCCCGCGACTCCTTTGGTTACGGACACTTTGTCTTCTATATAAATATGATGGTTGTAGCAGGAGAAAGCAGAGATCGTAAAAGAGAGACTCCAGTTAGTCACAGAGAGATATCCTTAGTAAGAGCCACAGATCAGATTATCAGTGAGAGATCAGCAGCAGCAGAGATTATCCGTGAGAGATAAGAGAGAAAGGGACCGACGAAGGATTCAGAGAAGAAAAGGTCCTGCCAGAGGTTTTGGGGAGTTCCTGCCTTACAAGTGGACTATTTTCTGCAATACGGAGTCAAGAGGACGTCTGCAATCAACGTTTTTCTTTTGTGAAGCCACCGCTTCGAATTGCCAAATTGACTAGCAAGTATTTGAATTGCCTCACTGTTCCCCCAGTTCATGCAGTGTAAGATTCTATTTTTTTTTATGTAAATAGGAGATACCATTCTACATTTACCTATGTTAGTAAGCTTGTAAATAAACCTTTGTTGTGTTAGTGTTTCTTTTTATATTCGTCTCCCTAGTTTCAACTGTTGGTGTTGAAATATATATTTTTTTTTTATTTCATATCGAACCTGAAGCGGACTTCTCACAGAGGCCGTAACAAACTGACACTCCAGGGAGCAGCAGAGGACAAACCCATGCCTCAGATCAAAGAGACGGATTTACCATCCGTGCTCCTCCCGGGAGGTACAGAGAGTTGGTTGGATGCCCCGGCAACCTTTTCGGTAGGAAAGTTGAGCCAGGATTGTGCAACAACACTCTTTAGCGAGCGCTTGCCCAGACTCTCAGAAGCGCTTATTAAAGCAGAATATGAAGCCAGATGTCGCTTGTGCAGGTCCATCAGTTCCGTCACTATGGCAGAAAGGACAACTCTAGTATATACGGACGAACCCTTATTCAAGATTCTAACAAAGTCACTACTTCACACCTTACAGTGTGACGTATATGACTTCGCTGTAGCCAGAAGAAACTGCAGGAAGCACGTTCTGGCTGATGCTTCAATTTGTCATGAGCCAAACAGACTCATCAAGGCGCCAATCTGGGGGGCTAACCTGTTTCCCGAAACATTGGTTAATGAAGTCTTGAGCAAAGCAGCCAGGGTTAACCAGAGCTTGCGAGTGCTGGGGCCTGTTTCCCAAAAGAAGGTTTGACTCTTCTGCAGCCCAACCTAGGGGAAAGAAGAGGGCAAGGAGGTTCCAACCTTTCCAAACGAAATAACCTCAGGCAATGGTCCAGGCAGTTCTAGTAGGCCAGCTGAACCAGCCATCCACTTCGAAAACCCAGCCTCAACATCAGTACATGCTGCTGCAGAGCCAACCCTCTCAGCAGCCTCAAAGCTCAGCCAGTTTTACCCCTTCCCCGGCCTTTAATGCTTCCTATGAAAACCAAGGGGTGTTTCATGGCTACAACAAGTTTGCAAGAGGTAGCCGAGCCAGAGGAGCTTTCCGCAGAGTCGGCGGAAGAGCATCCGGCAGAGGAAGAGGCTTCAGAGGAAGCCGGGGTAGTCGACCCTCAGCACAGTGAGACTCCTCAGGTAGGAGGGTGGCTGTGCCTGTTCAAGAACCGCTGGAAATTCAGCAATTGGGCGCACAGCATAGTAGCAAAAGGACTGGGATGGAGTTGGAAGAAAGGGCCTCCTCCATCAACCAATTTTTGTTAACATCCGACAACGGATCTGGTAAATTATGCCCAAGACCCTCTTCAAAAGAAGGTAGTTACAAGAACCAAATACTTAAAATTTCAAGGACGCTTGTTCAGCGTTCCAAAGAAAGACTCAAACAAGCAAAGAATAATATTTAGACTTGCCTCATCTGAACTCTTACATTCAATGCGACAAGTTCCACATGCTAACCGTTTCGTAGGTACGGACCTTACTTGCCCGTGGGGCCGTCACCACCTCTATAGATCTTACAGATGCCTACTATCATGTTCCGGTAGCAAGGCACTTCCGCCCCTTCCTAGGCTTCAGATTAGGCAAGCAGGCTTACGCCTTCAAAGTAATGCCGTTCGGGCACAACATAGCGCCCAGAATATTTACAAAGTTAGCAGAAACAGTGGTACAAGACATGAGAGTTCAGGGAATAATGCTAGTAGCCTACCTAGACGACCGGCTTATCTGGGCCAAAAACGACAAAGAATGTCACATGGCAACTCAAAAAGTACTAAAGTTTCTGGAATACCTAGGTTTCCAGATAAACTACAAGAAATCCCGACTCACTCCGGCATCACGATTTCAGTGGTTAGGAATACAATGGGATCTCAATTCACACAAACTGTCAATCCCACCGTTGAAACGAAGGGAAATAGCAAGCACTACGAGGCACTTCCTCAAAAGCAAACAAACGTCCCGGAGGAACCAAGAAAGTCTTAGGCTGCTCCAATTCGCCTCAGTAACAGATGTTCTGCTAAAGGCCAAACTCAAAGACATAAACCGGGTTTGGCGGACCAGAGCGAACAGGAAATTATGAGACAAAATTTCCCGTATCCCGGCAATACTACGAAAGAGACTCCGTCCATGGACAAAAGTCAGGAATCTAGTAAAATCAATACCATTGCAGTTCCCTCCACCAAGCTTAGTGGTCCACACGGACGCCTCACTAAGTGGTTGGGAAGGATACTCCCAATACAAAAAGGTTCAAGGCACTTGGTCAATAACACTCCACCAGCTTCATATCAATGTTTTGGAAGCCATGGCAGCATTTCTAACCCTGAGGAAACTTTCTCCAGCGAAGAAAATCCACATCAGGTTAGTATTAGACAGCACAGTAATAGTCCACTGCATAAACAGACGAGGTTCCAAATCAAGCCACATAAACCATGTCATGATAGCAATCTTTTCATTGGCAGCAAAGAACCAATGGCATCTCTCAGCAACTCACATGGCAGGAGTAAGGAACGTAGTGGCAGATGCACTGTCAAGGACAACTCCGCTAGAGTTGGAGTGGTCCTTAGACAACAGTTCATTCAAATGGATCAGTCAGCAGTACCCGGGTCTTCAAGTGGACTTGTTCGCCACAGAATCCAACCACAAGTTAAAATACTATGTGGCTCCCAATCTGGACCCCATGGCCCAGGCCACGGACGCCATGTCCATAGATTGGAACAATTGGAAGAAGATTAACCTATTTTCTCCAATAAATCTACTAATGAAAGTCCTGGACAAACTCAGATCCTTCAAAGGACGGATTGCTCTGGTAGCTCCCAACTGGCCCAAGAGCAAGTGGTACCCTTTACTCAGGGAACTGGGACTTCGTCCCAAACGGATCCCCAACCTGAGGCTAACACAACTAGTACAAACGCGGACTGTGTACGCTTCCTTGTGGATTCAGAATGCCCTAACTTTATGAACTTCATGAAATTTGCGGCACAAAAAGATGTCAACATGGATCCTATTAACACCCGGTTTCTAGAATCAGACAAACAAGAATCTACGCTCAGACAGTATGATTCTGCGGTAAAGAAACTAGCCTCTTTCTTGAAAGAATCAAAAGTGAAGACGATGAATACGAATCTAGCTGTTACTTTCTTTAGGACCCTGTTTGAGAAGGGCCTAGCAGTTAGTACTATTACCACAACCAAATCTGCCATAAGGAAAATTTTCCAGTTTGGGTTTAACATTAATTTAACAGATTCGTATTTTTCATCGATTCTGAGGGCTTGCGCTAGATTAAGACCAGCTGACAGACCTCATACAGTCTCCTGGTTTCTGAATGATGTACTTAAACTAGCTTCAGACACCAACAATGAATCGTGTCCTTATACAACCCTTCTTAGGAAGACATTATTCCTTGTAAGCCTGGCTTCAGGAGACAGAATATCAGAATTATCGGCTCTTTTTAGAGAACCAAATCATATCGACTTCCTCCCATCTGGAGAAGTTCTGTTATTACCAGATTGGAAATTCTTGGCCAAAAACGAAGATCCTCAGAGCAGATGGTCTCTGTGGAAGATTGTCCCACTTCCACAAGACCTATCCCTTTGTCCAGTCAAGACATTGAAATCATTTTTGAACAGAACTTCCAATAAAACCTCAGGTCCTTTATTCATTAGAGAGAATGGTGGAATAATCTCATTAAAAGCAATTAGACAAAAAATTCTTTATTTTATTAAACAGGCTAACCCGGAATCAGTACCCCATGTACATGATGTCCGAGCGGTAGGTACCTCAATTAATTACTTCCACCACATGAACTTTGATGACATTTGGAAATATACGGAATGGAAGTCACCGAAAGTATTTAAATGACACTACCTTAAATCCTTAGAGGCCCCTAAATTTTCAGCAGTAGCAGCAGGGAATATTGTTTCCCCTGACACAGCCTAGTCATAGTAAAATATTTAATCTTAATAGATCTGCCTTCTCTTAAGCTCTTTCTCTCCTACCTGCCTTGCTTATAGCCCTTAGCCTTCACCTTGGTATTTTGTCTTGGATTGTACACTTGCACTGTTCTGTTACTATGTATATTAATTATTCCAATACGGGGAAAATATTTTATATTACTTGATGTAGTAATATCTTATATTTTGGTGTAGTAATCACCCTGTCCTTATTGTAAATGGTTTTGGTATTTGTATATACTTAATAGTATAAGGATCTAGATTTAAGACATTTGTTAAAACTTTATTGTAAAATGTATATAGTGTAACTTCATTAAAGAAGGTTGAATTACTTTAACCCTTAAACGCCGAAGCAGTAAAATAAAAATTGTCTCCCGTGTGCCGGAGGTGTTTTGGAATGACCGCTGAAGTGGAAAAAATACTTTTTCCAAAAAATCACAGCGCACTTAGTTTTCAAGATTAAGAGTTCATTTTTTGGCTCCTTTTTTTCTCATTGGCTGAAGTTTAGTATGCAACCATCAGAAATGAAAAGAATTATCATTATCATACATAAATAATGCGATATATGATAGCGCATAAACGAAATTTCATATATAATTGTATTCAAATCGCGCTGTGCGCAAAACGGTTAAAGGTAACAAGTTACTTTTTTTTCGTTGTAATGTACACTAAATTGCAATCATTTGGGTAATAACACATTGTAAAACCATAAAAGCAACACAGAGAAAATATTATCACAAAATAATGCATGAATTCGTAACGCGCGAAAGTAAACAAATATTTTTTTCAAAAATTCATCATAAATCTAAATACAGGCGGTCCCCGGGTTACGACGGGGGTTCCGTTCTTAAGACGCGTCGTAACCCGAAAATCGTCGTAAGCCGGAACGACGTTCTTGAAAACATGTCCACAGGGAAAATTTCACTACTGAATTGTTGCCAACTTTTTCTTAGGGCCGTATCTCTAAAATTATCACTAATTTACTTTTTTTCATGTGCAACACTGTGTATTCACAAAATTTACTGTATATTTCATTAAAATACGAGAGAGAGAGTAGAGAGAGAGAGAGAGAGAGAGAGTAGAGATGAACTGAGAGAGATGAGAGAGAGAGAGAGAGGAGAGAGAGAGAGAGAAAAAATAACTCCTTAGGTTTCAATAGATGAAATGAACGTCTGTAGGCAACTTTTTCCCCCTCCCATAAATACATATATTTCTCCAGAGAAGAGAGAAAGAGAGGACTGTGCAATTATGTTTGTCTGTCTATCAATTCTTTTGCTGAGAGCGAAAGAGATAAAAGGAAGAAATAGAAACACCAAATGTATGACAAGTATCTTGTGGAGAGAGAGAGAGAGAGAGAGAGAGAGAGAGAGAGAGAGAGAGAGAGAGAGAGAGAGTTGTCCTTACAGTATTTAAAAGAGAGAAATGGAATGATTATTGTATTTAAAATACTCAGATATGAATTTTGTACTTATAGTATTATTATTTGAAAATATTAATGAATAACTTATTACATACATGTCCATGAAAATGATCTCATCTCAGTAAGAGAGAGAGAGAGAGAGCGAGAGAGAGACGAGAGAGAGAGAGATTGAGAGAGAGAGAGAGGATTACATAAAACCATTAAATTTGTTGACCATTGTAATGGCATTGTTAAGCTTGAGTGTCACTCGAGTTGAGTGGGGAAATTGATACAGAAAAAGACAAAGGGAAGAATTTTCTTTTGAAATTAGTTATCGTATTATTATACTCTTACTTCTTATTATTATTATTATTATTATTATTATTATTATTATTTGAAAATATAATAAACACGTGCATCTACCATAAAAATTCTCTCATCTCAGTAAGAAAGAGGAATTATCCTTACAAGTGAAATGGAAAGGTCATTTTCATCTCTTTAAAATACGACCATTATGAATTTTGTAATTAAAGTTTTATTATTATTATTATTATTAAATAACTGAAATTATCAATAAACATTTTACATACTAGTACCATAAAAATTCTTTCATCTCGGTAAAAGAGAGAGAGAGAGAGAGAGAGAGAGAGTGTTTACAGTGGACCCCCCGTATTCGCGTTCTCCAGATTTGCGGACTCACACATTCGCGGATTTCTCTCGGGAACGTTTCCCTGCATTATTCGCGGAAAATTCACGCATTCCCGGTATTTTTCTATGATAAATATCCACAAATTCCTAGTTTTTTGGATGAATTTCATCATAAAATGCACTTTTTGTGATAAAACTATTAAAAAAACCATGTAGGAAAATTTTTAGTGGGTTTTTCTTGAGTTGTAACTAACAAAATAGGCTGTTTTTAGCATTTTTATAGGGGTTCCAAACATTCGCGGGTTTTAACTATTCACGGGTGGGTCTGGTACGCATCCCCCTCGAATACGGGGGGACCACTGTATCTCTCTCTGTTTATAACACTTCCAGCGAAAGAGAGGGAGGGAGTTACCACTATGTATGACACATTATAATCTTGTGTGGCAAAAGAGAGAGAGAGAGAGAGAGAGAGAGAGAGAGAGAGAGAGAGAGAGAGAGAGAGTTAACCTTAATTAAAAGTGACATGGATAGATTAGTATGTATTGTATTTCTTTAAAATACTATCACATATGAATTTTGTAATTACAGTTATTATTATTATTATTATTATTATTATTATTATTATTTGAAAGTATTAAAAACAAATAGTACAAGTACATAAAAAATCTCGAGTCTCAGTAAATGAGAGAGAGAGAGAGAGAGAGAGAGATAGAGAGAGAGAGAGAGAGAGAGGGGGGGGGGAAATGTCAGGACCATGTGATTGCAACACTGCAGCTCTCCCCCAGCTCTTCCCCCTCTTGGCTGTCACAGAACTTGATATATAGCTGACAGTTTTAGTACCTGGATCTCAAAAAGGTTACTGGAAGTTACTTCAAGAAGACTGGGATTTCCTTCATTCTTCCATAATTTTTTAAATATAAGCTAAAATTTTACTAATTCACTATGGTATTTTCTTTAATGAATTGATATTATTGCTGTATAAATTAATATTAATATTTGAAAATAGTAAATCATTTATTTATCATACTAAAAAACATACATCTTTGTAGGAGAGAGAGTAGAGAGGGAGAGAGAGGAGGAGAAGAGAGGAGAGGGAGACGAGAGAGCTTGGAGAGGAGAGATAGGCGAGAGAGAGAGAGAGAGGAGAGAGAGATGATGAGAGAGAAGGAATTATAGTGATTATTTTTCGTTGGAAAATACAAAGAGAGAGAGAGAGAGATGAGAGACGACGAGAGAGGACGAGAGAGAGAGATGGGAGAGACGAGAGAGGAGAGAGAGAGAAGAAAGAGGAGAAACTGTAAAGGATTCTTATCTTATCATAGTATGTGTTTTTTAAAAGCGTTGTAAACTCGGAGCGTCGGAAGCGTCAGTGTCGTAACCTCGGAACAAGTGTTGTAACCCAGGGCGGATTTTTCAATGAATATTTAAGAAAAAGCGTCATAACCTCGGAACGTCGTAAGCCGGACCCGTCGTAACCCGGGGACCGCCTGTATTGTCCTAGAGACTTCCAATTTCTTTCAAAATGAAGACAAATGATTGAATATTACTATACTGTAAGAGTATTAGCTTACAATTGCAGTTTTTGACCATATTTGACGAGTTAAAGTTGACCGAATGTCAAATTTTTTTATATATTTTTTTTATATGTAATTATTTCGGAAATTAGAAAAGCTACAACCTTCAAATATTTTTCGTTTTATTCTACATGAAATTGCGCACATTTTCATAGGTAAAACTCTATGAAATGCCTAATATGAAACGGAGCAAATATTCCGAGAATGGGACGTACGCATTTCGGAGATTTGTGGCTGTGAATCCGCGCGCTGAGGGAAGGAAAGTTTTTTTTAAATTCACAATAAATCTAAATATTTTGCTAGAGACTTCGAATTTGTTGTAAGATGAAGATAAATGACTGAATATTACTAGACTGTAAGAATTTTAACTTACAATTGCGTCTTTCGACCATTTCGGTTGTGTCAAAGTTGACCGAACGTGGTTTTTTTTCTATTTATCGTGCTTTATATGCAAATATTTCAAAAATGAGAAAAGCTACAACCTTCAATTATTTTTTGTTGTATTCTGCATAAAATTTTGCACATTTTCATATATAAAACTTTATGTAACGGCTAATTTAAAATGGTGCAAACATTACCACAATCGCACGTATGATTTTTTCGGAAGAGTTACCGCGCGGACGTAAAGAAAATGTTATTTTTTTCATAAATTCACCATAAATCGAAATATTGTGCTAGAGACTTCCAATTAGTTGCAAAGTGAAGGTAAATGATTGAATATTACTGAAATATAAGAGTTTTAGCTTACAATTGCGTTTTTTGACCATTTCGGTAGAGTCAAAATTGACCGAAGGTTGAAATTTTGGCACTTATCGTTATTTATATGTAATATCTCAAAACTGATAAAAGCTACAATCATAAGTATTTTTTTGTTGTATTCTACATAAAAATGCGCACATTTTCACATATAATACTTCATGTAATGGCTAATTTAAAATGGTACAAAAATTATGTCGAAGTGACGAAATAATTTCCGAGATGTGTCACAGATACTTTTTAGTGCAGCAAGAAAGAAATTCGCGCTTGCGTAACGATTGTAAACAAAACACACCTGATCCGTGAACTCCCACGCATCCCCAAGGCGCGTTGATTCAAGAGTTTTCGGCTGGTAGGCCTAAAAGTATTTTTCCGCTAATTTTTAAAAAAACTTGTATGTCGACGTAAAATACGTCCAGTCGGCAGCCGAGAGACAAAAAATGTCGACGTAAAATATGTCCAGTCGGCGTTTAAGGGTTAATAGTCTAATTTCTCCCTTCCAGTAGTCTTGTAGGTGTTTTGTCCAAGCTTGTGCTTTCTATTCTCTGTTACTATTTCACGGAGCGACACAGGTTAGGCCCAGAATAGGGATTTTGACAAAGGAAAATCTATTTCTGGGCAGTGACCTGTGTCGCCCAGTGAACCCACCCCTGATGTCCTCACCCTGTAGGCCCAAGCTTGGGTGCTATTTTCAGGAATGACGATCGAGGCGCTAGTTGTAGCAGTAGCGGGCAGTAGACGGCTTTGGTACGGCTCCTCTTTGGAATGGGGGAAATTGACAAAGGAAGAGAATAAATGGCAGGGGACCTCTGGTAGTGTTTCACTGGCCCCAGTTTTTATACCGACACCCTTTATAGGGGTGAGCGAACCAGATTTATTCTGGTATAATCCAATGTAGCTTTTTGTCTTTTATAGTTAGCAATATTTATACCTTAGAAATGAGTGCTATAGGAATATTTCACTGGGCGACACAGGTCACTGCCCAGAAATAGATTTTTCCTTTGTCAAAATCCCTTATTTAGCCTATGTCTCTCTTTGCATCTCTCTCTCTCCTACCTGCCTCGCTAGCATTCTTGCCGTAGCCTCGGGCGTCCGTCATCTGGGCGGTTTTATACTTACCTCGGATGGCGAGCCTTTCTCATGTCCATAACTTGATGATTTATTGGACTGTATATATTTGTATCTGGGTCTAATTTCTGTATATTATATTCTTGTTAATTGGTGTGTGTTAGTTTAAGCTATTTGTTGGGTTATTCAACCCTGTTGTGTAGATAAGTTTAATTTTAAGGATCATTAAAACAATTATCTGTTTTTATAACTTTATTGCTTTTATAGAATTAATTACCTAGATTATAATATTTAATTCTAATCGAGTTTTAATTTACCTTATATTAATTAATTATCTGCACTAAATTTCCAAGCTGGTGGGGCCAATTCTCTGTTGCTATTTCACGGAGCGACACAGGCTGAGCCCAAAAAAGGGATTTTGACAAAGGAAAAATCCATTTCTGGGCAATGACCTGTGTCGCCCAGTGAAACCCACCCCTTCTCATTCTTCCACACCCTATCTGGCCCAAGCTTGGGTGCTATCTACAGGAATGAAAACAAAGGTGCTAGCCGTAGTAGTAGCGGGTAGCGGGGGCTTAGATCGGCTCCTCTGTAGACGAGGGATATTGAGGAAGGAAGAGACTAGATGGCAAGGCACCTCTGGTAGTGGTGTCACTCGCCCCAGATACCATGCTGACACCTTGAATAAAGGTTAGCGAGCCAGAATACTCTGGCACTAGCATGTAGCTTTTTTCTCTGGTATTTGTAGCAATACTTATACCTTAGAAATGAGTGCTAAAGGAACCATTTCACTGGGCGACACAGGTCATTGCCCAGAAATAGATTTTTCCTTCATCAAAATCCCTTTTTTAAGATCGGTCAAACTTTTCTTATAGCGAGCAGGGAAGTTACTTTCATGCTTAACGTTGGCAGCTCCGTAAACAATACCTTTAATCATGTCAACATGATTTTGAGGAAGATCAAAATATTTTTCAAATTTACTTTGGGATGACGCAATCATTAAAGCAGAAGGTCGACTTGTTATAAAGAAAGATAAACCATATCCAAGCGCACTAACAACATTTTCACTTATTTGTTTACTGGATAGGTTTACAACACAATCTTGATGTGCACAATTTGTCCAATCACTGCTATCAATAAGATTTTTTTATTTTCTGTCGAGTTTACTTTTCAGGGCATCTGTAGTCCTACGTAGTTTTTTGTAAATTTCTTGTCGCACCGAGTCCTTCCAATCGGCCGGGATGGAATGATTGAGAGATCCTTGTTTTTTCCAGTTCTTTGAATTTTTCCTTCTCTTCTTGTATAGATAGATAGATAGATAGATAGATAGATAGATAGATAGATAGATAGATAGATAGATAGATAGATAGATAGATATTATATATATATATATATATATATATATATATATATATATATATATATATATATATGTAAGGCCTAGGGTTTTTGATTATAATGTATTGTCCATGGTGTCCCTTTGACCTATGGAATGTGGAGAACAGTGTAGAGGTAACGACCCGAGAATAGCTGATGAATGAGATTCTGGGGAATGGCGTGAGATTAAAAAAATTGCTTGAGTTTCGACAAGTCAATGCACGAACAGTTTATGAACTCAAAGTGCCATTTGTGAAAAACTGGATGCAGCTAGAACCGTGAGGCGCATAAACGAAGTCCAAGGGTTGTGTTCGGTATGTGCGTGTGGTGCCTGCCTTTCTTTCGGTTTAAAAGAAGTCATACCCAATCCTATAGGGAGGGATTTTTGACAGAGGGTCTTCAAGTTCAACATGGCAAAGATGCCGGTGGCGTTCGCCACGGGGTGGGAGTTTTTTTGTGACATAGCAGAAGTGTTTTAAGTGTCCTCGGCTGTTGGGGGTGAGTGTTGCGTTACTTTAGCCAAAAGAGTGGCTTATTATCTGTTTGACATTTTTGTGATGCTATCCAAATTTAATTTAACCTCCGTTTCTGTTTAAACTTGTGGTGTGGTACTTCAACCGGGATGTGTCTGTATCTTTGAAACATACTGGTTCTGGGAATGCAGTGGGGGGGTAGGGACAAAGAATTTCCCAGGATGGGGTTGAGACTTTTTTTGGGTGACTAAAAAACAATGTACCTGTTTCGGGGTTTTTTTTGGGTTAGTCTGTAAGCACTGGATTACTTGATTGATTGATTTATTTATTCGTTGTTTCAATAAACGTTAATGTTATGACGCAAACTCTCCATTTTCCATTACCTGTTAGCTGGAGAGAAGGGAGGTGGAGAAGAGAGAAGTTGTCGGTGCTAGAGAGGGAGAGAGAGAGAGGGATTGCCGGGGAGAGAGAAGAGAGAGGAGCTCGTGTGTGTAATTTTGTTGTGTGTGGTTTGCCTTCCGTTTCGTGTTCACGCTTACTTATGTAAATAAGGGGGGGAATCCCCCTCCATTAACAATATATATATATTATATATATATATATAGATAGATTCTATATTATATATATATATTGTATATATATAATATATATATATACAGGCGGCCCTCGGTTTAGTGGACAGGGGGTTGTCCGTTCCTGGCCGACCGACGCCAAGCGATTTTCGACGCTGAGCGATTTTAAAGCCTACGGCCGCCGCACAACCTTCCTTTCGAAACTCTAGAACCAGTCAAAGGAGCTGTAATCCCACAAAAGGCGTCCAATAAGTAAAATTAATTTATTATGCAGTATAGTACTAATAGAAATTACTGTACAGTACATGTTGGGGTGTCTAAAGTATGTAAAATATAATAAAGTTTTTTAAATTGTTTTAACCCAGTGTACAGGTAGCTGGTAGTGTTCAGGTTTACGATCATTAGGTCTTATACGCTAGTTGGCGATTTTATAGAGCAGCATTTACAATTTCAATGGTCTAACTTTATCCATCTTTTCTAAGTTACATTAAGGTTCAATAACAGCTAAAAGATGAATGATGAAAGTATGGTGTTGTAACGTTTGTACTCGTTGTTCGGTGAAACAGTGGTAACAGCCATGAACAACCGGAACGAGGAAACCTACTATTTTTTTTTTTTCTAAGTACAAACGAACTGGATAACATCGTTTTGGCTTGTATTTCGATTCATCGTAACTACAGTGCAACATTACCGTATTTGTTGTATAAATGGCGTTATGTATAGAATAGAACGAGATATCTTAATGTAATAACTTTATTCGCTTATAAGATCAGAGATCAACTATAGATTAAAGGGATCAATCGGGGGAAATATACCGTTAAATTTAAACCTAGTTATAACTGAACGCTGAGAAAACTGTTCCCCCCTCCCGTTCAAGCTGGCTAATGACTATTATCGCACAAATACGGCAAACAAGGATAAAACTGCAAGTAAAACGTCTGCCATCACACAACAACTGTAGATAAAATTGGGATAAAATCATTTTAATTCAAAACTACTGGGTGCTTTGAAAGAACCACCTTTTACTGTTGGTTTCACGCCGATATAAGATAAATAGCGTAAAGATTTTCGTTTATTACGATGGATATAAAGGATTACGTATTTGCGAATTGGGTAATCACGTAATTTTTTTAATGCAACTAAACATGCCGCCAAACGTAAATCTGTTTTAACGAAAAAAAAATAAAAAGTTTTAAGTTCACATTCACAACGGAGACCAATTATTCAATAAATATTTCCACCTAAAAAACCACGCTGTATATGGAAAAATAACTTTGTTCTCATATAAGTTCAAGTATATAGGATATTCGTTTCTGGCTAACTATAAGCAAGAGGCATTCTCTCAAGAATTGCGTTTATGGTGAAAAGAGCTCGTTAATTTTCAATCAGCTGATTTCAAACCAACAACCATTGGGACCCGCCTCCGCGGTAATACTGGGCTTAAAGTTTGCCGTGAGTATTTTGTAAAAAATACAATAATATGAGAATACATACAATATATTCTTTGGATACAGTCGAAATAAAATGTATAACTTTTTAAAGGATTTGTATGGAAAAGATGCGTCTTAATAAAATAAACACAATGCAATTTTTCGGGAACTGGGCGGACAAAAGAACGAACCATGAAAAAACCATCCCCTTTACAACGTGGAAGCCTTAGTTACAAAGGCTGCCGTTAATTTGTATCTTATTTCTGTGACCAAAAATGAAAAATAACCTTTACGCAAACATATGTTTTCAATAAACACATTTTAAAACATAAAACAGCATAAACATTTGAAAAAATCGACCACATCGATCGCTAAATTTGCAACTTTTTTTTTTTTTTTAACGTCGATAATTTTCGGAATAAAGAGCGGCAGAACGGCGGCATACAAGGAAACGAACTTGGAAAAAAAACATGTAGTCGATAAGTTTGAAGGGGAGGTTTCAAAAGCTGCCTTTTTATCATTTTATTCTGCACAGAAATAAAAAATACCCTATTCGTACGAGTACATTTGCATAGCACATTTTTAAACATAAAAGCATAAACATTTTATAAAATCGACAACATCGATGGCTAATTTGCACGTTTTTTAAAAATGAGGGACATGTTCGGAAGAGCAGGCAGGCGGCGGCCTTACAAGAAAGAAACCATGAAAAAAAACATTGTATTTGATAACAGTAGAAGGGCAATTTCCAAAAGCTGCCTTTGTATCATAATTTCTGTACAGAAATAAAAAGAATGCCTTTCACGTAATACATTTTCCATACACAATTGAAACAAAAGCATGAACACGTTATGATCGACACAATCGTAATCGATAACTTGAAGGGGAGTTTCAAAAGCTGCCTTTTTATCATATTTCTGCACAGAAAATCTAAAAAAAATACCCTATTCGATAGTACATTTCCTAATTACATTTTAAAACTTTAGAAGCATAAACATTTAAAAAATAAAATCGACACATCGATCGCTAATTCGCACTTTTTTAAATCGGATATTTTCGGAAGAGCTGGGGCAGGCGGCGGGTTGCAAGAAAAAACATGGAAAAAAACATCGTATTTGATGCGTTGAAGGGCAGTTTCAAAAGCTGGCCTTTGTATCATATTTCTGTACAGAAACATAATAATGCCTTTCATTGTAATAAAAGCTTTTCATACACATTTTAAAAAAAACAAAAGCATGGAAAAACATTTATGAACTCGAACACATCCCATAGCTAAATTTGTTGCACTTATGTAACTCGATATTTTGTCGGCATAGAACAGCGTCAGATGGTCATATATTTTACCCTAATACCATACGATAATAACTCTCCATAAAATTTGTTAATAAATTTAATTTTGCATAACCTTTATGGTCTGCAACGGCATTTCTACATATGTATGAACTCGTTAGACAAGCGGCGCTAGCGGCGCTGTTTAACTGAAATTTGTGCCATAAAGAATACCTTTAAAATGCCTTATTTTTTTAAATGAATATTTTTGACAACCGTCCGTAAAACCGATTCGCCACGGTTGATTGTTGCGCCGTTACCGCGGGCCGCCTGTATATACTATATATATATCTATATATATATCTATATATATATCTATAGATTAATATCTATATATATATCTATAACTATATATATATCTATATATTATCTATATATTATATATCTATAATATATATATCTATAATATATATCATATATCTATATAATCTATATATATATCTAATATATCTATATATATCTGATATCTATATATATCTAATCTATATATAGGGTCTATATCTAGTATATCCTATATCTATATATTCTATCTACATATAGATCTATTCTATATAATATTCTATCTATATATATATCTATCTATATATATAATCTATTCTAATATATATATCTATATATATATATATCTATATATATATATTCTATATATATATCTAATATATATATCTAGCTATATATCTATATTATCTTCTATATATCTTGATATAGCTATCTATTTATCTATATATCTATCTATATAATCTATATATCTATCTATATTCTATATAGGCGGGTCCCTATATATCTATATATATATCTATATATATATCTATAGGGGTTCTATAATATATCTATATATCTATATATCTATATCTATATAGGGTTATACTCTATATTTATAGTATCTTATTGATATATATATATCTATATATATTATATCTATATATATATATCTATATATTATATATCTATATATATATATATCTATATAGTTATATATATCTATATATATATATATCTATATATAGGATATTAGCCTATTATATATATATCTATATATATATATTATCTATAGATATATATATCTAATATATTAGGTATCCCGATATATATCTATATATATCTAATATATAATATATATCTATATATTATATATAATCTATATATATATCTAATAATATATATATCTAGATATATATATCTATAGATATTATCTTATATATTATATATATATATAGATTATATATAGATATATATCATTAAAATATGATATCTAGTTATCAGTAAAAATTATATATATATCCTATATATATAATATATAGCTATATATATATATATAATATATTAGATATATATATATCGATATATATATATATATATATAAATATATATTAATAATATATATATAAAAATAAATAAAGGAAGATTGAAAAAGTAGACAGAAGGGTATAGTAATAAATAAATCCAGGCCGTTCAAATGATAAAAAAAAAAATAATATAAAATAAAAAAAATCCAAAATCGTTATATATCTATATAGGCTTACATAGGCTATATATATAATATATATATATATATATATATATATAATATATATTTATTATATATAAAATAATAGAATAATGTCATCAACCCTGGTTACCCCTTGTTCCGAGGTTATGACCGCTTTGATGCCTTCCAACGCTCCGAGTTTACAACGCTTTTGTAAAAAACACCATACCTATGATAAGATAAGAATCCTTTATAGTTTAGCACAGTTTCTCCTCTCTCTCTCTCTCGTCTTCTCTCTCATCTTCTCTCTTCATCTCTCTCTCTCCTCTCTCATCTCTCTCTCTCTCTTTCTGTGTTTTCCAACGAAAATAATCACTATAATTCTCTCTCTCTCTCTCTCCTCTTCCTCTATTCTTATGTCTCTCTCTCACATCCTCCTCTCTCTCTCTCTCTCTCTACTCTACTAAACAAAGATGTATGTTTTTTGTTTTAGTATGATAAATAAATGATTTTACTATTTTTCAAATTAATTAATTAATTTAATTTTATACGCAAAACTTC
Source organism: Macrobrachium nipponense (assembly GCF_015104395.2). Lineage (NCBI taxonomy): Eukaryota > Metazoa > Arthropoda > Malacostraca > Decapoda > Palaemonidae > Macrobrachium > Macrobrachium nipponense. The sequence goes on along the minus strand of NC_087210.1, from coordinate 40,032,102 downwards.
TCAACTTCATTTAAAGAAAAATACCATAGTGAATTAGTAAGATTTTAGCTTCTATTTTAAAAAAGAAAATTATGGAAGAATGGAAGGAAATCCCAGTCCTTCTTGAAGTAACTTCCAGTAAACCCTTTTCAGGAACGCAGGTACTAAAACTGTCCAAGCTATATATCAAGTTCTGTGAAAGGAGCCACAAAGGGGGTGAAGAGCTGGGGGCGAGAGCTGCAGTTGTTGCAATTCACCGTGGTCATGACTTTTCCCTTTCCTCTCTCTCTCTCTCTCTCTACTCATTTACTGAGACTCGAGATTTTTTATGTACTTGTAACCGTTTGTTTTTAAATACTTTCAAATTAAATAATAATAATAATAATAACTGTAATTACAAAAATTCATATGTGATAGTATTTTAAAGAAATACAAATACGTAACTAATTCTAGCCATGTCACTTTTAAGTTAAGGTTAAAGGGTTAACTCTCCTCTCGTCGTCTTCTCTCGTCATCTCTCTCTCTCGCTCTCTCTCTCTCTCTCGTCTCTCTCTTAACCGAGTAATGAAAGAATTTTTATGGTTACCAGTATGTAAAATGTTTTTTGATAATTTCAGTTAATTTAATAATAAATCTTAATAATAATAAATAATAATAATAAAACTTTAATTACAAAATTCATAATGTTCGTATTTTAAAGAGATGAAAATGAACCGTTTCCATTTCACTTTGTAAGGAAATTCCTCTTTCTTACTGAGTGATGAGAATTTTTATGGTAGATGCCGTGTTTATTATCTTTTTCAAATAATATTAATAATAATAATAATATAATAGAAGTAATAATACGATAACTAATTTCAAAAGAAAATTCTTCCCTTTGTCTTTTCTGTATCAATTTCCCCACCTCAACTCAAGTGACACTCAAGCTTAACAATGCCATACAATGGTCAACGAATTTAATGTTTTATGTAATCTCTCTCTCTCTCGTCTCTCTCTCTCTCTCTCTCTCTCTCTCGCTCATCTCTCTCTCTCTCTCTTACTGAGATGAGATCATTTTCATGGACGTGTATGTAATAAGTTATTCATTAATATTTTCAAATAATAATACATATAAGTACAAAATTCATATCTGAGTATTTAAATACAATAATCATTCCATTTCTCTCTTTTAAATACTGTAAGGACAACTCTCTCTCTCTCTCTCTCTCTCTCCACAAGATACTTGTCATACATTTGGTGTTTCTATTCTTCCTTTTATCTCTCTCGCTCTCAGCAAAAGAATTGATAGACAGACAAACATAATTGCACAGTCCCTCTCTTTCTCTCTTCTCTGGAGAAATATATGTATTTATGGGAGGGGGAAAAAAAGTTGCCTACAGACGTTCATTTCAATCTATTGAACTTAAGGTGTTCTCTTCTCTCTCTCTCTCTCTCTCTCTCTCTCTCTCACTCTCTCTCTCTCTCTTGTATTTTAATGAAATATACAGTAATTTTGTGAATACACAGTGTTGCACATGAAAAAAATGTAAATTAGTGATAATTTTAGAGATATGGCCCTAAGAAAAACAAATTGCAATTAGTAGTGAAATTTTCCCTGTGGACAGTTTTCAAGAACGTCGTTCCGGCTTAACGTCGATTTTTGGTTACGACGCGTCTTAAACGGAACCCCCGTCGTAACCCAACGCCTGTTGTATATATATATATATATATATATATGATATTATATATATATATATATATATATATATATATATATATAATGACGTGACAATTATTTCTGGCTTGGTTCGTCGCCCGCAAATATCCCTTTAAAAATCCTTTATTTCTAAGGTAAAGGCACTAACACATACCAAGAGAATAAATAAAATAAAGAAAAGAAAAGGTCAGTACTACTGACTCGCTCTCCCTCCAAGAGGGTGTCGGTATGAACACTAGGGCGAGTGAGACCACTACCACGAACCACTTACCAATAGAAATCTCCTACTACAAAACCCCCACAAGAGGGGAGCCGACCCACAGAGTGGGCAGCACTACTATCTACTCCATCCCATGCTGCCCGCCACTGCTGCTGCCTCTGGTTGCCATCCTGAAGTTAGCAGACAATCTTGAGCGCAGGGATGGGTAGGCGTGGGATTTCGCTGGGCGACACGAACCAATCGCCCAGAAATAGATTTTTCCTTACGTCAAAATCCCACCCTTTTCTGGGCTCAGTTCGTGTCGCTGCGCGAAATCGTACCAGAGATTAAGCACAAGATTGTAAAGAAAATAAATAAATAAGGTCTCAATAAAACTTAAAATAAAATAAAGAAATATAATTGCCAAGAAACTATACATATACAACAAATTATACAAGTTAGAAAATATTCCTTAAAATTAACTTAAATTAATATATATAGTACAGGGCTTACATGGAATATATGTTGATCTTAACATTTGTGTATAGTTATATGTACAGAAAGTAAATAAAAGCAATTATAATAATAAACTGAATTTGAACAAACTTAGAAAAATAATAATAAACAAATGTATATGACTTAGTATACAAAACCCGTAACCATTGCAAATGATGTGTCACCCTAGCATAAAAATAAGGGGACCACATCATAGAGATCAGAATATACAAACAATTGTGGGTGACCCTAGCAAAAAAATAAGGGACACCCACTGTACCATCACAAGAGCGCTAAGACTCAAGGTAGACGTAGATGAACATGGTAGGTATAGACAAACTGTTTGAATGAGATAGGTAGAAAGGAGAACTGGATCTTCAACTTAAGATTAAGTAGAGTCGGGGGAAACTTTATGTTACCCGCCGCAACTGCTGAAAATTTCAGAGCTTCCAAGGACTTTAAGTAATGACGCTTAAATACTGTCGGCGATTTCCATCCAGTATACTTTTTTAAATCATCAAAATTCATGTGTTGGAAATAGTTAATTGAGGTGGCAACTGCCCTGACATCATGAGCTTTAGGGAAGGAATCAGGGTTGGCTTGCTTAATAAAGTACAGGATCTGTTGCCTGATACCTTTAATAGATAAAGTACCACCTTTTTCTCTCTTGAAAGAGAGGACCCGACGAGGATGAGGATGTCCTGGACAGAAAGGCCTCGTAAGGTCGATACTGGACAAAGAGAAACATCTTGTGGAAGGGGTATAAAACCTTCCACGGTTCCCACCTCATCAAAAGGATCCTCATTCTTTGCTAAAAAAGAAAGCTACGTTCCGGAGAAAGTGAGAACTTCCCCTGTGGAGAATTCTATATGATTCGGATCTCTGGATAACGCCGACAGTTCTGAAATTCTAGCTCCTGAAGCCAAGCTTATAACAAAAATAGAGTTTTTCTTAAGAGCATTATAAATGAACATGTCGTATTGTCCTGTTTCTGAAAGCCAGCTTTAGAACATCATTCAAGAACCCACGATACTGACGTAGGCCTCACTGAAGGTCTAAGTCTAGCACAAGCCTTGGGAATAGACGAGAAGTAAAGAGTCTGTCAAGTCTATGTTGAACCCGAGTTGAAAAAATCTTCTTTCAAGGCTGACTTGGTTTGTCGTAATAGTGCTAGCTGCTAAGCCTTTTTCAAATAAAGATCTGAAAAAGGATATAGCTGAATTGATTGTCATGATTCTAATATCTGATTCTCTCAGGAAGGTTGCCAACTTTTTGACTGCAGCATCATACTGTCTCAAAGTTGAATCTCTTTTTATCAGATTCCAAGAAAAGAATATTTCGTGGATCAATATCTGCATCATTTTTAGCCGCAAACTTCATGAAGTCCATAAAGTTAGGGTTTTGAGAATTCCTGAGGAAGCGAACACAGTCTTCGTTTGTACTGACTGGAGAGCCTGGGATTGGGAATTCGAAGAGGACGAAGACCCAGTTCCAGAATCAGAGGGTACCAATTGCTCTTCGACCAGTCTGGGGGCTACTAGAGCTACTTGACCCTTGAACGTCCTGAGTTTGTTCAGTACCTTCAGGAGAAGATTCACTGGAGGAAAGACATAAATCTTCTCCCAGTTGTTCCAATCTATGGACAGGGCGTCCGTGGCATAGGCCAGAGGGTCCAGGTTGGGGGCCACATAACACGGGAGTTTGTGGTTCGCTTGAGATGTGAAATAGATCTACTTGTAGACCTGAAACCCTCCGGAGAATCCATTGGAACGAACTGTTTGTCCAGTGACCATTTTCCGACTCCAGAGGAACTGAGCGGGATAGAGCATCTGCTATGACGTTTCTCACTCCAGCTATATGGGTGGAGGAGAGGTGCCAACTGAACTTGTCCGCCAGGGAGAAGATGGCTACCATGACATGATTCAGATGTCGTGACTTGGAGCCTCCCCTGTTTGCGCAATGGACTACCACTGCGCTGTCCAGAACTAGCTTTATGTGGGAGTTCTTTGGCGGACGTAACCTTTTCAGAGTCAAGAACACTGCCATCGCTTCTAGTACGTTTATGTGAAGCCGGCGGAACTGGGGTGACCAGGTTCCTTGAACCTTCTTGAACTGAGAATATCCTCCCCAGCCGCTTAATGAAGCGTCTGTGTGGATGGTAATCCCCGGAGGAGGAAAACTGAAGGGGTACTGATATTGACAGGTTCTGACTTTTGCCCAAGGGCGTAGACGATTCCGTAGAATCTGTGGGACTGATGACAACTTGTCCCTGGATCTGACATTTGCTCGTGAGCGCCAGATTCTGGTTAGGTCTTTCAGTTTGGCTTTCATCAAGATGTTTGTCACTGAGGCAAATTGGAGGGAACCCAGGATTCTTTCTGGCTTCTCCTGAAGCAAATTTGTGTTCTAGAAATTGCTTTACTGACTTCGCTATTTCCTTTCTCTTGGCTGATGGAATCGACAGAGTATGGGAGGATAGATTCCATTGAATGCCCAGCCACTGAAAGTTGGACTCCGGAGTGAGTCTTGATTTTGTCCTGTTTATCTTGAACCCCAGATACTCTAGGAACTGGATTACTTTCAGTGTGGCTTTGTGAACATTCCCTCAACTGTTTGGAGCCCAAATCAACCAATCGTCAAGATACGCTACTACCATTATCCCCTGAGACCTCAGTTGTTGGACGACTACTTTCCGCCAACTTCGTGAACACCCTGGGTGCCACGTTCAGACCGAAGGGAACTACCTTGAAGGAGAATGCTTTGATCTCCTATCTTGAAGCCCAGATAAGGGCGAAAGTGTCTTGCAATAGGATATGATAGTATGCGTCTGTAAGATCGATAGAGGTGGTGACGGCCCCACGGGGAAGTAAGGTCCGCACCTGCGAGATGGTCAGCATTTTGAACTTGTCGCAGCGAATGGCCAAGTTTAGTTTAAGCGGGACAAGTCTAAGATTACCCTTCTTTTTTGTGAGCCTTTCTTTGGAACGCTGAATAAGCGACTTGAAATTTTAATCTGTTTTGAACTCTCGCTATTGCTCCTTTCTGAAGGAGGTCCTCCGCATACTCCGTCATTTCTTTTGATGGAAGTTGAAGGAAAGGTCTGGATGGAGGGGGATTCGCAACCCAACTCCAACCCAGGCCTTTCGACACAATACTCTGTGCCCACTTGCTGAATCCCCACCGGTGCCAGGAAGAGAAACAGCCTCCCTCCTTACCTTCGAGCTCTCACTGCTGCTGGGTTGAGTGACCTCCGCGGCCTCCCCGGAAGTGTTTTCCCCTGTTGAGAGACCTTCCTGATCCTCTCTGACGAAAGGATCCCCTACCTCTGCCTCCCCTGCCAAAGCGGTCGTATTGCTGAAAGGCCTAGCCTTCGAACACTTGGTTGAAGGCTGGGGAGACAGCGTAGGAGGTGGAAGGTTGAGGCTGGGGGGAAATCACGTAGATGGGCTGTGATTGAGCCTTAGAAGTAGAGGGTTGGGTTGATTGTACCAACGGAACAGCTGAAACAGGCCTGGGTGAAGCGTTGTTGCTTTTTCTGGTAAGGCTGATAACGTTTCAGTTTCCGCTGAGACTTACCTCTTGCTGATTGGTCTTGGCGTCTCTTTGCAGTGAGACCCCAACGATCCTTAAGGCTTTGGTTAAGCCTTGTCCGCTTCCGCCTGGTACCTCCTTTACCATTGAATCAGGAAAGAGGTCTGCCCCCCAGATGTTGGATGAAAGCAACTTATTCGGCTCATGACGAATAGTTGCTTCCTGGAGGACATGTTTCCGGCAGTTAGTTCTGGCTGTAGCGAACTCAAACATGTCAGACAGGACTGTTTGCGTCAGTGACTTGGTGAGAAGCTTGAAGAGCGGCTCAGAACCGTAAGAAATAGTCGCTACTTCCGTCGATTGCCATGGTATTAATGGACCTGGCTAGCCTAGTCTTGGCCTCAAATTCAGCTTGAATGAGGCTGTCCGGAAGCCTAGGCAGCTTCTCACCAAACTGATCCATAGCACAGTCTGGCTTGAGTTTGCCCGCCGAAAAGGTGTTGGGCAAATCTTCCCACAATTCTGCGAGTGAAGGGAGCAAAGGAGATGTGGGGTCTGCTTCCCTTAGCTGTGGCAACGACTGTTGCTGGGCCGCTGGAAATAGTGACCGTGTTTGCGCTATTTTGCTGAGAAGGGAAGAGAGTTCCCTCCTCCATCGTAAAAATGGTGAAGGGACTCTTGAAGGCTTGAATTCTCGTATTTGAACAATCCATATCCTCTAAACACCTGAGCCATTCTCTTTGAGCCTGGTCACGTGAGTAGAGGACTGTCCATAGGGACTTTGTCATCTCTAGTCATGGCTGGCGTCAGTGAGTCTGGCGTAGCCAATGAACGGTGGTTGGAGACCCTCCGGGTAGAACTCGAAGTCCTCAATCCTTCGAGTACCACACTCCGGAATGGAAATAAGACCGTCCTGGAAAGGGGCGTATGACGCCACCCTCCAGGGGTTTATTCATAGAGAACGGAGGCAGAGAGTCATGAGGTGGGAGCTGAGCTAGTCCGGTGCCGAAAGCTGGGGGAGTAGCTAGAGGGGCCTGATTAAGTCCGGCGATGATGTTGTCCTGAGACGAAATCCTGTCGGACAACCGTGGAGAACATCTGCTCCATGCTGCTCCTCCAGAGAGCCGACCAAGTCTCCCATGTGTTGCAACAGTCCAGCATTGGGATCCAAAACCGGAGCTTGCTGCGGAGGTGGATGGGTAACTTGGAACAGGTACCATGGGGAGAGGAGAAAACTGCTGGCTCAGCCGGAGTACGTGGCCTCTCCTTGGAAGACCTGCTCTTTGAGGATTTGGAGCTTGAAACAGAAGCTCTAGACCTCTCTGCTCCGGGGTTTGCAGCCGAGACTTTACGAGACATTGACGCCGACGAAGTCTTTTTGGACGACGCGACGTCTTTTTGAGGGTTTTTACAACCTTCTGGCCCTTGACCTTAGGTCTTACTGAAGCGTCGGGTGAAGTATAAAGGAGCTCAGCTCCTGTAAAGCCTTGGAAGGAAGCTGGAGAATTAGCAGGAGTAGAAGACCCAGTTGGCACCCAAGGGAAGCCCTTGGGCGTCCAACGTACCTACCTCGACCAACAGGTCGTCAACACCTACCATGGGCTCTATATTCAAATCAAGTGTCGCGACGTCCGACGAGATATCTTGGCCTGGTTCCTTTATCGAAGCGGCGAGCTGTTGATGAATCGCCGCCATAGTCGGGGCTGCCTCTGCCGGGTCGACGTAACCCGTCGACTTGCCGCCGGGGAAGATTAGGACAGCCAACCTCTTCTCTAGAATGTAGGGCTGTCCCTTGGCGGCGTTCTTCCCCGAATCCGCCGACCACCCAAGCCCTCAGGGTTGCCAGAGCGGTATCTCTAACGGCGGGAGCCTGGAAGAGAGGGCGTTCATTAGTTTTAAGTTTAAACTTAAGATTAAAACTTAAGTAATAATAGGCTTAGTCTAAAGACATAGGGGATGTACCATCCAATATAAAAAAGAGCTTAAGCTTAAAATAAAAGATTAAAATTAAACTTAAGATCTAAAACACTCTATTGGAATTACCGAACGGATTGGGAATACTTACCCCGTCTAAGAACTGACTCAACGAGATCGTAACATATGGTGGCAGGTTTCGTGGAACAGAACCTGCAGATTCCCGTGCGGAGTCCGCGCATGGAGCGTGGGACCTGCAGACTTCATGTCCACAGGGTCCTGGAGCATGGCGTTGCATCCTGGATGCTCACAGTTGGTGGTCTGTAAGTGAAAGATACATGATACCCTAAAAGACATCACTTACAGGCTAATAGGCTAATAGAACTCCGCTGCATGCCGGAGCGCGAAAAAATTTTGGGCATAACCCCTCCCTTACCGCCTGAATAGGCTATAACCCCGGAAAGGTCCGGTGTGACAACGTGGGTAAGGGAGGGACTCGGCTTAAGCTAGCTTAAATTAAACTTAATGATAGCCTTTAAAATAAACCACAAAAACACTTAAAAGCCTAATAAGCAGCTAATGTACCGGTAATAATTCCGGCGGTGCGGCGGTGGCGGTGTTCGTGTCCGCGATATCAGCGAGACGGGAATGGGTTAGAAAAGACCAACTGTACGCCTGATGTCCGCCCGCAAGGGTGAACTAGCAACCTTCCACGTGATTGAACGGAGCTCCGGTAAGATAAAAAGCACCAACAATCCGGGAAGGTGAGCGAGAGGGCGAAACAGACTCGAGCAAACAACGGGGCAAGGTGGCAACGGAGTAACAACGGAGGGGGAAGGCCAATCCCCCCTACCTAGTCACCCAGCGCACCATGAAGCAAGAGAACGGTCAAGTCCAGTCCTGGGTCTGTCCAGCCTCCCTTCCAACTCCCTCCGCCTAGGGAGAGAGGGAGACAGGGCACGGGGTATGTGGAGCGAGCGAGGACAGACCTCCCTCCCCCCGGCTCTATGGTAGAGCGGGAGGAGGGTAAGGGTGACTGGACGGGGCGCCTGGCTGCTTCGCGATCACATGGTGACCACGGAGCGGCAACATAAGAAAACACATCAAAAAACATAGCCTAGGTTAAAGCAACCAACTAATCAGTGAGATGCTATAGAGAAGCAACCGAACTGATGAGAGGAAGCAATAAACTCTGGTGGGGACCATGAAATACAGGACCTAGGCTACGTAATATGCCAGACGCCGTAGGCTAACCTAAAATACATAATTACTAAAATTAAATTAAAATAAGTAAGAAGTAAATCAGTAGGAGAAAAAATCCAGGAGTGTACGACTAACCCGAAAGAAAGTCTACCACTCAAAGCTAGCCGGGGCCGATACTAAGAGCTGTGGCTAGGGTCTGGATGGAAGATGCATACGCAAGGTAAAGAAGACATGCATGCATGACATAAACCAAGTAGGCTGGACCCCTAACATAATATAGATAACTAGCAATAGAGCGTAAAGTAACAAGGGAAGATTCTAGGTATGGAAGACCAAGAACGAACCCGCCACGAGGCAGAAAACAATGCCGCCATGCTTCCGACCAAGAGCCCAGTATTTATACCTAAAAAACGCAAAATACTGACTCAAAAAGCTGGAAAAAACCAAAAATAGAAACATTAACGGATTACTTACTTAGCTGCTGCGATGGCTGAACGCTCCATATCTAGTAAAATCCTTGTAAGGGGCACAAAAAACACAAGAGCAAAAAAGGTACGTGTGTACACAGTGCGCTAACTTAAAAGGAAGGCCACCAGAGGCGCAGCAATCGGCAGCATGGGATGGAGTAGTAGTAGTTGCTGCCCACTCTGTGGGTCGGCTCCCCTCTTGTGGGGGTTTTGTAGTAGGAGATTTCTATTGGTAAGTGGTTCGTGGTAGTGGTCTCACTCGCCCTAGTGTTCATACCGACACCCTCTTGGAGGTGAGCGAGTCAGTAGTACTGACCTTTTCTTTATTTTATTTATTCTCTGGTATGTGTTAGTGCATTTACCTTAGAAATAATGGATTAAAGGGATATTTCGCGCAGCGACACGAACTGAGCCCAGAAATATATATATATATATATACAGGCAGTCCCCGGGTTACGACGGTGTCGGCTTACGACGTTCCGAGGTTACGACGCTTGTCAATAGACGTTATTTCCAGGGTTATGATGCATATCCTCATCCTCCCCCTCCTCAGATTCCCCCTCATATGCGCTAAAACCGCTAAATTCAAGCTCACTTTTGGGATGTGAGCCTCGAACGGACATTGGGGGCATATATTCGTCCTCACTGACATCGGGACTGATGTCCTCATCACTCGATGACCATCCGTCATCAAAATGAGGACTTGCGACATATTCCCAATCAAGCTCCGATAAGTACTCTTCTATGTCCCTTGGTTGGAGGCCTCCCAAATTCCTATGAATGCCCCTAAGGATGCCCCGATGCTTCCTAGGGGTTACTAAAGGCACACGAGACACACGTGATCCTAAACCACTTTCATCCACACATGGTCGCACAGAACGGCATTGAGGCTCAGGGTCATGTTGGGTGGTTGGTCCTACGTCAGCATCCAAGTCCAAGATACGCCTTACTAGATCCCTTCTGGCGGGTAAAACACGCCTTTCGCGGTCCACACGTCGTTGAGACATCTCTATGTATGTCCTGTACCTCCACAAATATTCAAAGTCTCGCACAAGTTCAGGAAAACTCGATTGCGACAGAAGATCGCTCTTGGACGACGCGGTGCTGATGCTGACTGATGCGAGAAGAAGGCATTTCGCGCATGGGCACTTGGGTCATTCTTCTAAACAAAACAACACCTCGATCCGTAACTCCCAGCATAACCCAAGGTGCGTGATTCAAAAGTTTTAGGCCGGTAGGGCTATAAGTATTTTTCCACGAATTAAAAAAAAAAAACTTTTGTATGTCGACGTAAATTACGTCTGGTCGGAACCCAAGAGACAAAAAATGTCGACGTAAAATACGTCCATTAGGAGTTTAAGGGTTAATATAAACTTTTTTGGATGATAGAGCATATTGTACTTATAATGTAGTTATGTATCTATTAAGCTCATTTTAGGTTGGGCCCTGGAATGAACATAATAGGTGTATGATTCTCTCTCTCTCTCTCTCTCTCTCTCTCTCTCTCTCTCTCTCTCTCTCTCTCTCTCTCTCTTTAAGGGTAATGTAAGATGTATTTGAAATAATATTCCTGTGAAGTTTTTTTTATGATAAAGCATGTTGTACTATATTTAAAATTTTCACTAATTATTTGTATTTTATTTTTCAGTCTGCTTTTACTGGAAATGAAAATGAAAATTAGTGAATATTTTAAGTATTGCACAATATGCTCTATCATAAAAATCTTTACAGCAATATCAATTCAAATATACATCTTACATTACCCTGAGAGAGAGAGAGTATGGGGACCGAACCTGGAATAAGCTTAATAGATACATGACTACATTATTCTGTAAATCATTTTTACCATAAAAATCAGTATTTAGTCGTAAACACAATATTAAAAAATACAGTAATTAGTGAGTAAATAGTGTTGCTCTATGAAAATAAAGCAAATGGTAATATGTAATTTTAGATTTGGTCCATAGAAAAAATCAGCAAATTAGTGAAAGTTCCCCATGGAAAAGTGAATAATCTATTCCACAAAAATCCGCAACAAAGTTGACTGTGGAAATGTGAAACTCATATAACCGGGGGCCACTGTAAAATAGGCATAGATAACCTTCTGGCAACCAAGGGCCACTTTATACTTTTTCTAAGTGAATGCAGGCCTCTGGATGATTTTATTAGTATTTCTTTGCATTAATTATTATCCCAAACTGCTCTGTGTAATTAACAGTATACATACTACATATATTTAGTGAAATAAATGTATGGTCAAGAAAACACAAAAATGCACAAATTTCTGTCTATGAGATTTTGTAAATGTCAAAAAAAAAAATTTTTTTTAAGCCTTATTAAGATTGTTTTACTGGAATATTCTTCATCAGCTTCTCAGTTCTAGGAGAAATTTGGGATCCTGCCACTCTTGAGTTATTTTGCAGCTATTGATCAGTCCATCTTGTCTTAGTTTTAGATTTGGCATGCTTTATTTGGAAATATAATTGTTAGCATAGATATGTGCCTCTGAAAATGAAAAAAAATGTTCTTACTTTTGACTCTTATTAAAGACTTAACTACTCCCTTCTTGGGTTTTGTTTGGCCATTATTTGGATTAATGCTGGGAAATTTGGTGGTTGAGAAAGGTGAGAAGGACTTACCTTTTTCAATTCTGGTGTTATTAGTATCTGTTTAAATGTATAAAGATTTTGTTCATTTGAAGACAGCAGCTTCAGTGACTTTTGGCTTATGAGCCAAAAGCTTTTGAAGATTAAAGTAATAGTCCTCCCAGTTGGTTACCAGTGATTTCCGTATGCTGGCAAATCCTTGAGAGCCGCATACAGAAATGTCACAGGGCACAGTTTCATGTAAGATATAAAATAATGTGCAGGAGTTTTATATGGATGTCATTATGTATTATGTGATGTTTATTGAGAAATTTATAGATCTTTGGTATCATATTTGTTCTTTTCCACACACAGGATGCGCACTAGGACAAATCCTTTTATTAGTGAAGTGGAGGAGGATTACAGGTCAGATCTTTTGAAGCGATGGTGCCAGTATAAACAACAACAGTCTGTAACAGAGGTGTTTATGATTGACACCTTACAAGAATCTGTGAATAGAGCATTGGAGGTATGTATTTTCGTTTATGCATGGGCAAATTAACTGATGTTAGTTCTTAAATGGTACTGTATCTATTTTCTCAGTTAACATGTTTTATTATGAAACACTTAATTTCTTTACAGTTGCCTCAACTTTCAGACAGTTGACATTTGGACAAATTTAAAAGTCCAAAATTGCTTCCTTACCTATTCTGTTAAGTGAGAAAATTAACTTCATTCAGAGGAGAGCTCTTTGTTTCACAGTACTGCTATCACTTTCATTTAGAGGAGAGATCTTTGTTTCACAGTAGTGTTATCACTTTCATTGACCTTCAAGCTGTTGACCTTGAAAACTAATGTGGAAATTATTTGTAAAAAATATTTGAGAAGGTACTGGTAGAAACACTGACTAAAAGGTTAATTTTATATAGGTAGCTTACCTAGTAATTACATTCTACTTTATGGAAGCTCAAAAATTTGAAATTCCCGATAGCAGGTTTTTGTTTTGGGTGTAGGTAACTATCCTGGCTTCCCGACTTTTGTGTGCAAGACAAATGAGCGCAAGACAATTGAGCTCAGTAACATTTCAGCACCGACATTTGAGCGCCATAAAGAAGTTCATAGTTTTAACCTATATTTGTTATGTTGCAGATAAAATTATATCTAAACAAAATCATGTTAAAACAGTTTATTAAACCAAATTTCTACTTCTGCAGGCTAATAATAAAAGATATTGAATGAAGATATTCTAGTTGATCTCTTGAAGAATATTCGCTAACAATTTTTTGTATAGCCTTATTGACTACACATTTTGCTTGGCATCTTCGCTCTGCTCAGTATCTATTCAGATAACTTTATTTGATTTATGATTTTGTTCAACTCTTAAAATACCTATGAATTTGTAAATTGTAGGGTTCATATGGCCAATTGACACCTTGTAAAGATTCAAATACATTTATAATATCACTTCCCTGCTTCAGTATAAATAGGTCAAACTTAAATATTGAATTTTTGTCCAAACAGCTTGAGGTAAGTGGAAGAAAAACCCAAACACAGCATTTCTGAAGACAGAAAGAAAAGCTTTATGAAATGCTTTCTCATAGTCACAAAATGGAAGATGGAGCAATCTCATTATCTATGTAATGGTTGTATCACTACCAGAGTCTTCTTATGCAAGAAAATTTTCCCCAGCATAGATATGTGTAAACAAGTTCTTGAGGTATTATATCTATTTCCCTATGTTGCTTGGAGTCGGGAAAAGCAATCCCTTGCATTTCCGTTGTCGTTGTCCTGTCCGCTGAAGGTGATGATACTTAGGAAGAACTACAACTACTTCAGGATGCAAATTGATTTGGGTCTCTTGAATGATTCGCCTAGGTGGATCATTTGATGCTGTTACCCTTCCTCGAAGCTGCATCATTGATATGCAAGCTGCTGACTTTTCAGGATCTGGTACATGATCGTGATCACTAGCAGATGTGATTCATCCCCAAAATCATGTATCCTTCCTTTGCACTTTCCATTTACACAACACCATGTCTCTTTGCCACTCTTAAGTTAGTACTCTGTCTAGTCTGTAACTGTTCACTTCGTGCAATATATTTTCTTTGCTTTTGGACAATGTTATCTTCTCCATTTTGTGAGTTCTGTGAACTGAAATAAAACAAAACTAATTTTCCTTTAAGAAAGATCTGTTAAGATTTCCTAAATGGGCTGATTTTAACAAATAAACATACTGATTCTAAAAAATGCAGTGGGCTAATTTTAACGATAACAACCAAACAATTGTAATAGTCAAACAACAAATAAACACAGTTTCTGCAAAACGTGCAACTGGCTAATGTTAACAATAGCAACCAAACAATTGTAATAGTCAAACAACAAATAAACACAGTTTCTGCAAAACGTGCAACTGGCTAATGTTAACAATAGCAACCAAACAATTGTAATAGTCAAACAAAAGTTAAACAGTATTGTTTACTTTTTCAAACGAATTGATTTGAATTTATGCTAAAATGTTACCGCGCTCAATTTTCGGGAGCTTATTTGTTGGCACTCATTTGTCTTGCATTTGTCTTGCGCTCAAAAGTTGGCTCACGACTATCCCTGCCTACTTTCAGGGAGAAATAGGTACAACACAGCTGGAGAGCTCAATTTGTTTCTGCCGGTCAATGATTTAACATGGGGGAAGTGGAGAGAGGTAGCTGGAGTGGTATGTGATAAGAAAATGCCAATCAAGCTAAAAGTCAAGATATATAACACAGTGATAAGACCATTGTTAATGTACAATATGGAGCAGAAACATGGGCTCTAAGAAGAAAAGAGGCAGTAAAGCTTGAGAGAACAGATGAGAATGCTGAGGTGGATTAAGGGAATATCGTTGCTTGAGAGATTGGAAAATGATGAAATAAGAAGGGCAGGCTTAGTAAAGATTACAGAGGTGATAAGAGAGTCACTATTGAGATGGTACAGGCATGTGTTGAGGATGGATGATGAGGAGGGAGTGAAGGGGGCTTCGGAGGAACCTGTAAGAGGAAGAAGATCAAGGGGGAGGTAGAGAATTAGATGGTGAGATAAAGTGAAAGAAGATTTGGAGAGAAGAGGTTTGGTGGAGGATGCCTTTGATAGAAGGCGGTGCATAAGGTGCATCAGGCAACCGACCCCTAATATAGTGATAATGGTGGGAACAAATAAGTTGAGTATCTCTTGAAATTTTTTTTAACCAGATGGTTGTGATATTTGCTGCCTTTGGTGACGTATACGTACTGTTATTTTGGTAGTACTAATTATATTAGCTTAGCTCATTATTTTGACTTTTTATCAATTGTAACCTTTGGATTTTCATCTAGTATGTCAGACTCTAGTTTGTCTAGTGTTAGGTAAGATTGACTTCAGCTAAATATGATAATCACACTATGTGTTGCATGTGTAGAGGGCAGATTTGCTCTTCAACTTTTTCTTGTGATGAGTGCAAAGACTGGGACCAGGGAAAGTGGCAAGTTAGATGCTCATTTAGGAAAACTTCAGAGTATCAGGAAGAGAAAGGTGGCTGCTGGAGCCAAGGCTAGGGCTTTGTCTAGTCAGGTTAATTTGCCTGATGTTGATGTAAATTTTCCTGTCCCTTCTATTCTTATGACTGCCTTTTCCCTTAAAACCAGCCCTTCGACTTTTCCAACTACTCTGATTCCCGGCTCCCATTCTTCCAAACCCGTTCCATTTCTAGTCTTGAAGCAAGTATAGACCAGAAATTCAGTCTATTAGTAAACACTGTTGCCGAAAAGGGGACTGTGGTGAGAGTCCTGATGGACAAAGTGAATAGTGTCAGTGGAGATGAAGGTCCTGATGGACAAAGTGAATAGTGTCATTGCAAGTGCAGTGGAGGAGGTAGCTTTCTGTCCCACTGAAGCTCCTAGACCAAGGTCCTGGCTAAATTCCCCTGTCCCTGGCTAAACTCCCCTGTCCCTGGGAAGCAAACTGTCATTACAAGGGAGGTTGGTGGGGATTGCCCATAGATAGTTGCCCCCTCAAATGAGCCTGTTGTATGTCAATCCCACGACTTGTTATTTAGACACTGGTGTGTACAAAGGGTGCCATCAGCACTTTTATAGTTTCAAGGCTGCTGAAAAGGCATGGTTCATCGTTGAAAGAGGATTCGCCACCGTCCTGTAAGCATACTAAGAAGTGTGAGCACAGTTCACTCCCCTCCTGTAGGTTTTAGGAGATCCCCTGTCAGGCACCTGAGCATCAGCTTGTTGTTCCGAAACGCTCCTCTTCCAAGAAAGTTTCTGAGCACCCAGAGTGTGAGTGCCCAGTGCCCAAGTGCCTGATGCCTGAGCGCTGTGTGTCCTAGTGCTCATTGTCCGAACACCTATTGTCCGAGTGTGTGAATACTGATGTCCGAATGTTCAGTGTCCAAGCATCCAGTGTTTGAGTACCCAGCATCTACAAAACAATCTGTGTCTGAGCAATCATTGTCCAAGTGTCCGGCGCTCATACACCTGGAGTCCAAAGGTTCACCTGTGTCGGTTCGTGTTTCCTCTTACTTGGTGCCTGGAGAGAAGCATTCAGCACTACATTCCGAGTGCCAGATTCCCCTTTGGTTGGAAGAGATGGATTTGGCTTTTCCTGTGGTCGAGACTCCGTCTTTAGCTCCGATCCAACATCGTTTGGACAGGATTTTGAGCCTTCTCCAGAAACCTGCCCCGACAACACAGGACCCTCTGGAGTTGCTACTTCCTCGTTTTCCTCAGATGCGGAAGATTTAGAACGGGGGCAACTGACTTCTAATTTTTCTGCACTCCTGAGGTATTTTTTTGTCTGTTATCTGAACTTCTTTTCTCTGACTGTCCCAACGTTTCTAGGTTTAGTCTTCATGATGCGACAGCCTGCAGGATCTGCAGGGCTGCCCAGAATGGTGCCGTCCTCCTCTTCTAAGAAGTAATTTGCCAAGATAGATCCTGGTTAGGAGAGAAGAGGGAGCTTGGTAAAGCAGTTTTTTGTACCCTACTTCTTGCTTAGTACAACAAAGGCAAGCGTCATATTCTACTGGGGAAGTTCCCTCCTTGAGAGTCGCTGCCTCCTCTCAAGGGGACTTCTCCAGTCTTATAGACTTGGCAAGAAGGTCAGCATTCTCCTTTTCCAGAATTTTGTTTGTCTTCGGAGCGTGATCATCTCATTAAGAACATCTACAAGGTTTTATAAGTACTGAGTTTCTTTGAAGACTGTGCCACCCCTCAGGAGACCTTTGCTACAGATTGGCTAGGGGTGCTTGTGTGCGCAGATGAAGCAGTCAGGGACACCGCCCAAGATCTTTACAACAGGAGTACTTAAAAAGAGAAAGTTGTGGTGTTCCTTTACCACTAAAGGAGTCACACCCCCCAAAGATCATTCTTTCTTTTTGCTCCTTTGGACCAAACCTTACTTCTGAAGGCTACATTGGAATGACCTACTAGTTCAGTCCACCAAGTGTCCTGTCACAATCCTTTCGGAGTGACAGAGGACTTGCCTTGCACGAATCTCTGGTCAGGACAACTGTGTAAAAAGACTTCTGCTAGACCCACCCCTTGTAAGTGAGGATCCTGTCCTTTATGCACATGTATGAGTGATGCCTCTCCATTATTGGGTGCATTGGAATGCCAGAAACATGGAACCTTGGGTTCTAAAAGTCCTCAAGGAGGGCTATACCATCCCATTCATGGAGGAACCTCCTTTAACATCCTTGATAGGCTCAGAGAGGTTTTCGGCCCTGTTGTAAGAAGTTTTGGCCCTTATGTAGGAAGAAGGTGTGGAATTGGTCGAGGACATACACACAGAAGGATTTTATAACTGTCTATTTGTTAGCCCCAAGCATCAGGAGAATGGAGGCCTGTCCTGGATGTCAGTGCTCTTTCGTCGAGACAACCAAGTTCAGAATGGAAACAAGCCATCCAAAAAGGAGACTGAATTGTAGTAGTTAATATGCAGGATGCATACTTCCATGTGCCAGTACATCCGGAGTCCAGGAACTATCTTGAGGTTTGTGTTTCAGGACAGGTCTTCCAATTTCGAGCTCTGTGCTTCGGCTTATCCACAGCCTCCCAAGTATCCACCCATGTTCTTGCCCCTCTTGGCTAGTCCTCCGCCACATAGGCATAAATGTCTGTCTCTATCTAGACAACTGGTTCCTACGCTCCCCCTTGAGATCCAAATGCACGGAGCACCTACAGAATCGATACTTTATTTGGGGATGAAAATCAATTCTCTGAATTTTAAGGCTTTCTGCCCCATCCAAGGATTCAAAACTACCTGCGGAAAGTTCAAAGCTTCCTCTCTTGCCCATCCTGCTCGGCCAACAGTTGGATGAGCCGGTTAGGGACCCTCGCATCCAAAGAGACGTTCATGCCTTTAGGGAGGTTGCACACCTGTCTGTTACAATTCTTTCCAAAGGCCAGTTGGCACAAGAAGACACTTCCCAAGATCAAGGAGGATCTTTGGTGGTGATTCGAAGAAGACAGATTTTTGATAGGAAAGTTGTCCTCTGAGCCCCAACCTAATCTTAAACTCAGACATATCTGATCTGGGTTTTGGGGGGCCCTCTTAGACACCATGTAAGTTTCAGGGATGTGGTCTCCAACCAAGAGGAACTAGCACATCAGCTGGAAGGAGCTGAAGGTGATACATCTAACTCTTCAGTCATTTTCAACAGTAACACACAACAAGACAGTCGTGCTTCATTCTGACAGCATGGCAACTCTGGGCACAGAGCAATCAGATCAAAATTCTCACCCATTTTGTCCAAGACAAGTTAAATGTCATTGTGGACAAATTAAGTCACTGCAGACAAGTCCTACTGACAGAATGGATGGTGAATACACAAGTGTGCACTGACCTGTGGAAACTGTGGTGAAAACCATTATTGGACCTGTTTGCAACGTCAAGGAACCATCGTATCCCTCTGTATTGTTCGCCAGCGCCAGAGTTTCTGGCATTGGCAATGGATGCCATGATCCAGGACTGATTGAACTTCGATGTGTATGCTTTCCTTCCATTCAGCGTGATGAGGGAGGTACTGAACAAGTTCACCTCTCACAGCATCACATTGATGACCTTGGTAGCCCTGTTCTGGCTGCAGAAGGAAGGTTTCCCGGTTATCAGCAATCCAGTTTTATGGTGCTTGTCTAGCACCAATTTCTGGTCATTGGTGCTGATAATAGATTGTTGGCACTGATACATACTGTACCTAACAGAGGCACCATTAACCAGTTATCTGCTCTGATGACTGCTGAAAATCGCCAATTTTCGGTTGTTATCTGCCATTTTCGCTTATCATCGAGCTGTCGGAATGGGACCCCCGCTGATAACTGGGGACTTCCTGTACTTGTAGATTACCCAAGGTTGTTACCCCAGAAATGAAGGCTTCTCAAACAGCTACATATCCTTCGGTTTCATCAAAGATTATCCGTTCTCACTCTGACAGGCTTCAGACTGTCAGGAAGCTTGTCAGAGCAAAAGGTGTTTCAAGAGAAGCTGCTAAACCAATGGCCAATTGTAGGTGCTAGTCTTCAGCTATTCTCTACCAAGCGAAGTGGACAATATTCTGAAGCTGGTGTCAAGAACATGGTATCTCTTCTTCTGGAACTATACTGTTTTTAAGATTGCAGAATTTTTACTTTTTCTGAGGTCTTTGTGGGGATTAGTAACTTGAACCATAAAAGGATGCAGAGCAGTATTATCTTCAGTTTTTAAACATAGAGGGTTAGACTTGTCTGCAAACCAAGGTATTTCAGACTTGATCAGATCTTTGGATACGTCAAAACAAAAAAAATCTTCTACAGTCTCCTGGAACTTAGACATTGCACTTAAATGGCTTTCAGGCCCTCCATTTGAACCCTTTGAAATACTCTTCTTTAAGGGATCTGACAAGGAATAGTATATTTTTAATTGTTCTTGGTCACAGCCAAAAGAATTAGCGAACAAGAAGAGCTTGATCAAGATGGTGGGCTTTTCTCAAGGTTATACGATTTGTTCTCTCGCTTTAGGATTCTCGACAAAGAATGAAAACCCTTCCAATCCCTGGCCCTGTTCATTCTCTGTCAAGAGTTTAGCTGATATTCTTGGACCAACAGACTAGGTGAAGCTCTTTGTCCTGTGAGAGCACTGAAACTATGCTTAGAGGATGAGAAAGATCATAGGCCCTTCTCAGAATCTCTGGTGTTCTATTAAAAAGTCCTCTCATTCCTTGTCCAAGAATGTTTTGGCTTTCTTTTTAAAAGATATGATTGCTGAGTTGCACTAAGAGGTTAAGAAAATGTCTTCCCATTATTTAAAGTTGAGGCTTATGAAACAAAGGCAGTTGCCACTTCGTTGGCCTTTAAACGCAACCTCTCACTCTCCATGATTCTGCAGTCCGCTTATTGGAGATGGTCAGTGTTCGCTACACGTTATCTTTGTGCCGTAGAGACAATCTACGATACTTGCAGTATAATAGGTCTATTATCTGTGGCTGGCATGATACTGGTGGACAAAGGATAGGAGTATTAGTAATTCAATTTTCTTGCCTCCTTGCCTTGATTAAGGTTGATGAGTTTGTTTTGGGAAGCCTTGGGGTACTGTGTACTGGAGTGCCCTCCAGTCATTGTTTTTATGGATGGGTTGTGATTAAATTTTTGATACTGTGTAGTAGGTAAAATTTTCAGGTCAATAACTAGTGTACTGTGCCTAGCGCAAGGGCATATATTTGCTGGATTGTTAGCTTTGACCTTCGGAGTACTCACTCATTGCAAAGCACCCACTTAAGTAGAGGCAACCCAGGGCTCTAACGCCATGCTACTACAGGTTGAGATGAGCTCCGACCAGAGGCAGTATCCACCTGCTGTGGCTCTCTCGCCACATAAGGTTACAGCAGCCTTTAACAATGCTAACTAATAACTTACTATTTCAAATTCATTTCCTTTTCAGAGTGTTTTTGAGTAGTATATGTCTATATATCCCACCTCCTCCAAATGTGGGAATCAGCTATGTAATTGCTTGGTAAGATACTTATGTCAAAATTATAGTTTTATAATAAAATAGGGTTTTATATATAGTCATACCCTTACATACGAAAGTCCCTACGTACGAAAAATCCGGGTTATGAAGGCAAAGACGAAGATTTTTTTGCGTCTGTGTACGGAAATAATTTAGGTTGCAAAAGGGTGTGCTGTAAAGTCTGAGATTTGCCCGGGCCACCAAGAACAATTTGAAAACTTGTGCGCTGCCAACATCCTCCCGCTCTCCCATTAGTTCCTGATGCTAGTTAGCGCTGTAAGATTGTGCTCTCCTATTGGTCAGCATCTATCCCATCATGCATCTATGTGAGGGAGTTCCTCGACCATTTCGTTTCGGCAGTGTTATCGTAAACGTGGAATGCGTTCGTTCACATAGATTTCGTTCGTTAACGTAAATTCGTGTTAGTGATTTCACTTTCGTTGTACTGTGAGTTACTTTATCGTGTTGTGTGTGAACTTATTACTTAGGTTATTAGCCATGGGTCCCAAGAATGTTGCTGAAGTTCACAGAAAGAAGAGGATGCTTTCTATGGAAACGTATTTGTTAATGTGTTTAGTAAAGCTTAGTGTTAATGTTTTCTGCCATTTTTTAATGTGATTCGTAAAGTTAAGTGTTCATGTTTTCTGCCGTTTGTCCTTCTCCTCTGTCGCCACTTTCAGACATCGCTTCACTCGAAAGGTAAGGTTCCACATTTTACTACATACGTATACATGTATGTACAGTATTTCTTGTACCCTGTATGTACACTAATACACTTTATTTTCTGGGCTCAGCCTGTGTTGCTCCGTGAAATGGTTTCTTTAGCACTCATTTCTAAGGTATAAGTATTGTTACAAATACCAGAGAAAAAAGCTACATGGTAGTGCCAGAGTATTCTGGCTCGCTCACCTTTATTCAAGGTGTCGGTATGGTATCTGGGGCGAGTGACACCACTACCAGAGGTCCCTTGCCATTTAGTCTCTTCCTTCCTCAATATCCCTCGTCTACATAGGAGCTGATCTAAGCCCCCGCTACCCGCTACTACTACAGCTAGCGCCTTTGTTTTCATTCCTTTTGATAGCACTGTTTACGCTGCACGCGTTCTTTCTTTGTGCTGTGTTTTTCCGTCTGGAATTCTTTGATATTCATCACTAAACGTCAAGCTCTTGCTGCATCCAAGTTAAGTACTGCAATTGATGTTTGAGATCATTTTGGATGGGGTTTGGCACGATAAACCAATTTATATTAGGTTATTTGCGGGAGCGGCAGCCCGAGCGTTGCCGCTCCCACGCCGCCATTTCATGGCTCGCCTTCCGTGTGATGCTACGCTAAAATTGTGTACCAATTGGTCTCCCATACTAATTGGATTTGATTTCATCATTTAGCAGTACTATAATTATTCATACTTTAAGATGCATTTATTATTGACGTGTATTTAAGATTAGTCCGATCACGGGGGATAGCCTACTACCGATCGCATGCTATCAGGACGTAGCCTACTCAGTTAGCCTTTCTTACACTTTGAGGATAGTATCTAGTCATTTGTATGATAGGATCCTTATTGTAAGGATCTCTTGTCTTATACGGAGGGACCCTGGTCCCTTCGTAGCCTATACCGTCCCTGAGCCACCCTGGCCGTCCTGCCCCTCGAATAATGAATTCGATACGGCATATAGGCTAAGCCGCTCTGAGTTGCCGAGCTAACAGTTCCAGATCGTTTCGATCTGTGACATTAGTCCAGCTTCTCAAGGACACAATTCTTTCTCTCTCGCTCCATATTTATTTCTCTCTTTTCCCCCGTGTTAGGACAGGATAGTTATGTTATGTGTTGCTATGTTTGTTGTAGACGGCATCCAGTTGGCCTATAGGCCTACTTTCGTTCGACTGGCCTTTCACACCGCGTGACTGTTCACCCGGCTGAGAGTATTCCCCCCCCCCCCCCCCCCCCTCTCACCCACTTCGGTGGAGTGACGACTTGCTCACGCTACCTCAGGTAGCCGATCAGAGTCCCCCATTAAGGGGGGGGGGATAGGTGGGGAGGATACTCAGTTGGCAGGCCTGCCGTACCTTGCCTCTCTCTCTCTCTAGTGGAAATGGGGAAGCCCTGCTCGGCCGAGCCCTGGTTGGCCACCAGGCCCAGCAGAGCGGGGTACGCCTTGACCCACTACGTCATGTATCCCTCTCACTATCTTTTGAGCCCACCCTTTCCCACCCCACTCTGGCGACTCGGGACTCCGGTTGAAGCCGGACCCGACATCGGGATAGCTAGGCATATTTAGATACGTGAAAAGGCTCTGGCCTTTCCATGGGATTTGCATGCATGTTTTATTACACATAATATAGCATCCACATTTTTATAGTGTAAGTTATTATCTTACTATATCCAGTTAATTACGACGGCGGAGTTATCAACTCCGTCATGTATTCAACTATTCTACTCTGTTACCTCTCACTCCTCAACCCTGAACCTGAATATTGGATTCTATCCTTCATCCAGGCGCAATGGAAACAGCTTGGAACCCTTAAATCTGTCAGATTTTATAGCTCCGGCATCGCCGGAGCTACTGTGGAGTCATAGCTAAATCCCCATTGCCTGCCTGGGATGCTACTACAGGTGTAAACAGGTCACTGGAGCTGGTGGTAACAGGGTTGCATCTTGTGCAGTATATATGCTGACGCCGGAGTAACTCCGGACTTGTTCCGGAAGGTTGATGATGATACTCATGTATCATTTGACTTACAGATTACCCGTTGCCTGGAGGAAGGGTGCAACGCCATTCTTCAGGAACCCTGTGGGCACGTGGTATGCCGGGCACATGCTGGCTACGCAGTTCGCCTGAATGACATGGTTGTCTGGCATCACGAGAGCTGCGTAGTATGCTACAACTTGGTGAACGAAGCCACCTCCGAGGTATGTGACACGCCGGACTATACATAATGATACAGTGAGAATCAATGAATTATAACATACAATATCGCACTAGAATAAGTTTATCTATAGTGTTAAGTATTAATAATAACCCCTATTACAGGGCACCCAAGCGATCTGGGACGCTGCCTTGGCCACCCTGAAGGTATGGGTAGGCGGGTTTGGCCGGAATGCCAGCAAGGGCCAGCCTTATATGCTGTCCCAAGACATGGCCACGCTCATCTACCCAGGAGCCAAGAAAGCATCAGCGGTGGTCCCCATAGTAGCTGCCCCTCTGATCGCGAAGATCCAGGCCGCAGTATTGCCCGAGCCGGAGGAAGGTCTTGCTGAGGAAGTCGTGAGAGATGTAGCAGCCCTCGATCTGGACCGCAAGCCCATGACTATTGACGGCATGGGCAACGGTAAGGATGGTAGCGAGGCAGGTGTTGTAGGAGCTCAAGGTTTGTCCTTGAGTCCATCTTTAGCTTCTTCCTCTTCTTCCTTCCAGGGATTCACCGATAGACCTCAGTCGGTCAGACCGAAGTCTACATTGGTGATCCCTAAAGTAAAGAGTAGGCTGGACTTTAAGTCCATGCAGAAGTCCCTGCCAAAGAAGTCAGGAACCAGCCGAGTCACTAACCCACCGGCTCGCAATCCCGGGGCAGACAAGGCAAAGGTTACTCCCTCACCAAAGGGGTTGATAACCAAGGTTCCGAAGGAAAAGGCTCAGCCTTCTTCCTTTGACCCCGATGCATTCTCTGCTAATATCATGCAGCAGATAGGCAACATGGTTGGGAACTTGGTCCAGTCCAAGTTCCAGGAAATGTTCGCCCAGCTGTCTACCACGCTGGAGGCATCGGGCCAATCCATCCAATCCTTGTTGGAAAGGATGGTAGCCCAGGAGAACCTGATGGCGGGTCTCCGGGATAACATGGCAATGGGACTAACACAGTCCGGACAGGTGACCCAAACATTGCCGATGCCGGACTCGTCCAACCTTTCTCCATTCAAGGCTAACAACCCATGGTATGCTGACTATCGAAGGTTGTGGAACTCAAATGCTGGAAGACTTCGAGTTCTATCCTCAAGGACTCCAGTTCCCCTTCATGGGCTACGCTCGCTTGACAGAAGCTGCCATGAGGAGGGAGGACAAGGTCCCTAAGGAGACAGTAATCCTCCCCCGGGATCAAGCTCAACAAGCTTGGCTCCGGAACTTGGAGAAATGGCAATGCACCAATACAAAGGTCACTGCATTTAAGAGCCCGTTTATGATGTTTACCGTAGACGAGGACACTCCAATGCCATTCACATCCAAAGTGGCGGAATTAACATTCCAAGCAGCTATGAAGGATGAACCTATGCCTCAGCTCCGGGAGACGGAATTGACTTCCCTTCTGCTCCCCGGATCGGCTGATTACTGGGTGGACGCACCAGCCACCTCTTCAGTAGGTAAACTCAAGCCGGACTGCGGTAACACGCTGTTCAGCGAGAGGCTACCTAGGCTGTCAGAAGCTCTGATCCAGACAGAATATGATGCTAGGATGAGACTCAGCAGATCCCTCAATTCGCTGACTATGACCGAGATGACGTCTCTCATCTACGGAGGGGAGACGTTGTTCAAGATCATCACTAAGTCACTTCTGCATACAATGCAGTGTGACTTATATGATTTTATCATAGCTCGGCGGAATTGTAGGAAGCACGTTCTGGCAGAGGCCACAATCTGCCATGAGCCCAACAAGCTGATCGCTTCATCCATATGGGGCACGGACCTCTTCCCCACCTCCGTCGTGAATGAGGTCTTGTTCAAAGCGTCAAGGGTCAATCAGAGCCTAAAGATTCGTTGGGGACTCGTTTCCAAACGGAAACCCGAGTCCACCGGAACGAACCCCAAAAGCCAAGAAGAGGCCTAGGAAGTTCCAGCCCTTCCAGGCCCCCCAGCAGCAGACTCTGGTACAGGCGGTTCCGGTATCCCAAATACCGCAACCATCGACGTCCAAAGCCCAGCCGCAAGCAGTTTGTGCTGCTGACACAGCCGGCACAACAGCCCCAGGCTTCGACCTCCTTTGCTGTCTCTCCGGCCTTTAATGCAACCTTTGAGTCCCAAACGTTTCAAGGGTTCAATAGGTTCGCCAGAGGCAGCCGAGCTAGAGGCCCCTCCCGTCAGGGAGACTGTACCTCTACCGACACTGGTGGGGGTTCAGCAACTGGGCACAGAGCATCGTGACCAAGGGTCTGGGGTGGAGTTGGCTTCAAGGTCCTCCTCCATCCAACACCTTTTACCAAAAACCAACAGCAGAATTGATAGAGTATACCGAAGAACTTCTTCAGAAAAGGGTACTATCAAGAGTCAGAAACTTAAAAGTTTCAAGGGCGCTTGTTCAGCGTGCCAAAGAAAGACTCGAACAAACTAAGAATAATTCTAGACTTGTTCCATCTGAACTCATTCATTCACTGCGACAAGTTCCGAATGCTGACCGTTTCGCAGGTGCGGACCTTACTTCCCTGTGGGGCCGTCACCACCTCTATAAATCTTACAGCTGCCTACTATCACATCCCAATAGCAAGACACTTCTGCCCATTCCTAGGCTTCAGGCTGGGAAAGAAAGCTTACTCCTTCAGAGTAATGCCATTCGGACTCAACATAGCGCCCAGAATATTTACAAAGTTGGTGGAAACAGTAGTCCAGGAGTTGAGAACTCTGGGAATAATGATAGTAGCCTATCTGGACGATTGGCTCGTATGGGCCACAGATGTCGAAGAATGCCGCAAGGCGACAGTCAAAGTAATAAAGTTTCTGGAACACTTAGGTTTCCAGATAAACAGAGCCAAGTCCCGGCTAACTCCGGAGTCACGCTTCCAATGGCTAGGAATCCAGTGGGACTTAAACTCTCATACTCTATCAATACCACCGTTGAAGAGAAGAGAAATAGCCAAGGCCACAAGACAATTTCTCAAAAACAAACAGAGGAACCAAGAAAGAATCCTAGGTTCACTCCAATTTGCATCAGTGACGGACGTTCTACTGAAAGCCAAACTAAAGGATATAAACCAGGTTTGGCGCTCAAAAGCAAACCGAAGATCCCGGGACAAGATGGCTCCCATTCCGGCGATCTTATGCAAAAGACTCCGCCCCTGGACAGAAATCAAGAATTTATCGAAGACAATACCTTTGCAATTTCCTCCTCCGGCGCTAGTGGTCCACACAGACGCCTCACTAACCGGATGGGGCGGTTACTCACAGTACAAGAAGGTACAGGGAACCTGGTCAGTATCATTCCGCCAGCTACATATCAATGTACTAGAAGCTATGGCAGTGTTTCTTACCCTGAAAAGACTTCTACCAGCCAAGAAGACTCATATCAAGCTGGTACTAGACAATGCAGTAGTAGTTCACTGCATAAACAGGGGTGGCTCCAAATCGAGCCACGTGAACCATGTCATGATAGCCATATTTGCCCTAGCAGACAGAAACAAATGGCACCTGTCAGCCACTCACCTAGCAGGAGTGAGAAACGTGGTGGCGGGTGCCCTGTCACGATCCACCCCACTAGAATCGGAGTGGACGCTGGACAAGGAGTCATTCAAATGGATCTGTCAACAGGTACCAGGGCTTCAAGTGGATCTCTTTGCCACGGAGTCGAACCACAGACTTCCTTGTTATGTAGCCCCCAACCTGGACCCTCTGGCTTACGCCACAGATGCTATGGTGGTAATTGGAATATTTGGAAGAGAATTTATCTCTTTCCTCAAGTGAATCTACTCCTGAAGGTCCTGAACAAGCTCAGGACTTTCAAAGGTCACGTTGCACTAGTAGCCCCCAACTGGCCCAAGAGCAATTGGTTCCCTCTACTACTGGAACTGGGACTCTGGCCTCAACGGATTCCCAATCCCAAACTGACGCAGTTCGTACAAACGCGGACTGTGTCCGTTTCCTCAGGAATTCAGAAAGCCCTAACTTTATGGATTTCATGAAGTTTGCAGCCCAGAAAGATGCCAACATCGATCCTCAAAACATCCGATTTTTAGAATCTGACAAACGAGAATCAACCTTGCGGCAATATGACCCAGCAGTAAAGAAACTAGCTATATTTTTAAAGGACTCAAATGCACAAACTGTGACCACGAATCTGGCTATAACCTTTTTCAGAACCCTGTTCGAAAAAGGTTTAGCAGCAAGTACAATTAATACTACCAAATCGGCACTTAAGAAGATCTTCCAATTTGGGTTCAATATTGATCTAACAGATTCATACTTTTCATCTATCCCAAGGGCCTGTGCTAGACTTAGACCAACTGAGAGACCCAGGAACGTCTCATGGTTTTTAAATGATGTCCTTAAATTGGCTTCTGACACTAATAACGATTCATGTGATTATATAACTCTCCTAAAAAAACGTTATTTCTAATAAGTTTAGCCTCAGGAGCCAGAATTTCTGAACTGTCGGCCCTATCTAGGGAACCAGATCATATCGAGTTTCTCCCTTCAGGAGAACTACTACTCTTACCAGATCGTGAATTTTTAGCTAAGAATGAGGACCCACAAGATAGACGGGCTCCATGGAAGATTGTCCCACTTCCTCAGGACCCGTCCTTATGTTCAGTTAATTCCCTAAGAGCATATTTAAGCAGAACTGCCCTGATATCTTCAGGTCCTTTGTTCATTAGGGAAAAAGGTGGTACTATTTCCCTAAAAGGAATTAGACAACAAATTTTGTACTTTATAAAACAAGCTAACCCGGAATCCTTTCCACGGGCACATGATGTTAGGGCAGTAGCCACCTCGATTAATTATTTTCAACATATGAATTTTGACGATCTCAAGAAGTACACAGGCTGGAAGTCCCCAACAGTATTTAAAGGCCACTACTTAAAAATTCATTAGAGGCCCTTAAATTCCCAGCAGTGGCAGCCAGAAAGACAGTTTCCCCTGACACTGCCTAAAACATTAATAAGTACTAGTTATTTAGCCTATGTCTCTCTTTGCATCTCTCTCTCTCGCTCTCCTACCTGCCTCGCTAGCATTCTTGCCGTAGCTCGGTCGTTACTGGGTTTTATACTTTACCTTGGATGGCACTTTCTATGCATACTGATGATTTGACTGTATATATTTGTATCTGGGTCTCATTTCTGTATATTATATTCTTGTTATTTGGTGTGTATTACTTTAAGATAAATATTTGGGTTATTCAACCCTGTTGTGTAGATAAGTTTCATTTTAAGGATCATTAAAACGATTATCTGTTTGATAACTTTGTTTATTGTAGGATTAATTATCTAGATTATAGTATTTAATCCTAATCGAGTTTTAATTTACCTTATATAATTATCTGCACTAATTTTCCAAGCTGGTGGGGCCAATTCTCTGTTACTATTTCCCGGAGCGTCACAGGCTGAGCCCAGAGAAGGGATTTTGACGAAAGAAAAATCTATTTCTGGGCAATGACCTGTGTCGCCCAGTGAAACCTA
Source organism: Macrobrachium nipponense (assembly GCF_015104395.2). NCBI lineage: Eukaryota > Metazoa > Arthropoda > Malacostraca > Decapoda > Palaemonidae > Macrobrachium > Macrobrachium nipponense. Next base: position 40,002,653 of record NC_087210.1, on the reverse strand, counting down.
CCTCTTCTCATTCTTCCACACCCTATCTGGCCCAAGCTTGGGTGCTATCTATAGGAATGAAAACAAAGGCGCTAGCTGTAGTAGTAGCGGGTAGCGGGGGCTTAGATCGGCTCCTCTGTAGACGAGGGATATTGAGGAAGGAAGAGACTAAATGGCAAGGGACCTCTGGTAGTGGTGTCACTCGCCCCGGATACCATACCAACACCTTGAATAAAGGTGAGTGAGCCAGAATACTCTGGCACTAGCATGTAGCTTTTTTCTCTGGTATTTGTAGCAATACTTATACCTTAGAAATGAGTGCTAAAGGAACCATTTCACTGGGCGACACAGGTCATTGCCCAGAAATAGATTTTTCCTTCGTCAAAATCCCTTTACAGGTACAGTAATGGTTAGGTTAGGTATTGAATGGTCCAAATTGTTGTATTTCATTGTTTATTATTCAATTTAGCTTTACAGTATTAGGAAATTTACTGTGGTGTTTTTTAGGGCTTGGAATGAATTAGGAAATTTACATGTAAAACGTAATTTTGGATACGAAAAAATCAGGTTACAAAGCCGCTTCATAACGGATTAATTTTGTAACCTGAGGCACTACTGTACACTACTTGCCATGTAATTACGTAATGAGAGCCCTCCCACCTCTTCACTTATGGACACAGACAGGGAACAAATGAATTGAGCTCTTCAGCTGTGTTGTACCTATTCCTCCCTTGAAAGCGGGTGTGGATCGTTACCTACGCCCAAAAAAAAGAGCGTTGTTGTGAATTTCAAATTTTTAAGCAGCTGTAAAGTAGAAACTAATAACTATGTAAATACTTGGTAAGTATATATAAAACCTTATTTTATTATAAACCATAATATTCACTAATAATTAGTTTGGTCGCATGCTAGAGATATCGGTAACAAGAGAAATCAGTAACACATGTAGTCTCCATAATGAGGGAACTGCAGGAAAGCACCATTTAGGGACAAAGTGGTAAGCCACACAGTTATGGATCTTGCAAAGCCATTTACAGGTGCAAAGGTAATTGATAGTGACATACAAAAGCATAAAGTTTGATAGCATAGCTACTGTTCATCCTCAAAGGAGTCACTTTAATGGTCCCCCTAGGACTCCAGAAGAGAGAATTCTTTCTTATTTGGTCTTGGACAAGATAATGCCTTTGATTTGACACAGTGATAGAGTATAAAAGAACATAATGCAGGAGGGCTTTTTCCACTGCTTACAGCATTTACCACAGTTTAACATTCACCCTTTTCACACTCACATGTCACAAGTATGTATTCACACATCTGTAAATGTGTTACTTAGTCTGCTTAAGTGCTTGCATCTCTTTAAATGCACTCAGATGGCTCTAAGTGGGCTTCAGAATGCTTTTACATTCACAAGCGCTTCATTGTTGCAATTATCTGCTGAGGAAAGCTAAGTGCGTAGCCTTAATCCCTTGTAAAAACAACAAATTTTAGAATCCATTTGTATTTTTCATAGCTAACAAACCTGAGGTCTTAACAATAGGCTGTTTCCAAGTGCAGCTGGTAAACTGGTTAATACCATCGGAGATTGTAAGCAAGGAATCTGAGATCTGGCAACGCCTGCACATATGAGGTGAGATCTGGTCGAAGACCGTGTCTCACCCCGTGATACCCAGTCTTTTCCCAACCCAGGAATAACAAAAAAAGTTAATAGAGAGGTGGGTAGAGGTGGGCAGTATGTGTTAAGACCTCAGGTTTGTTAGCTATGAAAAATACAAATTGATTATAAAATTTGCCATTTGTTCATATGCAGAACAAACCTTCGATCTTAACAATAGGATATTCTTATACTTGCAGGGAGGTATAGACATTCTAAACTGGCTGGGAGTTAACCCTCCTGATCTCCCCCTAGAACGAGAAGAGTTCTAAAGGAGGTAGACAAATGCTCGTGAGAATATAGATAAACCGATATCTACAACTCAGTCATCAGGGTTACAATACAATGATATATGAGCAGAGTCATTGCATTTAAGGGACTAAGGAAAATTCTGACTGTTTAATAACAAACCATATGATCACAGAGGTCTTTTATTACTCCAGACCTTCCTTTGCCAGAAGGTGGAGTATATGCTACTGAATAGAGGGTTTGATATTTGCAAATACATTCAACCAACAGACTATCAGTATGGCTACCGAACTAACCTGTATCAGACCAGTCCAGCATGTGATGTGTCTATTCCTCAACCTGACCGGAGGAAGAAGAATGGAAATAAGAGAAAGAAAGAGACCAGCCCACTCACTCATTCTCTCTCTCACACAATCACCATATGTAAGATACAAACTGTATGGTCAAGGACAAGGATGAGTCAAACCACTTGTTAGGCAGCCACCACAGGACCTAGGGAAAATGTGTCCATAGACCTGTGGGCAGCATCTTTCAAATAAAAGGAGGTGAATGTGGATTGTCTTAACCAAATCCCAGCGTTCAAAACTTTACGAACAGCGAAATTGTTCTTGAAAGCCGGAGAGGAACTTATACCTCTGACGTCATGTACTCTAGCCTGCACAAACTCAGTGACAGAATCATCAATGGATGATTAAGCCTGCTTGATTGGCTCACAAATGCAGAAAGAAATGGTATTCTTGGAAACCTTTTTCTTTGCTTGTCCAGTATTAACAAAAAGCCTATGACACCCTGGCCTGAGGTGTTGAGTCCTTTTGAGATAGCTATGTAAAGTTCTCACAGGACACAACAAGAGCTCTTGTGGATCATTATCTACAAAGTCATTCAAAGATAGTATGGAAAAGGAGGCAAATCTGTCATCATGTACCGAGGGATTCTGGGTCTTGGCCACGAATTCCGAGACAAATTCGAAAGTCACTGACCACCAACCCCTGGTATGTTTCACATCATAACTAAGGCCATAAAACTCTCCTACCCTCTTCGAGGATGCCAAAGCTAAAAGGAAAACTGTCTTCAGCTTCAAGTTTCTGTCTGAGGAATGCTGTAAGGGTTTGTAAGGATCTCTAGCGAAACTCTTAAGGACTTCGTAAGGATCTCTAGTGAAACTCTTAAGGACAAGTGAAACATCCCATGCGGGAGGCTTAAGTTCCTTTGGAGAACAGGTCTGCTCGAAACCTTTGAACAATAAAGATATCTCCCAGGATGAGGAGATATCTACACATCTCAGGCTTAACAAAATGGCTAAAGCTGCTCTATAGCCTCTGATAGCAGAAATAGAAAGACCTTTCTGAGAAAGACCAAAAAATCTGCTATGTGCTGAATAGAGGTTTTGAGTGGAGAGAAACCCCGTCGACAACACCAATCACAGTATATTGCCCATTTCCCTTGGTAGACTGCAGCTGAGGACTTCCTGAGATGGCTGGATATATGCTTTGTTGTCTCCTGAGAAAATCTTCTCGCTCGAAGGAGATACTTGATAGCCTCCATCTGGGAAGAGACGGATTCTACTGAGTGGTGGAATCTTTCGACGTGAGGTTGAACGAGTAATTGACTTCATGGGGGAATTTCTTTCGGAACATCTGACAGCAGAAACAGAAGATCTGCAAACCATTCTGCCCGTGGCCACAGAGGAGCCACTAATGTCATCTTGAAGTTTTGAGCCACGACCTGATGTAGAGACCACTACGTGCCTAGAATTTGGTTCTGACGGCTCAACTTGTCTGCAACCACGTTCTTTTTGCCTGGAATGCATCTTGCTGAGAGTTCCACTGAGTTGTTGATTGCCCATTGAGGTAATTTGACTGTCAGAGAGTGGAGCTGGCGAGATACCAGGCCCCCTTGTTTGTTCACATAGGCTACTATCGTGGTGTTGTCCGACATCAAAACCACTGAATGACCCTCTACCTCCTCCAAAAACTCCTTCAGACCCAGAAAAGCTGCCTTCAACTCCAAGACGTTGATGTGCAGAGGCTTCTCTTCGCACTTCAAACGTCCGACGTGATGAGGTCCCTTAGATGAGCACCCCAACCCACGAGAGAGACATTCGAGAACAGAAGGAAGTCCAGAGAGAGAGAGAGGTCAGAGGAACACTTATTAAGAGATTCTGATTTCCTTTCTCACCTCTTTGCACAGAGTCACCTCCTGAAGTGTGGAATCTCCTGCTGGGGACCAGAAGTCTTTCAGCCTCCACTGTATGGAACGAAGATGTAGATGACTGTGAGGGACCAGCTTCTTGAGAGAAGACAAAATCCCTAGTAGAACCTGCCATAGGTGAGCTGACTGTTCTGGTTGTGAGAAGAAATTGCGTGCTACTACTCGCAACTTCTCTAACCTCTGGTCCGAAGGAAACACTCTCGACGCTGCTGTATCTATTACCATACCTAGGTAAAGCACCCTCTGGCTGGGCTCCAGATTCGACTTCTCTAGGTTCACCACAGTACCCAGTTCTGAACAAAACTGAAGAAGACGATCCCTGTCTTGCAACAGTTTCTTCCTGGAGCTTGCTAAGACCAGCCAGTCGTTGAGGTATCTCAGCAGGCGATTCCCTTGAGCATGAGCCCATGTCGAGACTAGTGAGAAGACCCCGGTGAACACCTGAGGGGATGTGGTTAACCCGAAGCAAAGGACCTTGAATTGAAACACTTTCTCTCTGAGAGCAAAGTGAAAAAACTTCCTGGAAGAAGGATGAAAAGGAATCTGGAAGTAAGCGTCCTTCAGGTCTATTGACAGCATGAAGTCGTTGTCCCTTATTGTCTTCCTGACAAAATGATTCAAGGTAGAAAGGTCTATGAAGGTCTATGACTGGTCTCTCCAGTTGCCTGTCACCTTTGGTACGAGGAAAATGCAACTGTAAAAACCTAGGGAAGGACGAATTACTTCCTCTATTGCTCCTTTATCCATCATCTTCATCACTTCCTCCTGTAAGGGTATGTCTGACTGAGCAATGGACTGTCCGAGAGAGGGGGAGGGAAGTCGAACAGTAGCAGATATCTCACCCGTAGAAAATCTGCTACCCACTTCTCTGCTCCATAGTCTCACCACTTGGCCCACTGGCCTGCCAGGCATCCCCCTACCCATGGCAACAGAGGGAGAGGCATCTGTACTATTGACGGCCACCTCTGCCTCTTCCTCTTCCTCCAGCTTCCCTCCCTGACTTGAAGGAATGGGACTGAAAGGGATGTTGTTTACCAGCCTTAGCCTAATACTGAGCATGGCCTGACAGAGGAAGTTCAAAAGAAGATCTTGAGTCATAGCTGGATTCCATTAAGGCCTCCAAACATTTAGGTGTAATAGATGACTGAGTCTGAGTCCTACATTCCAGGTTGTTGAACCTGTGAATGAGTTCAACCACTTCCGAAAAGGAAAACATAAACTCCTGACTTTCTCCCTCCTCCTGCTCCGGTATAGGAGACCGACGACGAGAAGTTGGTTTGATTGAAGATTCTCTAGAGGGTCTAACTTCCAGGGCTGGAGAGACATCCCTCACACTCGAAGGACAAGCTAATGAAGGTTGTTGGTTGTCCACCAACATAGACACCGAGGACCGATCCCTACTCAGACTCCTTCCAGATTCGTGTAATGAACCAGGGACACTATCGACGAAGCGATCACATACATGTAAGTCAGGCGAAACGTGTACGCATTCGTGTGAGGGACAGCGTACACAATCTTGTGACATTACATGGGTGTGTCCATGAGACATCGATCATGCCCTGTCAGGAGACACCGAATGAGAATGAAGCGAGTTCTTCTGAAAAGAATGAGCCTCAGGGACAAGCATCCTTCCAGGAGAATGAGTAACTTGTCCTTGGATTACTTCTTTGTTCTGTAGCACCTCCACTTCTGCAACCTTAGACATCTTGATTGGAGCCTTATCATCCTTACGACAATACACAGGAACCAAGGAAGAGGCTGAGGGAGCAATTTCAACCACATCCGCACGTACACATAGGCCAGATTTTCGATCATGTACAGACGATGAACGCTCAATACTCCTACAGTCACAAACATGTCCAAGTGTATTTACACGAGCGTGAATAGACGACGATGTAGGGATATTAGCCTGAACAGAGGCGACTTTGTCGAGCATAGACGACGAGGAAGAGTCCTTCCTGCAGTAATCCTTGCCAGAATCTCGAACGTTAGTCTGAGATGTAGGAGCAGGAGAGGAGCTTCTCTTGGCAAGATGATCATGAATGAGAGGAGAAACACAGATGCGAGGAGGAGAAGGCAAACTACTCCCTCTGCTCAGGGAAGGAGAAATCGCAAAGTCCTTAACTCTCTGTGGTGAAATTATATTCTCTGATAGCTCAAAATGGTCCACAGCACATAATTTTCTTTAAGAAGGCAACAATGGTAGGAATTTTAGGCACTGGAATTAAATTACAAAACAAGAAATCAATTTGTGTTTACCTTAAATCTCGCTGGTATTCGCCTAATGCAAAGAGATGAGAACTAACCTAGCATTCTTACATAACTCCCCTATATACATTTGGCCAAACATGAAATTAACTTTTCTGGGCCTAACCTGTGTTGTCCCGTGAATTGTTCCTATAGCACTCATTTCTAAGGTATAAATATTGCTAAATATACAAGAGAAAAAAGCTCTATGGTTATGCCAGAGTTTTCTGGCTCGCTCACCCTTAATTAAGGGTGTCGGTATGGAAACTGGGGCGTGTGAAACCACTATCAGAGGTCCCCTGCCAATTAGTCTCTTCCTTTCTCAATATCCCCCTTTCTACAGAGGAGCCGTTCAAGGCCATCTACCGCCCGCTACTGCTACTACTAGCGTCCTGTCCGCCATTCCTTTAATAGCACTATTTATGTCTAGACGTGTGTGTGCGTTTTTGAGAATTCTTCCCTTTGTTTCTGAAGCATGATGTCTGAGCGTCAGGAATCCATTGGATCTAAGTTGAGTACTGCAATTAATAAATTTCCACTTTTTAGGGTAGCGATGTTAATTATAAGTATGTTAGGCGTTGTTATTTAGCGGGAGCCTGCATGACACCGCTCCCGAGGCAGCCATTTCCTGCATCGCTACCCACGAATTTTCATATTCATGACGACGTTCAATTGGTCTTCCATACTAATTGTAGTCGCCTTATCTGGATAGATTAGCAGTTACTCAGAATTTAAGAGCATATTTGTTCCTATCCTGACGTTATATGATAGTTTTCTGAATGCAAGGGTTATACTAGCCTTTCCACTCGAGCCGCATGGTCTCGGAAGGTAGCCTAGATCTGGTATTCCTATTATCCTTCCCCTTCGGCTGTCTTCCCAACTGATTCGTTGGTTGGGCGGCGTAGCCACCCCTCCATTTTTCCCGTATGTTAGTCTCATAAATAAGAGACTACCTCACCAGGTTGAATTTCGATTGAAGGGTATTGGCCCTTGTCATGACCTACACACGATGGTCCTTGAGCCACCCTAGCCTACCTTTGCCAATCGTGATTACAAAGTCCGACGGGCATATCTACCCCGCCAGGTATTCAGACCCGAAGCACCATGTTCTTAATCCCTAGCTCCTCTCCTGGGTTCTAACCTTCTTGTTTCTACCTCCGTCCCGCACCCCGGTGGGGGACGGACAGTAGGCTAAGAGAAATGATCCTAGCTTACTAGGAATTGCTTCTCCGGCGCCAGCGGAGTCAGGCCAGGTTCATCCTTCCCCTGCTCTGTTTGTACCAAGCCTAATCCCTTAGATTCATGACAAGAACGAATAACTAGGGCCTGGAGCTAGTGGTATGCAAGAATTGATAAAATCCTAGTAGTAGACACGCATTCCGCCGGAGTCAACTCCAGTGACAGTAGAGATGGGATACATGCCCCGCCGGATACATCTCCGGCCGGTCTATATAGTGATACTCATGTATCAATTAATTTACAGATGGTTCGCTGCCCGGAGACGGCATGCACGGCCATGCTTCAAGAGCCGTGTGGGCATGTGGTTTGCCGCTCGCATGCCGGATGTGCGGTCCTTGTGCGAGGTCTGTTATGCATTAGTGAGAGACCTCACTACTGAGTCGGTGCGTACCATTCTCCTAATGATACAATGAGAAATATAATGAATAAAATTCATATGGATACATACTAGACTAAGTAATTTAGTATCTAGGGTAGATCGTGATGTAGCTATCTCTTACAGACCCCGCAAGCTGTCAAGGATTTGGCGTTGGCAACCCTCAAGGTCTGGGTCGGAGGATTTGGCAGGAACGTCAAGTCCAAGCAGCCCTACATGCTGTCTGAGGAGCTGGCCTCGCTCATATACCCTAACGCCAAGAGGTCGGCAGCTGTAGCGGCGGACTTGGCGGCCCCTATTATCGCCAGGATCCGAGAGGAGACCCAGGCCCTGCCGGAGGACCCGGAGGGTTTTGGCCAAGAAGTTCTGGGAGAGGTGGCAGCCATGAATTTGGACCGGGAGCCCATGGTCGTCAACAACCAGGGCGAAGGTAAGGATGCAGGTGAGGCAGGTAGTACACGGGCTAAAGTCTTGTCCTTTAGCCCGTCGCAATCTTCTACTTCTTCCTTCCAGGGATTCACCGGAAAGCCCAAGACTGTTAGGGACAAGTCGGGCTCGGTGATCCCTAAAGTCAAACCCACTAGGGACATTATGACAGCTATTAAGAAGTCCCTACCAAAGGCTAAGTCTAAGTCAAACCACGCCAGCACGTCATCGGCTCCCAAACCAGTAACGGACTTGGCAAGAGCTACTCCCCCACAACAGGGGTCGAGAGCAAGAGGTCCTAAAGCCAGACCCCAGGAACCTGGCTTCGACCCGGTGGTTTTCTCCACCATGCTGATACAGCAAATGGGGGACCTGGTGCAAACCAAGTTCCAGGAGATATCATCTCAACTGGCCTCTAGCATCGAGACATCGGGACAGTCTATTCAGTCCCTGACTGAAAGGCTAAGGAACCAGGAGACCTTGATGGCGGGGTTCCAAGAAAACTTGATGGCAGGACAGCTCCAGCCCGTGCATGCAGCAACCCCTGGCAATGCCGGACTCATCGAAGCTACCGCCTTTCAAGAATAACAACCCTTGGAGGCCAGCAGCATACGCCCCGTTCTCGAAGGGTATGCTGACGATCGAAGGATGTGGACCCCGGCCAGTAGAGGATTTTGAACTCTACCTGCCGGGTCTCCAGTTTCCCTTCCAGGGCTATGCCCGATTGACAGAGGAGGCACTAATAAGAGAGGATAAGGTCCCGAAGGAAACAGTTATCTTCCCTAGGGACCAGGCCCAATAGCCTGGGTCCGGACCTTAACAGAATGGGAATGTGTCAACACAAAGTTGACACCCCATAAGAGCCCCTTCACGATGTTCGTGGTGAGTGACAACACTCCTACCCCGTGCATCTCAAAAGTGGCCGAGCTGACACTGCAAGCGGCCACGGAGGGAGAACCAATGCCACAACTCCGGGAGACAGACTTGCCTTCCCTTCTGCTCCCTGGAGGCATGGAATGTTGGGTAGATGCCCCAGCAACCTTTTCGGTGGGTAAGCTCAGTCCAGACTGCGCAACCACACAGTTCAGCGAATGCCTACCTAGGCTTCCAGAAGCCATGGTAAAGGCTGAGTACGAGGCGAGGTGCAGGCTGAGCAGGTCCCTCAATTCCGCCACCATGACAGAAATGACTTCCCTGGTATACGCGGATGAACCGCTCTTCAAAATCCTGACGAAGTAATTTCTTCACACCGTACAGTGCGATCTATATGACTTCGCGGTGGCTAGGAGGAACTGCAGGAAGCAAGGCTTGGCGGATGCTTCCATCAGGCACAAGCCAAATAGGCTCATCAAATCCTCGATCTGGGGACCAAAACTGTTCCTGGAGACCATCGTAAACGAGGTCCTCGGGGAAGCAGTTAGAGTCAACCAGAGTTTAAGGATACGCTGGGGATCATCACTAAGAGGAAGTTTGAATCCTCTGGAGCACATCCTAGGGGCAAGAAGAGGGCTAGGAAGTTCCAACCCTTCCACACCAACCAACCTCAAGCTGTGGTTCAGGCTGTCCCGGTAACCCAGCTGAACCAACCCTCTACCTCGAAAGCCCAACCCCAACAGCAATTCTTGCTACTGAGCCAACCCCCTCAGCAGCCCCAGAGCTCAGCCACCTTTACCACCTCCCCAGCTTTCAACGCTACCTTTGAAACCCAAGGGGTGTTTCAAGGGTACAACAGGTTTGCCAGAGGTAGCCGAGCCAGAGGAGCTTTCCGGTACAGGGCCGGCGGAAGAGCCCGGGGAAACCAGGGAAGTCAGCCATCTGCTAGCCAGTGAAATTCCCCAGGTAGGAGGGAGGCTGTACCTCTTCCGGAACCGTTGGAGGTTCAGCAATTGGGCCCACAGTATTGTATCAAAAGGTCTGGGATGGAGTTGGAAAGAAGGGCCTCCTCCATCAACCAGCTTTTACCAAAATCCAACGGCGGACTTAATAGAGTATACCCAAGACCTTCTTCAAAAGAAGGCAGTGATAGAAGTCAAACACTTGAAATTCCAAGGGCGCTTGTTCAGCGTTCCAAAGAAGGACTCAAACAAGCCAAGAATAATCCTAGACTTGTCCCATCTAAACTCATACATTCATTGTAACAAGTTCCGTATGCTAACCGTCTCACAGGTGCGGACCTTACTTCCCCGTGGGGCCGTCACCACCTCTATAGATCTTACAGATGCCTATTATCATGTCCCGGTAGCAAGACACTTCCGGCCCTTCCTAGGCTTCAGACTAGGCAAACGGGCCTATGCTTTCAAAGTGATGCCATTCGGGCTCAACATAGCGCCCAGAATATTCACAAAGATAGCGGAGACAGTAGTACAAGAATTAAGATTTCAAGGGGTAATGCTAGTAGCCTACTTAGACAACCAGCTTATCTGGGCCGCAGACGCCGAGGAATGCCGCAAAGCAACGGACAAAGTGATAAGTTTTCTGGAATACTTGGGATTCCAGATAAACAGAAACAAATCCCGGCTGACTCCGGCACCACGCTTTCAGTGGTTAGGAATACAATGGGACCTGAACTCGTATCAATTGTCAATCCCGCCGGTGAAGCGCAGGGAGATAGCGAAGGCGACAAGACAGTTCCTCAAAGGCAAACAGACGTCTCGGCGGAACCAAGAAAGAATCTTAGGTTCACTTCAGTTCGCGTCGGTAACGGACGTTCTATTAAAAGCCAAACTGAAGGATATAAACTGGGTCTGGCAGACCAGAGCAAATAGCAAATCTTGGGACAAAGTTTCCCGGATCCAGCAGATATTACGAAAGAGACTCTGTCCCTGGACAGAAGTCAAGAGCCTGGCAAAATCAATACCATTACAGTTCCCTCCACCAGCCCTAGTGGTTCACACGGACGCCTCCCTAAGCGGCTGGGGAGGATACTCCCAGCACGAAAAAGTACAAGGGTCATGGTCAATGACATTCCCCCAGCTCCATATCAATGTACTGGAAGCTATGGCAGTATTTCTGACCCTGAGGAGACTCTCTCCAGCGAAGAGAATCCACATCAAACTCGTATGTGATGATAGCGATCTTCTCCTTGGCAGCAAAGAACAAGTGGCTCCTGTCAGCTACTCACCTGGCAGGAGTAAGGAACGTGGTGGCAGACGCACTGTCAAGGACAACTCTGCTGGAATCGGAATGGTCCTTAGACGAAAAATCATTCAATTGGATCTGCCATCAGGTGCCAGGGCTTCAAGTAGACCTTTTTGCCACAGAATCCAACCACAAGCTGCGATGTTATGTGGCCCCCAATCTGGACCCTCTGGCTTATGCCACAGACGCTATGTCAATTGACTGGAGCACTTGGAAGAGGATTTATCTATTTCCTCCAATAAATCTACTATTGAAAGTCCTGAACAAACTCACATCTTTCAAAGGGCGGATTGCGCTAGTAGCTCCCAACTGGCCTAAGAGCAATTGGTTCCCGCTACTGGTGGAGTTGGGACTCCGTCCCCGGCGGATCCCCAACCCAAGACTGACGCAGTTAGTACAAACGCGGACTGTGTCTGCTTCCTCAGGGATTCAGAATGCCCTAACTTTATGGACTTCATGAAGTTTGCGGCGCAGAAGGATGCTAATATTGATCCCCTAAACACCCTATTCCTGGAATCAGACAAACGAGACTCTACACTGCGTCAATATGATTCAGCAGTTAAGAAGCTAGCCACCTTTCTAAAAGATTCAAAGGTACAGACGATGACTACGAATCTGGCATTTACCTTTTTTAGAACCCTATTCGAAAAAGGCCTAGCAGCTAGTACTATTAATACAACCAAATCTGCCTTAAAGAAAATATTCCAATTTGGATTTAATATTAATCTAACAGATTCGTATTTCTCATCTATCCCCAGAGCTTTTGCTAGACTAAGACCAGTGAATAGACCTCAGATGGTCTCCTGGTTTTTAAATGATGTACTTAAGCTAGCTTCAGACACTGCCAACGAATCATGTCCTTATATAACCCTTCTCAGGAAAACATTATTCCTAGTAAGTCTGGCCTCAGGAGCCAGAATATCTGAGCTGTTGGCCCTTTCTAGAGAACCAAATCACATTGATTTCCTCCCATCTGGAGAAGTTCTGATTTTACCAGATCGCAAATTCTTGGCTAAGAACGAGGATCCACAAAATAGGTGGTCCCCATGGAAGATTGTCCCTCTTCCACAGGATCTATCTCTATGTCCAGTAAACACGCTGAGATCCTATCTGAACAGAACTTCCAAAAAGTCTTCAGGCCCTTTATTTATTAGAGAGAATGGTGGAACCATCTTCCTAAAAGCAATCAGACAACAAATTCTGTATTTTATCAAAAAAGCCAATCCGGAATCAATTCCACATGTGCATGATATCAGAGCAGTAGCTACCTCAGTTAATTACTTTCATCACATGAACTTCGATGATCTTAAAAAATATACGGGCTGGAAATCACCGGCAGTATTTAAACGCCACTACCTAAAATCCTTAGAGGCCCTTAAATACCCGGCAGTGGCAGCAGGGAACGTGGTTTCCCCTGACACAGCCCAGCCATGGTAAAATAACTAGTCTTAATAGCCTATATCTCTCTTTAGTTCTTTCTCTCCTACCTGCCTCGCTTGCATTCTTATCCTTTACCTTGGTTGTTTACCTGGATTGCATAATTGACCTTGGTTTTCACTTGGATAGCACATTGGATCTACTCCTGTATTGTACATACTGATATTGTCTGTATATATAAATATCCTGTAATTGGGTGTTGGATTTAATCTGAACTTACCAGAGTTTTGATTGTATAACTTTATATTTATTTATTAGGGTAAGGACGGTAGATTTAAGGAAATTATTAAGATTACTGTAGAATTAAGAAACTTTATTAAAGTACTGTAGAATTAATTACAATTCTTTAATTTTTCCTTCCAGTAACTTGTTTACACTAGCCCTTAAACGCCGAAGCGGTAAAAAAAAAAAAAGTCTCCCGTGTGCCGGAGACGTTTCAGAGTGAGTGCGGAAGCGGAAAAAATATTTTTTTCAAAAAATCATAGCGCGCTTAGTTTTGAAGATTAATAGTTCATTTTTGGCTCCTTTTTTTGTCATTGCCTGAAGTTTAGTAGCAACCATCAGAAATGAAAAAAATATCATTATCATTATAAAATAAATCGCGATATATGATAGAGCAAAAACGAAATTTTCATATATAATTGTATTCAAATCGCGCTGTGCACAAAAAAGTTAAAGGGTAACAAGTTACTTTTTTTCGTTGTAATGTACACTAAATGCGATCATTTTGTATATACAAATCGTAAAACGATAAAAGCAACACAGAGAAAAATATCACAAAATAATGCATGAATTCGTAACGGGCGGACCTAAACACATTTTTTTTTCAAAAATTCACCATAAATCTAAATATTGTCCTAGAGACTTCCAATTTCTTTCAAAATGAAGACAAATGATTGAATATTACTATACTGTAAGAATATTAGCTTACAAATGCAGTTTTCGACCATATCTGATGAGTTAAAGTTGATCGAATGTCGAATTTTTTTATATATTTTTTATATGCAATTATTTCAGAAATAAGAAAAGCTACAACTTTCAAATATTTTTCGTTTTATTCTACATGAAATTGCGCACATTTCATATATAAAACTCTATGAAATGCCTAATATGAAAACGGAGAAAATATTTCCGAGAATGGGACTTACAAATTTCGGAGATTTGTGGCGGAGAATCCGCGCGCAGGAGGAAGGAAAGTTTTTTTTTTTAAATTCACAATGAAGATAAATGACTGAATATTACTAGACTGTAAGAGTTTTATCTTACAATTGCGTTTTTCGACCATTTCGGTAGAGTCAAATTTGACCGAACGTGGTTTTTTTTTCTATTTATCGATTTATATGCAAATATTTCGAAAATGAGAAAAGCTACAACCTTCAACTATTTTTTGTTGTATTATACATGAAATTGCGCACATTTTTATATATAAAACGTTATGTAACGGCTAATTTAAAATGGTGCAAACATTACCACAATCGCACGTATGATTTTTTTCGGAAGAGTTATCCGCGCGGCACATAAAGAAATGTTATTTTTTCATAAATTCACCATAAATCGAAATATTGTGCTAGAGACTTCAAATTTGTTGCAATATTAAGGTAAATGCTTGAATATTAGTAGAATATAAGCGTTTTAGCTTAACTTAATTGCGTTTTTTCGACCATTTCGGTAGAGTCAAGTTGACCGAAGGTTGAAAATTTGTCACATCATTTTTTATATGAAAATATTTCAAAACTGATAAAAGCTACAACCATGGGTTGTTTTTAGTTGTATTGTGCATGAAATTGCGCACATTTTCATATATAAAATATGTAACGGCTAATTTAAAATGGTGCAAACATTACCACATCGCATGTAGATTATTTTCGGAAGAGTTACCCGCGCGGACGTAAGGAAAAAGTTTTTTCATAAATTCACCATAAATCGAAATATTGTGCTAGAGACTTCCAATTAGTTGCAAAATTAAGTTAAATGATTGAATATTACTAAAATATAAGAGTTTTAGCTTACAATTGCGTTTTTCGACCATTTTGGCACTTATCGTTATTTATATGAAAATATCTCAAAACTGATAAAAGCTACAATCATGAGTATTTTTTGTTGTATATACATAAAAATGCGCACATTTTCATATATAATACTCCATATAACGGCTAATTTAAAAATGGTAAAAATTATGTCAAAGTGACGAAATAATTTCCGAGATGTGTCACAGATACTTTTTAGTGCGGCAAGAAAGAAATTCGCGCTTGCGCGCCTGCGTAACGATTGTAAACAAAACAACACCTTGATCCATGAACTCCCAGCATCCCCCAAGGCGCGTGATTCAAGAGTTTTCGGCTGGTAGGCCTAAAAGTATTTTCCGCGAATTTTTAAAAAAAAGTATGTCGACGTAAAATAGTCCAGTCGCACCCGAGAGACAAAAAATGTCGACGTAAAATACGTCCAGTCGGCAGTTTGAGACACAAAAAATGTCGACGTAAAATTACCTCCAGGCGTAAGGGCTAGATACCAAGCTGGTGGGGCCAATTCTCTGTTACTATTTCACGGGACGACACAGGTTAGGCCCAGAAAAGGGATTTTCAAAAAGGTAAAATCTATTTCTGGGCAGTGACCTGTGTCGCCCAGTGAAACCCACCCCTCTATCTTCCTCACCCTATCTGGCCCGAGCTTGGGTGCTATTCACAGGAATGGCGGACAGGATGCTAGTAGTAGCAGTAGTGGACGGTAGATGACCTGGAACGGCTCCTCTGTAGAACGGGGGATATTGAGAAAGGAAGAGACTAATTGGCAGGGGACCACTGATAGTGGTTTCACACACCCCAGTTTCCATACCGACACCCTTAATTAAGGGTGAGCAAGCCAGGAAACTCTGGCATAACCATAGAGCTTTTTTCTCTTGTATATTCAGCAATATTTATACCTTAGAAATGAGTGCTATAGGAACATTTCACTGGGCAACACAGGTCACTGCCCAGAAATAGAATTTTCCTGTCAAAATCCCTTATATAAGATACTTAGCTAGTTTGATGTCTTCATGAAGATAGGTACAGGAAATAATTACATATTATAACTAATACAGAATGGCAGTGCTGACCACTATCGGAACCCATGAACATCCCCTTAAATTGTCATGTGTGCACAAAAACCCGACAGCAGCACATTATGCCAACATTAAGGCCGGGAAAAAAGTGGAGGGAAACTCTTGTCACATTTACGAAATATGGGCAAAAAAAATATTACAATTACAGTGGACCCCCCGTATTCGCGTTCTCCGGATTCGCGGACTCACACATTCGCGGATTTCTCTCGGGAACGTTTCCCTGCATTATTCGCGGAAAATTCGCGCATTCGCGGTATTTTTCTATGAGAAATATCCACAAATTCCTGGTTTTGTTATCAATTTCATCATAAAAGGGATTTATTTGACGTAAGGAAAAATCTATTTCTGGGCGATTGGCTCGTGTCGCCAGCGAAATATCCTTTAATCTATTATTTCTAGGGTAAATGTACTAACACATACCAGAGAATAAATAAATAAAGAAAAAGGTCAGTATAACTGACTCGCTCACCCTCACAAAGAGGGTGTCGGTATGAAACACTATGGCGAGTGAGACCACTACCACGAGCCAAATGCCAATAGAATTCTCCCTCACTACAAAATCCCCCAGAGAGAGCCGACCCACATAGTGGGCAGCACTTACTACTACTACTCCATCCATGCTGCCGACTGCTGCGCCTCTGGTGGCCATCCTGAAGTTTAGCAGACAATCTTGGCGATGGGATGGGTAGGTCGGGATTTTCGCTGGCGACACGAGCCAATCGCCCAGAAAATAGATTTTTCCTTACGTCAAAATCCCTTTTCTGGGCTCAGCTCGTGTCGCTGCGCGAAATCGTACCAGAGAAATAGCACAAGATTGTAAACAAAATCAACAAAATAAAGAGGTCTCAAATAAAAGATAAAATAAAAGTAAAGAATATAATTGCTAATAAGGATACTATACACAGTGATACAAAATAGAAATATTGCTTAAATTACACTTAATTCTAATAATATTTCTTAACTTAAGGTAATTTACATATATAAACAGGGGTAATATGGCATATATGTACCAAAATAAAGGTATCTGTGTAAAGCTATGTATCTAAAAAATTCTAGAGCAATTAACATAATAAGTTGAACAAAACAAACTCAACAATAATAATATATAAAGGAATGTATATGACTTAATATACAAAACCCGTAACCATTACAATAAGATGTATCCCCTAGCATAAAATAAGGGGATGACAATCCACGAGATCAATATCCATCATCAATTGTGAGTGTCCCTAGCAAAAAAATAAGGGACACCCACCACATCATCATAAAAGCAGCTAAGACACAAGTGACGTAAATGAACAAGGCAGGAATAGACGAACTTGGGTGAGGCAGGTAGAAAGGAGGACTGGATCTTCTACTAAAGATTAGTTAGAGTCAGGGGAAACTATGTTTCCCCGCTGCAACTGCTGAAAATTTCAGAGCTTCCAAGGACTTTGAAGTAATGACGTTGAACACTGTCGGCGATTTCCATCCAGTATACTTTTTCAACTCATCGAAGTTCATATGTTGGAAATAGTTAATTGAGGTGGCTACTGCCCATGACATCATGTGCTTTTGGGAAAGAGTCAGGATTGGCTTGTTTAATGAAGTACAGGATTTGTTGCCTGATGCCTTTAATATTATAGATGCCACCTTTTCTCTCTTAAAGAGAGGACCCCGATGAGGATGAGGAGGTCCTAGATAGAAAGGCTCGTAAGGCTGAAAACTGGGCAAAAGATACATCTTGTGGAAGGGTAGTACCTTCCATGGTTCCCACCTCATCAAAGGATCTTCATTCTTAGCTATAAAGCTACGTTCCGGAGAAGAAAGTAGCACTTCCCCTGTGGGAAGGAACTGAATATGAATCCGGATCTACTGGATAAAGCCGACAGTTCTGAAATTCTAGCTCCTGAGGCCAAGCTTAATAAAAATAGGGTTTTTCTTAAGAGCATTATAAACGAGCATGTGTCATTATTGGTTTCTGAAGCCAGCTTAGAACATCGTTTAAGAACCATGATACTGACGTAGGCCTTACAGAAGGTTCTAAGTCTAGCACACTCCCTTGTGGGGAATAGACCGAAGTAGAATCTGTCAAGTCTATGTTGAACCCAAATTGAAAAATCCTTTTTCAAGGCTGACTTGTTTGTCGTAATTGTGCTAGCTGCTAAGCCTTTTTCAAATAAGGATCTGAAAAAGGATATAGCTGAATTGATTGTCATGATCCTAATATCTGATTCTTTCAGGGAAGGTTGCTAACTTTTTGACAGCAGCATCGTACTGTCTCAAAGTTGAATCTCTTTTATCGGATTCCAAGAAGAGAATATTCTGAGGGTCAATATTCGCATCCCTTTTCGCTGCAAACTTCATGAAAGCATCCATAAAGTTAGGGTTTTGAGAATCCCTGAGGAGAAGCGAACACAGTCTTCGTTTGTACTGACTGGGATGAGACCTGGGATTGGGGATCCGAAGAGGGCGGCGAAGACCCAGTTCCAGAATGAGAGGGTACAATTGCTCTTCGGCAGTCTGGGGCTACTAGCGCCACTTGACCCTTGAATGTCCTGAGTTTGTTTAACACTTTCATGAGAAGATTCACTGGAGGAAAGACATAAATCTTCTCCCAGTTGTTCCAGTCTAGAGCCAGGGCGTCCGTGGCATAGGCCAGAGGGTCCAGGTTGGGGGCCACATAACACGGGAGTTTGTGGTTCGCTTGAGATGCTGAAGAGATCCACCTGTAGACCTGGAACTCTCTGAAGAATCCATTGGAACGAACTGTTGTCCAGTCCAGGGACCATCCGACTCTAGAGTACTGATCGGGATAGAGCATCTGCTATGACGTTTCTCACTCCAGCTATATGAAGTGGAGGAGAGATGCCAAACACTGAACTTGTCCGCCAGGGAGAAGATGGCTACCATGACATGATTTAGATGACGTGACTTGGAGCCTCCTCTGTTTACACAAATGTACTACCACTGCGCTGTCCAGGACTAGCTTTATGTGGGAGTAACTTTGGCGGACGTAACCTTTTTAGAGTCAAGAACCACTGCCATTGTACTTCCAGTACGTTTATATGGAACTGACGGAACTGAGGTGACCACGTTCCTTGAACCTTCTTGAACTGGGAATATCCTCCCCAACCGCTTAATGAAGCGTCTGTGTGGATGGTGATCCCTGGTGGAGGAAACTGAAGGGGCACTGACACCGACAAGTTCTTGACTTTCGCCCACGGCCGGAGTCGATTCTTTAGAATCAGAGGGACTGAGGATATTTTGTCCCTGGACCTGACATTTGCTCGTGAGCGCCAGATTCTGGTTAGGTCTTTCAGTTTGGCTTTCATTAGGATGTTCGTCACTGATGCAAACTGGAGAGAACCCAGGATCCTTTCCTGAGATCTTCTTGACGCCAGTTTGTGACTCAGAAATTGCTTGACTGACTTCGCTATTTCCTTCCTCTTGGATGATGGAATCGACAGAGTATGGGAGGATAGATTCCATTGAATGCCTAGCCACTGAAAGTTTGACTCTGGAGTGAGTCTTGACTTGGTCCTGTTTATCTTGAAGCCTAGATATTCCAGGAACTGAATCACTTTCAGTGTTGCTTTGTTGCATTCCTCGACTGTTGAAGCCCAGATCAACCAATCGTCGAGATACGCTACTACCATAACCCCTTGCGATCTGAGTTGTTGAACTACTACTTCCGCCAGCTTCGTAAACACTCTGGGTGCTACGTTGAGCCCGAAAGGAACTACCTTGAAGGAGAATGTCTGGTCTCCTATCTTGAAGCCCAGATACGGACGGAAGTGTCTTGCAATAGGGATATTGAATAGTAAGCGTCTGTAAGATCGATAGAGGTGGTGACGGCCCCACGGGGTAAGTAAGGTCCGCACTGCAGATCGTGAGCATCTTGAACTTGTCGCAGCGAATGGCTAAGTTTAAGCGGGACAAGTCTAAGATTACCCCACCTTCTTTTATTTGTTGAGCCCTTTCTTTGGCATCGCTGAACAAGCGTCCTTGAAATTTTAACCTTTTGACTCTCGCTATAGCTCCTTTCTGAAGGAGATCCTCCGCATACTCCGTCAATTCCTTGGAAGGAAGTTGGCGGAAAGGTCTGGATGGGGGTGGGTTCGCTAACCAGCTCCAACCCAGGCCTTTTGACACAATGCTCTGAGCCCACTTGCTGAAGTTCCACCGGTGGCGAAAGTGAAACAGCCTCCCTCCTACCTGAAATTCCTCATTGGTTCTGGTAGCCTCCTCTGGCCTCTCCCTGAAATGTTTTCCCCTATTACAAAAGTTAAAGGGACTCCCTCCGATCCTCTCCCACGAAAGGATCGCTTACCTCTGCCTCCCTTACCCGAGCGGTCATACTTCTGTGAAGCTTGACCCTCGAAGACCTGGTTGTAGGCTGGAGAGAGGGCGTAAGAGGTGGAGGGCTGAGCTGAGGGGAGATAACATAAATCGGCTGCGATTGAGCCGTTTGAGGTGGAAGGTTGGGCTGTTTGCACCAAGGGTGAACAGCCGGAACTTGCTGAGAAAAGTGTGGCTGCTTCTTCTGGTAGGGCTGGAAACGTCTAGGTTTCCTTTGAGCCTTACCCTTACCGGCTTGATCCTGTCGTCTCTTGGCCGTAAGACCCCAACGGTCCTTTAAGGCTCTGGTTCAATCTCGTAGCCTCTGACTGAACCTCCTTCACCATCGCTTCTGGGAAGAGGTCTGCTCCCCAGATGCTTGACGCAAGCAACTTATTCGGCTCGTGCCGAATAGTTGCTTCTTGTAGGACGGATGTTTCCTACAATTCGTCCTAGCAGTGGCGAACTCAAACATATCCGACTGCACCGTTTGAGTCAAAGATTTGGTAAGAAGCTTGAAGAGCGGTTCCGACCCATAGGCAATGGTAGCCACCTCGGTCATAGCCATGGAATTAATGGACCTGGCTAACCGCGATTTGGCATCGAATTCTGCCTGAATAAGGCTATCTGGAAGCCTAGGTAGCTTCTCACCAAACTGCTCCATAGCACAGTCCTGGTTTGAGTTTGCCAGCTGAGTAAGGTGTTAGGTAAGTCTTCCCACAATTCACCGGCTGAAGGAAGTAAAGGAGATGTAGGATCTGCTTCCTTCAGTTTGAGGCATGGAATCCCCCTTCTGGGCTGCTGGAATAGTAGTTGTCGCGATCTTTGTCAGGTAAACGGGAGCGGGGTACTCCTCTTCCATCGTAAAGATCGTAAACGGACTCTTGAAAGGTTGGAGATTTTCGTGTTGAGGAACAATCCATGTCCTCTAGCACCTGAGCCATTCTCTCTGAGCCTGGTCACGTGAATAGAGGACTGTCTCCTGTGGACTTTATCATCCCGAGTCATGGCTGAGGCGGGGTGAGCCTGGCGTAGCCGATGAACGGAGGCTGAAGGTCTTCCGGGTAGAACTCGAAGTCCTCAATCCTCCGAGTTCCACATTCCGGGATAGAGATGAGCCCGTCTTGGAAGGGGGCGTATGAACGCTACTCTCCAAGGGTTGTTCATTGAGAAACGGAGGTAGAGAGTCATACGGGGGTGTTGAATTGGGCTCCACCTGTGCTGAAAGGTGGAGGAGAGGCTAGAGGAGCTTGGCTCAGTCCGGCTATAATGTTGTCCTGAGAGGTAATCCTATCAGACAACCGAGAGATCATTTGTTCCATGCTATTTTCAGAGACCCAACCAGATCGCCCACCTGTTGTAACAGACCAGCGTTGGAGTCCAAGCCGGAGCTGCTGCGGAGGTGGAAGGGTGGCCCTGAACTGGAACCAAGGGTAGCGGAACTGACGACTCCGCTGGAGTGTGAGATCTCTCCCTGGAGGATCTACTCCTCGAGGACTTAGAGCCGGACCAGAAGCTTTAGATCTCTCTGCTCCGGGATTCCTAGCCGGAGACTTACGAGAAGAGGATGACGCCGAAGCCGTCTTCTTAGACGACGACGACGTCTTCGTCAAGGTTTTCACTGCTTGACCCTTGACCTTGGGTCTAACTGAAGCGTCAGGAGAAGTATATAATTCATTACCCGTAAAGCCTTGGAAGGATGGAGAGTTGCAGGAGTAGAAGAACCAGTTGCACCCAAGGGTATCCCTTGGGTGTCCAACTTACCTACCTCGACCAACAGGTCGTCTACACCTACCATAGGTTCCACATTGATATCAAGCGTCGCGACTTCCGAGGAGATGTCCTGGCCTTGGTCTGTCAACGAGGCAGCCAGCTGTTGCTGGATGAAAGCGATAGTCGGGGCCGCCTCTGCTGGGTCGACGTAGCCTGTCGCCTTGCCTCCGGGGAAGAGATTAGTACCAGCCAACCTCTTCTCAAGGATGTAGGGCATACCCTTGGCGGCGTTCTTCCCGAAACCGCCAACCCAGGCCCCGCAGGGTTTGCCAGTGCGGTATCCCTCACAGCCGGAGCCTGGAAGAGAGGGTATTGATTAGATTTAAGAATAACTTAAAACTAAAACTAACTTAAAGCGTAACTTAAAATTATAGGGGCTATAAGACCCCCTGAATTTTACCTTAAGTTAGGGTGATTAATGTAAAAACTTAAGCACTATAACAAATGAGGACCAGTTATCGGAGTTGGAATACTTACCCCGTCTAAGAGCTGGCTCACCAGATCGTAACAGATGGTACACGTCTCGTGGTACCAGACCCTGATCTGTCCCCGTGCGGAGTCGCGCATGGAGCATGGGACCGTCAAACCTTCGTGTCCACCTGGGTCCCTGATTTGCTGGCGGCGCATCCCGGATGCTCACAGGTTGGGGTTGAAGTGAAAAGACACATGAGTATCTTAAAAGACTATCACTTACAGGCTAAAGGCAGAAGAACTCCGTTGCATGCCGGATCTCGGAAAAAAATTGGGGGGCATAACCCCTCCCTAAAAATCGCTGAATAGGCTATAACCCCGGAGAGGATCCGGGTGAGACGGGGAAGGGAGGGGGGATGGTTTTAAGGTACTTAAGATAAACTTATAGTTTTTAAATATAGATCTTAAACCTAAAAACTCGAACGTACCGGACTAAGTCCAGTGCGTGGCGGAGTGTTGTAACTCAGCGAGACGGAGTGGTTTAGAAGGACCGACTGTATGTTCCGGTCCACCCTGCTGGGTGGACTAGCACCTTTCCGCTGGATGCCAGGTCTCCGGTGGTAAAGGAGCCCTAGTAAGGTGGGAAAGAGCAAGAGGACATACAGACTCGGGCTAGCAACGGAGCGACGGGGTAGCAACGGAGGGGTGGGGGGAAAGGCCAGTCCCCCCCACCTTACCATCCGCCCGTGGACCGAGAAGCCGGAGAGGTCGAGTCCAGTCTGGGTCTGTCCCGTCCCGTCTACTCCCTCCGCCTGGGGGGTGGGAGAGAGGGAGCAGGCTCGGGTATGCGGAGCGAGCATGGGCAGACCGACCCACCCCCCCGACTCTATAGAAGAGCGGTGGGGGGAGGGGGGGAAGGTGACTGGACAGGCGTCTGGCTGCCTCGTGATCACGTAGTGACCACGGGGCGATAAGAACAAACAACTAAGCCTAGAAACATAACCAACTGATCAGAGAGATGCTATCGGGAAGCAACCGAACTGAAGAGCGGTAGCATATAGGCCCAATGGGCCATGACCTAGGCTAAGCAAGCCAGACGCCTAACTAACCTAACAAATATCATATAATTAATTCAAATGAATAATAAAAATGAAAGAAAGAAAACAATATAGTAGGAGAAAAAATCCAGGAGTGTACGACTAACCCGAAGGCAAGTCTACCACTCAAGCTAGCCGAGGCCGATACTAAGAGCCGTGGCTAGGGTCTGGATGGAAGGAGCCTACATAAGGTAAAAGACATGCATGCATGACAAAACCGTGTAGACCGTACCCTAAACAAAGCGGATAATTAAAATAGAGTGTACTTAAGTAAGGGGATGTTCTGGGTATGGGCGACCAGAACGAACCCACCACGAGGCAGAACCATGCTGCCATGCTTCCGACCTAGAGTTCGTATTTATACCTAAAAAACGGCAAATACGGGCTCAGGGCCGGAAAAAACCAAATAGCAATAAACACTGAGTACTTAACTTAGCTGCTGCGATGGCTGCACGCTCCATGGTAAATAAATCCAAAGGAAAGGGCACAAAAAACACCGAGTAAAAAATGGCACGTCTGAATCGTGTGCGCTAACTGAAAAGGATGGCCACCAGAGGCGCAGCAGTCGGCAGCATGGGATGGAGTAGTAGTAGTAAGTGCTGCCCACTCTGTGGGTCGGCTCTCCTCTTGGGGGATTTTGTAGTGGGAGAATTCTATTGGCATTTGGCTCGTGGTAGTGGTCTCACTCGCCATAGTGTTCATAGACGACTCCCTCTTGGAGGGTGAGCGAGTCAGTTATACTGACCTTTTTCTTTATTTATTTATTCTCTGGTATGTGTTAGTACATTTACCCTAGAAATAATTATATAAGATACAGGATTTCGCGCAGCGACACGAGCTGAGCCCAGAAAATGCACTTTTTGTGATAAAACTATTAAAAAAACCAAGTATGAAAATTTTTTAGTGGTTTTTCTTAAGTTTTAACTAACAAAATAGGCTGTTTTTAGCGTTTTTATAGGGGTTCTAAACATTCGCGGATTCTAACTATTCGCGGGGGGGGTCTGGTACGCATCCCCCGCGAATACGGGGGACCACTGTAAATATAATAATTAGTAATTATTAATTAGTACATCACAATAAATATGCAGTAAAACTAATGATAAAGAAATTAACACTTTTCTTTTACTGGAAATGGAAATTAACTGTGTCATTTTATGACATTCTCAGGTCAAGCCCCAAAAAAAGTAAGCAACAAACGAAAGGTGATTTCTCACATAAGAATTAAACTTAACTTACAGGGCTCCTTTTTTATGAGCTCTCTCCTCTATAGTGTAGCTCTAGTTTTGCTAGCTACCACGTTGAGGATGTGTTTCAATCATTTAACCAGGGGGATGTGGCATTTCAGAACTGGGATCATCAGTATTCACATTATCATCAAGATTACCTATAAGTTCCTCATTTACTGGCTCACTAACCTCTAAAGGTACAAGCTTTTCAACAGTTGGTGTATACTGCCATGACCTTTGCAGAACACATCTACAGAACATATGAATCCTTCTGAGTCAGGTCAAAGCTCAACAATTCTACCTAAAGGCCACTCACTTCTTGGAGATTCAACTTGGACCAAAACAAAATCCCCAACTTTAAGATTATTCAATTCCCTAGCTCTATCAGAATCATAATGACGTTCTCTGAAGGAAATTATATATTCATTCTTCCAGACCTTCTCAAACTTGTAAATGATACAAGACAATAGGAAAATTGCTTATTCAATTGATCGTGGTCCATGTAAGTAGGATCAGATTCATCCTCTAAAACTACTGGTGGCATAGCTTCAATTGATCTGTCATATAGGAGATGTGAAGGTGACAAGGGTTCTGGAGACATCCTTATCACTGTTGATATAAGTGAGCGGTCTATTATTAACAAGAGATTGAATCTCAACAACCACAGTCTGAAGTTCATCTAAACTGACTCTCTTATGTTACATAACCTTTTGCAAACAATTCTTAACATCCTTAATCATCCTCTCCTAAAAGCCACCTTGCCTAGGTGCTCCGGGAGCGATGAATTTCCAAACAATACCACAATTACTAAAATATTCTCATATTTTAGGATCACTACATATTTCCTCAAGAAACTAGGCAGTTGCTTTAAAGTTTGTCCCATTATCTGAAATTATTTGTCTGGGAACAGACCAGGTGCCACAAAACCTACAATAAATTAATAAGAATGATTCTGGTGTCATATCTAATGCCACATCTAGGTGAAATGCTCTTGTAGCTGTACAAGTAAACAAGCAGATATAAACCTTCCTTGACTCATTATCTTCCATTATCTTTGTACTGACAATAGGCCCAGAATCATCAACACCTACATTCTCAAATGGACTGTTCAGAACAAATCTTTGTAAAGTTAAAGAAGGGGGACCAGGGTAAACACAGAGTTGACCATCAGCTTTCCTGCATATTGTGTACGGTCTGTATTTTGTATATTCCAATGTATATGGCACTGAGCTGAAATAAAAGATGATATTATTATTATTATTATTATTATTTTTCTTTTATTTATTTATTTATTTATTTATTTGTTCTATCACAGTCCTCCAATTCGACTGGGTGGTATTTATAGTGTGGGGTTCCGGGTTGCATCCTGCCTCCTTATTAGTCCATCACTTTTCTTACTATGTGTGCCGTTTCTAGGATCACACTCTTCTGCATGAGTCCTGGAGCTACTTCAGCCTCTAGTTTTTCTAGATTCCTTTTCAGGGATCTTGGGATCGTGCCTAGTGCTCCTATGATTATGGGTACGATTTCCACTGGCATATCCCATATCCTTCTTTATCATCTATTTTCAGATCTTGATACTTATCCAGTTTTTTCCCTCTCTTTCTCTTCAACTCTGGTGTCCCATGGTATTGCGACATCAATGAGTGATACTTTCTTCTTGACTTTGTCAATCAACGTCACGTCTGGTCTGTTTGCACATATCACCCTATTCGTTCTGATACCATAGTCCCAGAGGATCTTTGCGTGATTGTTTTCTATCACTCCCTCAGGTTGGTGCTCGTACCACTTATTACTGCAAGGTAGCTGATGTTTCTTGCACAGGCTCCAGTGGAGGGCTTTTGCCACTGAATTATGCCTCTTTTTGTACTGGTTCTGTGCAAGTGCCGGGCATTCGCTTGCTATGTGGTTTATGGTTTCATTTTTCATATTGCACTTCCTACATATGGGAGAGATGTTATTTCCGTCTATCGTTCTTTGAACATATCTGGTTCTTAGGGCCTGATCTTGTGCCGCTGCTATCATTCCTTCAGTTTCCTTCTTTAGCATTATTATTATTATTATTATTATTATTATTATTATTATTATTAACACATTTTCTAATCACTTTGCATACTACTGGCCTTTCCTTGGGGATCCTCCATGTAATTATACCTATGTACCTTTAGAGTGAAAAGGTTAGTTAAATGTTCTCCCGGTGGAACTAGTACAGGGTATTTAGAATTCACAGCAATCTCAGCATACTGGAGGCGACCTCTTGACCTCATCAGTCCAATGGATGGATCAAAATTCAGACCTAAGTCCTTAATCAGATCAGAACATTCGACAGACAAGCTATGTGGTTTCTGTAAAAGATCATACGAGCTCTTAAATTCAATATGATCGGGATTCTCAGAATAAAACAGTGAAGTAAAAGTTTCTTTAAAGTTATTAAGTTAATAATATCTCGGCCAATAAACTGCTGGATCTGGTAAAGTTATCTTTGACACTCGATTGGGTGATATGTTGAGTAACAATTTTTTCAGAAACTGAAATACATATTTTGTTATCATGAAAATCTTCTCAAAAGAAGAACACTCTAACTTCAAACAAACATTCAACCTTAACTGGATCAATTTGTCTCTCCGCAACTTTCACATGGTAGCCAAGCAGGACCTTTAAACCATAAAGAATTTGACACTAAGTCTTTAACTTCAACTCCATGAGTCACTAAGTCAACAGGATTTTCTCCAGTAGACACATGAAATATTTGATAACTGGCTGACACTTCCCTGATCTCAGTCACCCTGTTCTTGATTTTAGGTAATTTTGGAATTATTGAATTATTTTTCTGATCCATTGAATAGCAGCCTCAATATCATACCAAATCACAGTTCTTGAAATATTAATATCACTTAAAACTTTGAAAATATAGTTGGCTAATTTAGTTCCTAACCAATTTGATGTCAGTTCCAATTGTGGAAGAGTTTTTGTTTTAAGGGGGCCAACCTTAGCTTTTGCCATAACAAGATTACTTTTTCCATTTCCTACCGTAAGCTTTGGTCGAACATCACAAAATATGTCAAAACTATAGTTGTACTCCTTGAGTTGCAACTTTGCGAGGTACTGAAAATTCACTAAGTGCCTTGAACTCTTCATATAATTCCACCCAACTATACTTAAAAATTCTTTACCTAATGGATCATTCTTGGAGACGTTAGTCCTCCAAGCAGCTTGAATAAGGATTTTACCCCTTACGATTACTGGACAAAGGAATCCTAGTGGATCAAAAACAGTTGAGACCAAACTAAGTAAATTGCGTTTTGTGATTACTTCAGGTACAAATATTTTAGCCAACTTCAGACTTAGCATGTCTGAGTTGACATCCCAATTCAATCCCAGAACTGAAGTAGGGTAGGAACAATGTATGGTGGTCCCCCCGTATTTGCGGGGGATGCGTACCAGACCCCCCCGTGAATAGTTAGTACCTGCGAATGTTTGGAACCCCTATAAAAATACTAAAAACAGCCTATTTTGTTAGTTAACCCTTTAACGACGATTGGACATATTAAACATCGAAGAAAATTGTCTGTCGGGTGCCGAACCGACGTATGGTACGTCAACGAAAAAGAGTTTAGTAAAAATTTAGGGAAAAATAGTTATAGGCCTACTAGGCAAAAACTTTTGAATCAGTCGCCTTGGGGGATGCTTTGAGCTCACGGATCAAGGCGTTGTTTTGTTTACAATCGTTACCCAGGCACGCAAGCGTGAATTTCTTTCTTCTAGCACTAAAAAGCATCAGCGGCACATCTCAGAAATTATTTTGTCACTTTCACATAATTTTTGCACCATTTTATATTAGCCGTTACATGGAGTATTATATATGAAAATGTGCGCAATTTCATGTAGAATACAACTAAAAACAACTCATGGTTGTAGCTTTTATCAGTTTTGAAATATTTTCATATAAATAACGATAAGTGCCAAAATTTCAACCTTCAGTCAAATTTGACTCTACCGAAATGGTCGAAAAATGCAATTGTAAGCTAAAACTATTACATTCTAGTAATATTCAATCATTTAACTTTATTTTGCAACAAATTGGAGGTCTCTTGCACAATATTCCGATTTATAGTGAATTTATGAAATAAACTTTTTCCTTACGTCCTCGCGGTATCTCTTCCGAAAAAATCAGAAATTTTATCGTCCGATTGTCATAATGTTTGCACCATTTTAAATTAACCGTAACATAAAGTTTTATATATGAAAATATGCGCAATTTCATGTAGAATGCAACCAAAAGCAACCCATGGTTGTAGCTTTTAACAGTTTTGAAATATTTTCACATAAATAACGATAAATAGAAAAAAAGTCGTCCTTCGGTCAACTTTAACTCGACCGAAATGGTCGAAAACTGCTATTGTAAGCTACAACACTTACAGTCTAGTAATATTTAATCTATTACCTTCATTTTGCAACAAACGAGAAGTCTCTAGCACAATATTTTGATTTATGGGGAATTTTTTAAAACAGCTTTTTTTTATGTCCGATCGTTATGAATTCACGCATCATATTGTGATAATATTTTCTCTGTGTTGCTTTGATCGTTTTACAATTTGTTATATACCAAAATCATTGCAATTTAGTTGACAATACAACGAAAAAATAATTAACGCGTTAGCTTAACCGTTTTGCTCACAGCGCGATTTGTATACAATCATATATTCCAATATCTATATATGATAATGATATTTATATATTTATATATGATAATGATATTTTTTTCATTTCTGATGGTTGCATACTAAACTTCAGGCAATGACAAAAAAGGGAGCCAAAAATGAACTGTTAATCTTGAAAATTAAGCGTGCTGTGATTTTTTGGAAAAAAAAAAAATTTTCGCTTCGGCACTCACTCGTGAACGCTGCCGGCATACGGGAGACACTTTCGGAAATACTGGCTCGGCATTTAAGGGTTAAAACTCAAGAAAAACCCACTAAAAATTTTCATACTTGGTTTTTTAATAGTTTTATCACAAAAAGTGCATTTTATGATGAAATTCATAAAAAAAAACAGGAATTTGCGGATATTTATCATAGAAAAATACCCAGAATGCGCGAATTTTCCGCGAATAATGTGGGGAAACATTCCTGAGAGAAATCTGCGAATGTGTGAGTTCGCGAATCTGGAGAATGCGAATACAAGGTGTCCACTGTAACCACTTATCTTCTTCGATTTTAGTTTTAAGTTTCTCATTGTTAGTTACCCAAGTCCTGAGTGGCATATTGGCACTCCTCAGTTGCTTGTTAGCCTCAGCATAAAATACTAACAATTCTATTTCATTAGACATATACTACCCTGAAGATTATCAACATAAAAGGATTTGGCAATCAAATTCTTAAAGGGGCTACCTGACCTACTCAAATGATAGTCAAGTGTTGCCATCAACAAAAATGGAGATGATGCGCTACCAAACAGCACACTAGCAAATCTTTAAGTGTCTAAACCTGCTTCTGGGTTCTGCAGATCTCGGAAACACAGAAACCTAACAAAATCTTGATCAACATTCTGTAGGCGGTTCTAGGTGAATTCGTCTACAACAATTAGTCTACAACAATTCGTCTACAACAATTCATCTACAACAATTCATTTACATATACATTTCATCTACAACAATTCATCTATATATACAATTCATCTACATATACAATTCATCTACAACAATTCATCTATATAAAAAAATATATCTCCAAAAATGAGAGATGTTGAGAGAGCTGTTAGCAGTAAACAAGCACTTACCAGATTTGTTTTCTTAATTACTAAAATACCACTACCACTACATGGCAATTTTCCTTTCTTATGAAAAACAATAACTGTCAGCAACAACATGCTACAGTTTTTACTAGGCTGTTAGCAGTAAACAAGCACTTATAAAATTTTTTTCTTAATGACTAAACTACCACTGCATGGCAATTTTCCTTTCTTAGTAAGAGTAATAAGTATCAGCAACAACTTTCTTCAGTTTTTTCGAGGCTTTGTTATATACTGTAATTCCAAGAGAAACCAGATAAGATTTAAGTACTCCAAAACCCATATGATGGCTCTGCAATACATAGAAACAGAGAAAGGATGAAAGAAATTAGTTCATGATGGTTATTTATTCTATAAGAATAGAAGGAATGGTGACAAGACATATTGGAAGTGTGATAAATACCACAAAATTAAGTGCAGTGCTCGTGTAACTACATTACAGGAAGAAGTTATCAGTTCTACAAACGGTCATAATCACACAATAGATGCTGCGGGGGTTGAAGCAACAGAAACGGTTTTGAAAATACGGCATATGGCAAAAAGTACGAATGAAGCACCACAATCAATAATATCTAGTGCCTTCGAAGATTGTAGTGTGGCTGCTATGTCTAGACTCCCGTTGACACAAAGTATTTAAAGGACAGTGCGCTCTATAAGGGTACAAAACAATGCAGTTGCAGCCTTACCAAGGAATTGCAACGAATTAATTTTTCCTGACGGATATACAAAATCTCTCAAAGGTGAGATATTCTTAGCATATGATTCAGGGCAAGGTGATAAACGAATGCTGATTTTTGCTACGAAACGCAACCTTCATTTGCTTTCAAGAAGTAATCAATGGTTTGCCAATGGAACATTTAAGACTGTTCCATTGTTGTTTCACCAATTGTATACTCGCATTGTTTAACAGAAAAAGCACCATTACCACTAGTATTTGCTTTACTACCCAACAAATCTGAGGAAACTTATGGCCAGCTTTTACAGAAAATAAATTTTTTTTTACCATCTTGTACACCTTCAACTGTAAGAGTAGATTTCAAAAAGGCTATGCAGAATGCATAGCCTTTTTTTTTTTTTTTATCTAAAGATATCCATAACTTTTCTTTATTTTTATCTAAAGATATCCATAACTTTTCTTTATGTTTTACATCTATGCATACAGTAACAATATTGTAACTTTTATCGAAATATATCCAAACTAAGTAAAAGTATTGTAATTTTGATCCAAATATATCCAAAATAGGTAAAAACATTGTAATTTTTATCCAACTTTATCCTATATAGTAAAGACCCTCCTGTATTTATGGTTTTATATATTTAAATATATACCAAAAGCTACCAAATACTAATACTACAAAAGGCATATTTACGCTTAAAACAGTATCTAAAAGGGAAGGTATTTAAAAAGGTGATTCAAGGAATAATATGGTAACAGACCCTTTTCCAAATACACCATTACTGAAAGCACCAAACTATCCAAATTTATAGTAGGTTACTTAAAAGGGAATTCATTTAAAACGGTGACTCTAAGAATACTTGCTGTCGTTGTTTAGGCACTCCTCAACTGCATATCTATATAAATATTTTGCCATAGATGAATTGTCTATGTAGATGAATTGTTGTAGATGAATTGTATATGTAGGTGAATTGTTGTAGATGAATTGTATATGTAGATGAATTGTATATGTAGATGAATTGTATATGTAGGTGAATTGCTGTAGATGAATTGTATATGTAGATGAATTGTTGTAGATGAATTGTTGTAGACTAATTGTTGTAGACGAATTAGTCGGATACCTCTGTAGGCATACCCACAAAAAGGCCTTACTAATATCTACACTAAATGCAAAATCATTGACTCTTAAACTTTAACAAAGCATCACCTAACTTCTCTGTCAGGGAGGGTCCTTTGATTAAACAATCATTGAGAGAAGGATTAGCCTTTCCATCTCGAGCACTGCAATTATACACTATCCTTAAGGGGGTAGTGTCTGAATCTTTAAGCACCCCATGATGCGGAATATAATGTGTATTAGCACCAGCTACTGCATCAGGAACTTTCTCAATAAAATTCTGTTTTAACTGATCCTGGATGATATGGTATGCATCAAAACATCCAGGAATCTTAGATAAATTTTTCCTGGATGATATGGTATGCATCCAAACATCCAGGAATCTTTAGATAAATTTTTCCTTTATGTATACACTTGACCTAAAGCCATTCTATAGTTGTTGGGCAAAAGAGGGCAATTTTCTTTCCAGGGAAGACGAACAAAATACTGTCCATTTTGATACTATACACTATTGACATACTTTCTGTAGACATAATCATCATCTGCAGATGGGGCAGTTGGATTGATGCCTATCGATTCTCATTCCCATAATTTATGAACTTGTTCATTCTTCTCTTCAATCAAATCACTAACATGAAGAGGAGAAATATTAGCAGTTAATCTGCAAACAACATCATTTGTCTTAATTGAAGTTTCCAGGTTATTGGAAAATTGCGAGGGAATCTTACCAAGTGGAATGTAACCACCAGGTGTCTCAAACAATTCATAATTCGTAACACCACCAACAAAATCTGCAAAATAATCAGAACCCACCATTAAATCCCTGAGACAGTGTAGGATGAAATCTCATCAGCAGTTTTAATCCCTTTACCCTGAAGCATTTGATAAACCTTGTGCATGCCTGGTGCAGAAATACTACCTGGTAACTCATCAACAATTACAACTCTCATTTTCTTAATCCTCAAATTGTCCCTCCTTTGGCTGGGACTGAAAACCTTGCAAAACAAGTTGTTGACTCTCAACAGTCTTTAGCTGTAGTGCCTTAGCTAACTTGGAAGCAATAAATGAAATCTGCGATCCAGGATCGAAAAAGCAGAGAACATACTGTGACTTGAAGTTATCATTATTAGATACCTTGACCTGAGCCGTAGCTAAAGCAGAAGAATATTTGGACCCAGCACTCTTTGTACTTGAAACTACACTCTTAACTTCACTGCTTGTAGTACTGTTAACTTGCTTATCTGACTTTACGGTACCATCTGGTTTCACCTCACTTTGCAGCTTGCCTCCAAAATTGCTGTAGCAAAAAACTTCATTAGGATTAGTTTTATTGCAGACAAAGCATTTAACAGGCTGCGAACACCTTCCATTATGCTAATTTCTCAAAGATCTAGAATACCGTCCCATATCTATCAGCCTACTTCTTCGGGAAGTTGCATCAGCATACTTTGAGCACCGTCTGGCTCTGTGACTATCTGATGAACACAATAAGCATTGGTTTTTAGAAGGTGTTGCTTCAACTTAATAAGTTCCAATCTGAGTCTTATCTGTAAATACCTCCCGTGTCTGGTTGGAGGATTTCACTTTATCTCTAACTTGAGATTTGCCACTATCCTGTGGAAATTTATCACTATCAGACTGTAATTTTTTACTACATATTTGGAATCCTATCAAGAAATTCAAGGTGGTCAGCAAGACCTGTGCTGATTTGATCAACTGCAAAATGTTTAGTTTGAAATGTCTGAAAAATGAACATCTCTGCCTGAGTAGGCAACTTGCTCTGTAACAGAACAGCAATAAGCCAATAAGAAGACTGTAAATCAGTAACATAGTGTTGAAGAGTCTTCGTAATTCTTTTAAAACCCAGCTTAAACTGCTCCAATTCCTTAGCAGTGTTCTTAGGCTTAACCATATTGAACAACTGAAGCACTAATGCTTGTTTTACCTTCTGTGCATTAGTAAATCTATCTTGCAAAGCTGCAATATTGTCATCATAATCTTGGTCTGTGACCTCAAAATCCTGAGACAACTAACAATGCTTTACCTTTCAAACATGACTTAAGGTGTGTCATTTTCAGTACCTTGTCCATATCCTTACGATCATGAACTAATGAACGAAAACTGCTCCACTCAGTTTGCCATTCTTCCACCTTTCCATCAAAGCTATTAATCTTTACTTAGGTAAACAAACCTTGGCACTCTGTTGTGTTGGAACAGTATTGAAAATTCCAGGAGCTGCACTCTTTAGTTGATCTAAAGCATCTAATAATTTATTGGTCTGTGTATAATACAAAACTTTATATCGAGCATGATTCTTCTCAAGCGCGTCAAACTCATCATCACTCAAAGAATCTCTCCCGGAGATCTATTGATCCCATACATCCAAATATTTGTTCCATTGCTTCTGTAACGTTAGATTTTACAGTCATCAAAGTTGGACTAGCTACACCAATAGCTGCTGTAGCACTATGTAGCGCTCTAGTAACAGCTCCCTTGAACCCATTAAGCGAGCGATCAGTAATCTTGAAATTTAATTTGCCATGATAAAACTTAATGAAATATGATTCACTAGCAAATTGTAACTTCAATATGGATCATAAATAAATTTCAGATACTTGCAAACAACAGCAATTTGCTAGCTGTAAAATAGTCAAGTCAGTAGGCAATAAAAGATCTAAAACAAAGAGCCTAAACAAGCCAAACCAAAATGTTAACAAAGCCAACAGCAAAAGACTAACCATGCAGTCAAAATGGGCTAAAAGCCAAATCCAAAGGCTGTTACAAATAGCCAAACCAAAGGCTAACAAAGCCAACAGCAAAAGACTGACCATACAGTCAAAATGGACTAAAAGCCAAATCCAAAGGCTGTTACAAATAGCCAAAAACCTTAGGCTAGCCTAGGCAAATTCCACAAATAAATGTGCAGCTGACAACAAAGTTCAAATAAGGTTAGGCTCAAAATTCATTAGGCCACCCTAAATAAACTGTAATACACAAATGCACTAACTTGGAAATAAATATTAGCATAAATTCCAAATTGATTAATACCTAATACCCAAATTCTCAAAATTTTGTCTTCCTAATACAACCCAGAAAACAAATAAATATGCCTTATAGTAATAATGTAAGAAATTTCTTTGCAATTTGCATATAATGAGCAGGCTATATATCAAATTATTAGGTAGGTCAGAAAATTGGAGACTAAAATAAAAAAAGAGAGTAAAATTGGGCTAACTTCCAAGTTACTGAAAAGTTATGCTAGGTAAACACAAGTTATGACTGAATCCGAATAAAAACAAAATCGTAGCCTAGCCTATATGAATGTAGTAAACAAGGTTGGGCACTGCCGTAACAATAACTGCCGACTGGTTAATGCAAACGAGAATCAAGAACCAGGAAAAGTTAGGCTATGACGAACACGGATCCGGTTTGAAGGACCAGAAAAAATTATTACTGTGGTGAAATTATATTCTCCGATAACTCAAAATGGTCCACAGCACATAATTTTCTTTAAGAAGGCAACAACGGTAGGAATTTTAGGCACTGGAATTAAATTACAAAACAAGAAATCAATTTGTGTTTACCTTAAATCTAGCTGGTATTCGCCTAATACAAAGGAGACAAGAACTAACCTAGCATTCTTATATAACTCCCCTATATGTAATAATTACATTATGAATTACATCATTTCCATATATGTAAGTAAACTCATGACCCAAGGGGTCACTGGTGAGACAAGAGTGTGATATGACCCACAAACAGGATGCAAGCTAGACGCTGCCGTGTTATGTTTGCGACGCCCTAGTTTGCCTTTGCCTGTGTAATCAAAACCATTGTCTTGTAAAACAGGTCTCAGTGCCTTCCTATGAGAAGCTGGTGACCTATTACCCGCAGAGACAACACGTGACTTCCTAGTCACGTGTTCGTCTATCTGTATGTTATGTATGCTGAGATAGCTTTGTTCTACTATCTTTGTACAAGACTTTGTAACTTTAGATCTCTACTTCTCTTCATCGAGACCAGTTCTCTGAAACCAACTCTTCCTCTACTCCAGAGATGTAGTTCTTAATAAATTGTTAAGTTTGGCAACACTGAGTTTGAGTCTTCGCCTCTATACTCAAGGAAGATACTAATAGGAACTTAGAAAATCTCTCTGCATCGATGTCACTCCGACAAGTATGGGAAGTAGACAACAGATACTTGCGTATGACAGTCGCAGGGTATAACATCCAACGGGACGCCTTCCTATACATAGGCGAAACCCGTACATATACACATTTGGCCAAACATACAATTTATTCATGACACTTACCTGACAGATATATATATAGCTGTATTCTCTGACGACCAACAGAATTTCGAAACTCCCGGCAAACGCAGTGGTCGGCTAGGTGGTTAGTACCCATTTCCGCCGCTGGGAGGCGGATACCGGGAACCATTCCCATTTTCTATTCAGATTTTCTTCTGTCGCCGGTCGGTAAACATCTGTTTACAGACCTCCGCTTAGGATTTCGAAAACTTCATTTGTCACTTGAGTATTTGGATTGTCTTTTAGTTTCGGACTTGGCTTAGTGATTTGGCATACGCTATTGTGGTTTGGATTTTGATTTTGGCTTTGATTTTTCTTAGAATTGAGATGTCTGGATCTAGTTCTACTAGTTTCAGAGTGTGTGGTGTAGAAGAATGTAAGGTGAGGCTACCAAAAGCCTCGGTAGATCCTCACACAGTGTGTGTGAATTGTAGAGGGCATGTTTGCTTGTTGGATGATAGGTGCAAAGAATGTGAAGTGTTAACTGATGTCGAATGGAAGGCGTATGAATCTTACATTCGTAGACTTGAGCGTGACAGAATTAGGAGGTCTTCCTCCAGGAGTGCTTCTGTTAAAAGTCAAAGTAAAGTTGCTCAATCTAACATAAATGTAGAGCATGTTACACATAACCCTATAATTTCTCCTTCAGATAAGGAAGTGATTGTTACCGAAGGGAATGCCCTTTCTACCATTTTAGAATCGATTCGGAACCTTGAATCGAAAATGAAAGTGCTACAATCTAATGTGCAAAAGTGTAGTGATAATGTTAGTGCCCCTAGTGAAGTGGAGGGGGCGTCAGATCGGTCCTATAATGCCTCCAGGTTGAGACCTCTGTCGGACTCCCAGAACACAGGGAATGGACATGTCGAAGGCCGAAGGAGGGTTACGGGAATTAAACACCGGTCTGGCGTCCCTTCGGCAGATCCTGAAGACGCATCCCAGGCTGCCAAAGATCGCGCGCAAGCTCGAACCTTGAAGGAATGCTTCTCTTCCTCCGAGACGTCCTCACCTCACCGTGGGTGGGAATCTCGGAAGACCTCTCCGACTGAGAGTGGTAAGGAAGACGTAAGGTGTCGCACGGGCGGCCATCGTCTTTCTCGCCCTCTTAGGAAAGGTCTTACGGAAGAGTACGCAGCCTCTCCAAGTGAGAGTGGTAAGGAAGACGTAAGACGTTGCACTGGCGGCCATCGTCTTTCTCGCCCTCTTAGGAAAGGTATGATGGAAGAGGACGCTTCATCGGGAGATCGAGAGCGTCCTCCGCCTCGATTTACGCTTCGGTCTTCTCCGGAAGACTTCGAAGACAGTATCCCGCACAAGAGATTTAGGACGCTTTCTGAGCATCCTGATTCGAGTCCGGAGAGAAGGAAGAAGGCGTCCCCTCGCCCATCTTCTTCTCAAAGGTTCATTCCATCATATGGTTCTTCACCATCAAAAAAGACCCTCGAAGCGATTCGTCAACAGTTGGATACGTTTTTCGCCAAGAAAGAAGAAAGATCACGTAGTCGTAAAAAAGATCTTTGGCTACCCGTCAAGAAATCTAGACGTTCTCCTGTGGCTTCTCTTCGTTCTTCGTCTTCTTCTGATCCGTCGCCTTCTAGACCTCATCGACTCAATCAGGAACGCGCAAGCAGTCCTGCTGAGAGAGTCTCTAGAAGTATTGGCGGTAAAGAAAAAGACAATAGGTGCCGCACAGGCGGCCGCCGCCTTCGTCTTTTCCCAGAGTCGAAGAACGTTCAGAAGGATCGCTCAGAAATAGAATTGGGAGGAATTGATCTTGGCTTACAGGAAGAGAATATTCAACAAAAGAAACGCTTTGCTAACCAGGACGCTCGTAAGGACGCTTCTCGGGACGCTCGGGGTCGGAAACGTCGGCTGGAGAGACTTCAGACGCACGATATTAGTTCAGAAGAGGATATGAAGATGAATATGAGGACGTTTTTGAGGACGCGAGGCGTAGTGCTAGTAAGGACGCTCGTTGTCCTTCATATCAGTACGTGCGTTCCCAGGAACGCAAATGAGGACGCTTTCCAGGACGCAAATGAGGATGCCTTTCCCAGGACGCCAAATGAAGGACGCTTTCCAGGCAAATGAGGACGCTTTCCAGGACGCTAGGTGTCCGATGCATAAAGTCACCCTGAGAAGAAAAGAACAGGTCGCTAGTCAGAAGGTTAAGCGCCATATGCTTCAAGGTAGTAGGAACTACAATATCAGTGCTCGTCAAGAGAAATCGTATGACGTTAGTTTGGAAAATTCGGAGAGAAAGTCAAGGTTAGGAGAACATAGCAGACTCTCCTCTTCAAAATTGATTTCAAACACAAGACCTACGGTTCGAAAGGGAGGTGAAACTTTGGTTTCTTCTCGTTCGATTCAGAATAAGACTGTCTCCATTAGAAGATAAATCGTCAAGCGAGGCTGTTTCGGAAGAGGAGGAGGATCCTACAACCTTATCCTCTGTGGATTATAAGACTTTGACTTGTCTTTTAAAAGATTTGTTTCCCGAGAAGTTCCGAGCTCCAGTTCCTCTCTCTCCACCTTCGCAACTAACCTCTTCGAAGGCAAGGAAGACTCCAAATTTTGTCAAAATGGCCACCTCGCTCTCGACTAAAAGGGCTTTTAAAAGAATCCATGATTGGATGGAATCCAAAAAGACAAAGGGCAAGACTTCTTTTGCACTTCTCCCCACAAGGCTTAATGGAAGATCGGGGAAGTGGTACGAGACAGAAGAGGAAGCAGGTTTGAGAATCCCCGCTTCCGCACAAGGGGATTTCGCCAACTTAGTGGAAGCTCCTAGAAGATCTTACCTGGCATCAGCGAAAGTTTCGTGGACAATGTCGGAGATAGATCACCATCTCAAAGGCCTTTATAAAACTTTGGAAGTTTTTAACTTTCTAGATTGGTGTTTGGGCGTCTTGGATGTTCAGTCTAGAAGCCCAGATTCCATCTCATTGGAGGACTTAGCGAGTATTTTGTCATGCATGGACAGAGCAGTAAGAGATGGCTCCGATGAACTGGCATCACATTTTGCTTCGGGAGTCCTGAAGAAACGCGCACTCTTCTGTAGCTTCACAGCTAAGTCAGTGTCGCCAGCGCAAAAAGCAGAATTGTTGTTCGCTCCCTTTTCTGCTCATCTTTTTCCACAATCGATGGTAAAGGATTTATCAGTAAATCTCCAAGAACGAGCGACGCAGGACTTATTGTCTCGGTCTTCGAAACGTCCTGCTGATCAGATGTCTTCAAGAACCACGCAAGCTTCTAGGAAGAATTATAAGCCCTTTCGTGGAAGAGCCTCTTCAAGAGCTGCTGCTGCCGAGGGAGGAGTTTCCCTAGGGGGCAGAGCCCCCCTTGCAAAAACCAAGGGAAAGAAATGACTTTTCGGCCCTCCAGACACCAGTCGGGGCGAGACTCGCTCTCTTCGCCGAACCATGGAGGATAAGAGGGGCGAACTCTTGGTCACTCGAAGTGATCGAGAAAGGTTACAAAATCCCGTTTCTATCGAAACCACCATTAAGCATAGAACCAATAGACCTTTCGCCCTCTTATCAGGATTCAAAGCAACAGATCTTATTAGACCTTTTGGATCAGATGTTGGAAAAGAGAGCAGTAGAAAGAGTTGTGTCACGGAACTCTCCAGGCTTCTACAGCAGGCTTTTCCTTGTTCCGAAGCACTCAGGAGGATGGAGACCTGTCCTAGACGTAAGCAGGCTGAATCTTTTTGTAAGGAAAATAAAATTCAAGATGGAAACTGCACAGTCTGTTTTAGCTTCCCTGAGACCAGGAGATTGGATGGTGTCCTTGGATCTCCAAGATGCCTATTTCCATGTTCCGATACATCCTCGGTCCAGAGTTCCTCAGATTTGTTCTGAAAGGACAGGTCTTCCAATTCAGAGCTCTCTGTTTCGGGCTGAGTACAGCCCCTATGATATTCACGCTTCTGATGCGAAATGTAGCAAGATGGCTCCATCTCTCAAAGATAAGATCTCCACTCTATTTAGATGATTGGCTGATCCGGTCCACGTCAAGGAACAGTGTCTGGAGGACCTACATACGACATTACAGCTGACGAAGGACCTGGGCCTTCTGGTCAACTTCGAGAAGTCCCATCTGATTCCCACACAGTCCATCGTGTATCTGGGGATTCAGATGGATTCAGTGGCTTTTCAAGCATTTCCATCCATAGAACGTCAGCTAAAATGCTTAGAGAAAGTATCGGTCTTCTTAGAGAAGGAAATATGCTCGGCGAGGGAATGGATGAGTCTGCTGGGGACCATTTCCTCGCTGGAGAAATTTGTTTCTCTGAGAAGGCTGCACCTCAGACAGCTTCAGTTTTTCCTAGCAGACAACTGGAAGAACAAGAAAGACCTAGACGAGATTTTGAGAATCCCTCAATCGATCAAAGAGCATTTGAAGTGGTGGTCCGATCCCGTCAAGCTATCGGAAGGGATGTCCCTCAAAGTTCTGAGCCCAGATCTAGTGTTGTTCTCAGACGCGTCCATGACGGGCTGGGGAGCAACACTGGGGGAGGAAGAAGTGTCAGGCCTCTGGAGAGGGGAACAGAGGTCCTGGCACATAAACCTCAAGGAGCTAGAGGCGATTCGTTTGGCACTTCAATGCTTCGAGTCAAGGATTGTGGGACGAATTGTACAAGTCAACTCGGACAACACCACGGCGCTCGCATATCTCAAAAAACAGGGAGGAACTCTATCTCGCTCCCTGTTCAGGATAACGAGGGAAATCTTACTTTGGGCGAAGCTGAGAAATGTAACGATTCTAACGAGGTTCGTTTCAGGACAGCAGAACGTTCGTGCGGATCTCCTCAGCCGTCAACATCAAATGCTTCCAAACGAATGGACTCTCCATCCAGAGATTTGCAAGGAGTTATGGAAACTTTGGGAACGCCCACTGGTAGACCTCTTCGCGGCAGCAAAAACGAAGAGGCTTCCTATTTACTGCTCTCCGGTTCTAGACCCAGGAGCAATAGCAATAGACGCCATGCTTTGGAATTGGAAGGGGATGGATCTCTACGCCTTTCCTCCATTCAAACTCCTGGGAGAGGTAATAAGGAAGTTTGCGGCGTCGGAAGGAGCAAGAATGACGTTGATCGCCCCCTTTTGGCCTGCAAGCGACTGGTTCACAGAGGCCATGTCATTTCTGGTAGATTTTCCAAGGACACTTCCAGAAAAAATCGATCTACTTAGACAGCCCCACTTCGAGAGGTATCACGGAAACCTCTCCGCTCTGAGTCTGACTGCATTCAGACTATCCAAAAGTTGGCCAGAGCGAGAGGTTTTTCAAGATCGGTGGCAAGAGCTATTGCCAGCGCTAGAAGAACATCTTCCCAAGCTGTCTACCAATCGAAGTGGGCTGTCTTCAGAAGTTGGTGTAGAAGGCAAAATATTTCCTCCTCCACGACCTCTGTGAGCCAGATTGCTGATTTTCTCTTACATCTTAGAGATATAGACAAACTTTCAGTGTCAACGATTAAAGGCTACAAAAGTATGCTGTCAACGGTCTTTCGACACAGAGGCTTGGATTTATCAAATGATGAAGATCTTCACGATCTATTGAGGTCCTTTGAAACATCAAAAGCTCCACGAGACAAGATTCCCTCATGGAATTTAGATGTTGTCTTAAAGTTTTTAATGTCAGCCCCATTTGAGCCTATGCACGCTGCCTCTTTGAAAGATGTTACTAGGAAAGCTATTTTCCTAACCGCTTTGGCAACAGCTAAGAGGGTTAGCAAAATCCAAGCTATGAGTAAACATGTGGGTTTCAGAGAACACAATGCGGTGTGTTCGCTGAGCCCCTCGTTCTTAGCGAAGAACGAAAACCCATCCAACCCCTGGCCTAAAAGCTTTGATATCAAGGGGTTATCAGAGTTCGTCGGACGAGAGCCGGAGAGAGTTTTGTGCCCTGTCAGAGCTCTCAAATTTTATCTAGAAAAGACCAAACAATGTAGAGGCCCGTCAGACAACCTGTGGTGTTCGGTCAAGAGGCCGGAATTACCAATGTCTAAAAACGCACTGGCGTTCTTCTTGAGAAACACCATCAGGGAAGCTC
Source organism: Macrobrachium nipponense (assembly GCF_015104395.2). NCBI lineage: Eukaryota > Metazoa > Arthropoda > Malacostraca > Decapoda > Palaemonidae > Macrobrachium > Macrobrachium nipponense. The sequence continues at coordinate 39,959,821 of NC_087210.1, read as the reverse complement.
ATTCGTCCTGCACGGATGGTGATCTTAAACTGCTAAAAGTTAATGCTCACGAGGTTAGAGCGGTAGCTACTTCGGTGGCTTTTCAGAAAAATATGGCACTCAGTGATATCCTGGGTGCCACATTTTGGCAAAGCAACTCTGTGTTTGCTTCACACTACCTCAGAGGTGTGAAGGCGACATATGAGAATTGCTACTCGCTTGGACCATACATTTCCGCGGATACAGTATTGGGGACGAGAAGCAATACGAACCCCATCCTTTAGAAAATGGATGTGTGTGATTTTAATTAGGGGTTTGTTTTTTACTGTCGTAGGGTTGGCCGCTTGAGGCGGTCTTCCCTTTAATTAGCCTGAAAGTTATGGGACTAACTTTAGTGAGGCTAGGTTAGGTGGTATTTATTATGCTTCGTTGTCTTCAGTATGGTCAATATGGTCTAGTCACATTGTGGTCACGCTCCCGTTGACAGATCATCTAGAACTATCCAGCTATACAGGTCACTACCTTGCTGGAAATTCTAGTTAAGCAGAAGCAGGCTTGGGTGACAGTAATCACGAAGTCAGCTATGCTAACAGGTAGGGAACCAAGATGTCAATCATCTGCATGTGAAATGTTTCCAAAATCCTTCTATTCTGTCCCTTCCCACCTCCAATGGTGGGATTCAGCTATATATATATCTGGCAGGTAAGTGTCATGAACAAAATGATATTGTCATGATACAATAAAGTTTGTTCATACTTACCTGACAGATATATATATAGCTGTATTCTCTGACGACCGACAGAATTTCGAAACTCCCGGCAAACGCAGGGGTCGGCTAGGTGGTTAGTACCCATTCCCACCGCTGGGAGGCGGATACCGGGAACCATTCCCATTTTCTATTCAGATTTTCTTTACCACTGTCCCCTGAGGGGAGGTGGGTGGGTACTTGATTATATATATCTGTCAGGTAAGTATGAACAAACTTTATTGTATCATGACAATATCATATTAACTTATATAAGATACTTAGCTAGTTCAATGTCTTCATGAAGATAGGTAGAGGATGTAATTACATATAACTAATACAGACTGGCAGTGCTCACCACTATCGGGATCCATGAACATCCGCTTAAATTGTCATGTGTGCACAGAAACCCAGACAGCAGCACATTACGCCAGCGTTAAGATGGGAAAAATAGTGGAGGGAAACTCTTGTCATATTTGCAAAATACGGGCAAAAAAATATTAATTAAATTAAAAAATAATTACAGTGGTACCTCGAGATATGAAATTAATCCGTTCCGAGGCGGCCTTCGTATTATGAGTTTTTCGTATCTTGGAACACATTTTACATGTAAAATGGCTAATCCGTTCCAAGCCCTCCAAAAACACCCCAGTAAATTATATTTCCAGGGCTAAAACACATATTCTAGGGTTACAACGCCGATCCGATGGAAGAAATATGACTCCAAAAAGGCAAAATACTGTACATACTTGAGTAATATTCAACTGATGTAATGTTCAACCCCATTTTTACTGCATATATTAGGACTTTAGCATATGTCCCTTAGCAATAAGCCTAGCCTATGTTAGCGGTTGCTACTGTAGCCTAGTCTATGATTCTGACATCTAAACCTAAGAGCTAAAAGCTTAGAATATGCCAATAAAATGTATAAATAATCAGTATGTACTCATTTCACATAATTATTAATTAATCATTAACTATAATACACAAACAAACAAAAAACAATCCTTCCAATTGATTGTTTACATTCAGCTCTTACCCGTCTTACGAGTATCGAACGAGCGCCAAGCAATCATTTTTCCTAGCACACAGTAAGCCATAAATTGTCATTAGTATCTCTCTTCAACTAATGAGACTACCAAACAGTATAATAACCATTCATTTCTATTCTTTATTGTATCTTTACCTAATCGAAATACCGAGTTACTGACAGCTATAATGAAACATACGTATACGTAACGTAATAATAAAACAGAAGAAGAATTCTAAAAAATACGTATTTGTTGGCAGTCTGATTTATTTTATATTTTATGATATCTAATTCACAATTTTTTTATTAAAAGTATTGCATGTACTCATTTCAAATAATTATTAAGTAACCATTAACTACAATAAACAAACAAAAAAAAGCTTCCAAACGTCTGTTTACATCCAGCACTTACGAGTATCGAACGATCGACAAGCAATCACTTTACAAGTAAGCCATTAATTTTAATTATCTCTCTTCAACTACTGAAACTACCAAACAGTATAATAACCATTCATTTCTATTCTTTATTCTATCTTTACCTAATGTTTTTTTTTTCTATTAAATGTATTGCATGAATAAGTTTTTCAATTTACAGCATCCTTTTACCAATAGAATACTTAAAGCACAAGGGGTAGATGCTGACCAATAGGAGAGCAGGACCTTATGGGGTGACTAGCATCAGGAACCAATGGGAGAGCGGGAGGATGGTGGCGAGTTTACTCAGTTGGCGGCGCGGGAGTTTTAAAATTGTTCTCGGTGGTCCGGGCGAATCTCGGGACTTTACAGCAACAACCTTTCGTATCTTGAAAACTTTTCGTATGCAGAGCAGTAAAATTTTTCGCATTGGCTTTCGTATCTCGAGTTTTTCGTAAGTAGAGCCTTTCGTATCTCGAGGTACTACTGTAATAATTATTAATTAGTAAATCACAATAAATCTACAGTAAAATTAATGATAAAGAAATTAACACTTTTCTTTTAATGGAAATGGAAATTAACTGTGTCATTTTATGACACTCTCCAACGTCTGATGCGATGACGACGAATTGATGAAGTGTGAGACGAAGATGAAGACGAAGAAGAACTAGAGACTTCTTCTCCACAAGATCTCTTCGTGGCAGTGGGAGGAGGCAAGGCCTTCCACTTCTGCACAGTCTCCTTGACAGTGAACGCCAATAACTTCTCATCCAAAACAAAGTCCAGCCGCTTGAAGGTCGCCTGAAACAAGGCCTCTGACGGATCAGCGAGCACGGAAAATGGCGTCATAACAGGCATCGATGACGCCACAGCGACGGGAAGGTGAGCGGCTGCTACTACTGGTGTCATAGACCGAGAGGATGCTGGGAATGACGTAACGCTCTCCATATGACCAGAGCTAGTCAGTCGATGGCCTTGCTAGTGGAGTTGACTCATAAGATGGCTGCCTGCATGACTCAGCATAGAAGAGGCCAGGGGGAGGTGGGAGGACAGCGGGAGCTTGGGGGAGGGGGGGGGGGGGGAGCACGATTCCATGAAATGCGTCAGCAAGTCTCCCAAGGAGGGAGCGCCCCGAAGCCCAAGCGATGCCCAAAACACCGTAATTTTGGAAGACTCCAAATCTGAAAGGGAAGATTGTGATGAGGAAGCCTTCCCACCTTTGGGACGAGCATTGGAGCCTGAAGGAGAAGAGGTAACATTACACAAAACATCAGCCTGTGGCACTCCTGATACTTCCATCGACGAATCAATGAAAGAAAAGGAAGGAGACAAAGGAACAACAGAATTAGCTAGAAACAAAGGAGAAGGAGCCGACGACTCATTACACATAGGAGAAGCGAAGCCTTCCAAAGAAGGAAAAGTAGAAACTCTCCGATGCTCCCTTTACCTGTAAAACAGCTTCCACTGAGCCTTAGGCCAGGCAAAACACTACAGACAAGGATTTGTTATAGTCCAAAAGTTACTCTGCACCTACTGCAAGTGTTGTGCGGGTCCGTTACCACAGACGCTAAAAACCTCAAGCAAGGAAATCCTCGGACGCTTGTACACGTATGCTGGTGAGGACGAATAGTTTCAGAGGAAGCCATGATCCTAAAAACAAACACTCAACCACTGGAAAGAAAGAACACGGGCAAAACACCACCGGCTTGGAAGGAGAGCAAAGCGTAAGCGTCTACTCTTCAAGGTGGTTAGGAAAAGACTGGGTATCACGGGGTTAGATGCGGTCTTTGACCAGATCTCACCTTGATACACAGGCGTTGCCAGATTTCAAAGATTCTTTGCTTACAATCTCCAATTGTATTAACTGGTTTACCAGCTGCTCTTGGAAATATCCTATTGTTAAGACCGAAGGTTTGTTCTGTGTATGAACAAAGTTTTAGCTCAAAATTTTTTATAGTTAGGCATATGTAATTGTTAAATTCTGCTAGCTGGTGCAACTTTCAAATTGGAGATTTTGGATCAGGCTACTAGACTATATCATGGACTCACAGAACTGTCAACTAATTGTTACTCTCATGAATTAGGAATTTATAAAAGTAACTTACTAGACCAAGTAATTACATAACTTTAGGTTTTCAAGCCACAGCAACGTAAATATTCAAAATCTATTTGATATTAATCTAGTCACCATGGAGAGCAGTGGTACACCATAGAAGGCAACTCCTTTGAGGACGAAAACAAGTGACTTCGCCAAGAAGGTAACTCCTTTGAGGATGAAAACAAGTGACGTCTCTATAAAAAAGGAGTTATTTTGATATCACCAAATTCAACAAAAACGCTGAATAACATGATAACGCCAGGTTTCTGGATGCCATAAAGGTGTTTCAGTGGACGACCCTCAAACTTAATCAAGCAGATAATTTTCTGGCTCTTTAAATGCATGCAAACACCCCTTGGCTCCAGGACTTTATGGGGACAGGCAGCATCTCATTTAAAATACTCAGTAAGTGAGAGAATGTATGAGTTACTGGTCTCCTCCGTTTTCTCTATTACCTTTCTCTCTCATAGGGCAGGGAGTCAGGTAGTGAGCTGTTACATGCTAGATGGATGAGGATTGCATGTGAGTGACGTGACAAGTTGTAGACTGATTGGATGCATGGCCCCCCTGTCACTAGACAGGGGAGAGTGGGTTAGACAATGAAACATACCTGTTGGTTATAATAGCGAGTTTTATTGTCTCCAATGCATACTGGTTCTTTTAGCCTTCAACAAGGCAATGAAAATAAATTCACTACTTTATGCCAGAAGTCGAAGTCTAACAGTTGAACATCCCGTATGTTAAACTTGCTAGAGGTGCAGGATTCCTTCCTGAGCTCTTTTCAGGCCAAGAAGGTTTTCCTGGATGGGTAAAGCCAGCAGTCAGTTCAGAAAAGAGCCTAGACTCCTCCCACCAATGGGTAAGCTTCTTATGTAACGAACAAAGGTTTGTATTTGAGTAGGAACAAATAGCTAATTTTTTAATGTAATTTGTAATTTCCTAACATACAAACCTGAAGCTCTTTACATAAATGACCCACATCAGGTACCCCTCATACTAGTATCAGGGCCAGAAGGCAAGGTGGAGTGCAGGCTGAGAGGTGCTGATGCACTGACTTTTGAGTGCCAACACTTCAGCACCATTTTAACAATATTTCTACTCTTTCTACTGTCCCTATTGCCGTTTTGGTTAAAAATAGTTTTGATATTTTGCATTTCCTAGACATTGTTAAGCAATTTTTAAATTAACTACTGCTGGTTATAGACTTTTATAGAAAGGAAAAGCAAGAAAAAAATGTGACAGTTTTAAATTTAATTTATGAGATTTAAATATAAAATATCTAAAAATAATGCTTGTAAATAAAAATCAGAAATGTGACAGCTTTAATTTTTATTTATGACATGTAATTATATGAAATCTCTAAAATAATTGATATACATAAAAAATAAATATATTTGTTTAACTACTTCAGCAGGATATTAAAAGAATATTGAATGAAGCTATTCTATTGGGTCTCTTGCAGAATACGTATTCACTAACAATTTTTTTATATGGCCTTAATTACTCTTACATAATTACTATGTTTTGCATCTTAATGCTACCCAGCACCTATTCTGATAATTTCATTTGATTTATGATTTTGTTCAAGTCTTAAATATCTGTGAATTTGTAAATGGTAGGATGCATATGCCCTATTGATATCTGCATTGCCTGATGCCAACCTTCTAAGGAATTATTTGTTCGGGGATGTTCACTGACAATTACTATGATTTGATAGAGTAGTGTCTCGTCCTAAAGGAGTTACCCTTTCCATGGTCTATCCAGAGCTCCATGGTGACAATACTAAAGTCAAAGAATTCTCTTTTAGCTGGTGTTGTGGCCTGGCATTGTGTTGTAATAATTATAACACATGATAGTGTATAAATGAACTCAGGATATGGGGATTTTCTCTTATCCTATGTGAATTCTAAAATCCAGTTTATCTACATCAAAACACCTAAGAAGGAGGAGAAGTGGTTATGTGCATATGCACCAATATGGTCAGCAAAAACCAGACCTCAGAGAAGTTTCGTTCTTTGCTTATTGATTCAGCTTAGTGCATAATTTTAAGTTCCAGTTTAAATTTTTTTAGTTTGGACTGTGGAACAGTGATTTTATTGTGCGTGAAAAGCTGTTAATCTGCTTTATTCCTCAGCTTATGTCAGCACTTCTTACGATTATGATTGTTAGGCTGGCTCCGAGAATTTCGTTCTTTGCTTATTAATTTCATTACCGAAGTTCATGGAAATGTATGAGTTGAAAGCTAAGTGTATAATTTTATGTTCCAGTTAAAACTTTTTTCAGTTTAGAGTGTGGAACAATGATCTTATTCTGCATGAAATGCCGTAAAATGGCATTTTTCGCCAGCACACATTGGTGTTTCTTACGATTATGATTGTTAGGCTAGCTCAGAGAGTTTTGTTCTTTGCTTATTGATTTCATTATCGAATTTCATGGAAACATGTAAGTTGAAAGCTAAGTGCATAAATTTTATTGGGCATGAAAAACCGTCAATGTGCTTTTTTGCCAGCTCATGTTGGAGCTTAGCCTACTAGGCAGTAGCCTACAATACTTCAATGTAGAGACAGTAAGTCAGTAGACTGTAGTGGATATAATCTGTAAACTATAACCTAGGATTATATATCCTTAAGGATGAACAAAAATAACCTGGATTAAGTAGTAACCTGAATTACGGTAAGATTTAAACATATCCTGTTAGGCTATGTTTACATCAAAGACCTTAGGATTAGATAAAAGGCTACAGATATTTTTGCTTTTATGTAGCCTGTATACTTAAGCATAGTCTTAGTACTCTAGAGTACTATCTTGTGCATACCCTTAAAAGGGAATTAAATAAGCTAGGTTGATTAGACAATAACCTAGGCTAGGTGATAAGGTAACCAAACTATAAAGTTTCACATTACTAAGTAACCGTTTTTATATAGTACCAAAAACAGTAAACCAAATATGCTATGAGGCAATAGATCAACTTAAAGACTGTAGACATGTGCTGTTGGCTTAATAAGACCCTTGATGAGTACAACAGACTGTGACAGGATCACAAGCTTAACCCTTAAACGCCGAATGGACGCATTAAACATCGAATCAAAATCTCCCCCGATTTCCGAATGGACGTACCATACGTCGGCTCAAAAAAGTTTTTTTTAAAATTCGCGGAAAAATACTTATAGGCCTACCAGCCGAAAACTTTTGAATCACGCGCCTTGGGGGATGCTGGGAGTTCACGGATCAAGGTGTTGTTTTGTTTACAATCGTTACGCAGGTGCGCAAGCGCGAATTTCTTTCTTATTGCACTAAAAATTATCAGTGACACATCTCAAAAATTATTTCGTCACTTTGACATAATTTTTGCACCGTTTTAAATTATCCGTTACATGAAGTATTATATATGAAAATGTGCGCAATTTCATTTAAAATACAACAAAAAATACTCATGATTGTAACTTTTATCAGTTTTGAAATATTTCCATATAAATAACGATAAGTGCCAAAATTTCAACCTTTGGTCAACTTTGACTCTACCGAAATGGTCGAAAAACGCAATTGTAAGCTAAAACGCTTATATTGTAGTAATATTCAACTATTTACCTTAATTTTGCAACAAATTGGAAGTCTCTAGCACAATATTTTGATTTATGGTGAATTTATGAAAAACTTTTTCCTTACGTCCGCGCGGTAACTCTTCCGAAAAAAATCATACGTGCGATTGTAGTAATGTTTGCACCATTTTAAAATTAGCCGTTACATAAAGTTTTATATATGGAAATGTGCGCAATTTCATGCACAATACAACTAAAAACAACCCATGGTTGTAGCTTTTATCAGTTTTGAAATATTTTCATATAAAAAATGATGTGACAAATTTTCAACCTTCGGTCAATTTTGACTCTACCGAAATGGTCGAAAAACCCAATTGTAAGCTAAAACTCTTATATTTTAGTAATATTCAATCATTTACCTTCATTTTGTAACAAATTGGAAGTCTCTAGCACAATATTTCGATTTATGGTGAATTTATGAAAAAAATAACATTTTCCTTACATCCGCGCGGTAACTCTTCCGAAAAAATCATACGTGCGATTGTCGTAATGTTTGCACCATTTTAAATTAGCCGTTACATAAAGTTTTATATATGAAAATGTGCGCAATTTCATGTATAATACAACGAAAAATAATTGAAGGTTGTAGCTTTTCTCATTTTCGAAATATTTGCATATAAATCACGATAAATAGAAAAAAAAACCACGTTTGGTCAACTTTGACTCTACCGAAATGGTCGAAACTGGTTCGCCAATTGTAAGCTAAAAATCTTATATTTTAGTAATATTCAATCATTTACCTTCATTTTGCAACAAATTGGAAGTCTCTAGCACAATATTTCGATTTATGGTGAATTTATGAAAAAAACTTTCCTTCCCTCCGCGCGCGGATTCTCCGCCATAAATCTCCGAATTGCGTACATCGAATTCTCGGAAAATTTGCTCCATTTCATATTAGGCATTTCATATAGTTTTATATATGAAAATGTGCGCAATTTCATGTAAAATAAAAGGAAAAATATTTGAAGGTTGTAGCTTTTCTCATTTTCGAAATATTTGCATATAAATCACGATAAATAAAAAAAAAAACACGTTCGGTCAACTTTGACTCTACCGAAATGGTCGAAAAACGCAATTGTAAGCTAAAACTCTTACAGTATCGTAATATTCAATCATTTGTATTCATTTTGAAACAAATTGGAAGTCTCTAGAACAATATTTAGATTTACAGTGAATTTTTGAAAAAAAAAACATTTTTTTACGTCCGCGCGTTACGAATTCGTACATCATTTTGTGATAATATTTTTCCGGTGTTGCTTTTATTGTTTTACAATGTATTATATGTCAAAATGATTGCAATTTAGAGTACAATACAAAGAAAAAAAAGAAACTCGTTAGCTTTTACCGTTTTTTGCACAGCGTGATTTTAATACAATTATGTATGAATTTTTTTTTTTCGCTACCATATATCGCATTATTTACATATGATAATGATATTATTTTTCATTTCTGATGATTGCATACTAAATTTCAGGCAATGACAAAAAAAGGAGCCAAAAATGAACTCTTAATCTTCAAAACTAAGCTCGCTGTGATTCTTTGAAAAAATTATTTTTTCCGCTTCCGCGCTCACTCAAAACCGGCTCCGGCATTCGGGGGAGTTTTTGATTTTTATCGCTTCGGCGTTTAAGGGTTAAAAACAAGTGTGTTCAAATTCACACACACACACACACACACACACACACACATAGACCTAATCAGTCTAGCTACCAAACTCACCTTCAGTCAAACTTTCCTCTTTACACTATAGAATACGTGCAGGGCAATTGACTTATACCTACACACAGAACAAACAAAAAAAACAAAAAAAACACAAACACATGTACTTACCCAACTGCAGATACTCAGGGAAATCCTGTGCTGTCAGCCGGTCGAGGTCGTGGAGAAACCAACAACAACAAAGACAATAATCAAGAACCACAACCCAACAACACAATAACAACACAACACCCAAGGACCACAACCCAACAACACAACACCCAAGAACCACAACCCCACAGCTCAACAACCCAGGACCATAACCCCACAACTCAACAACAAACAAGGAATACAACCACAACTCAACAACACAGCAAACAAACAAAGAATACAACCACAAAAGACCACGGCACAAACAATCACCACAAAAAAACAACACAAAAAGGCAACAAACAGCCACTAATAACACAAAAGGAATCACAACAGCCCACCAACAACCACCCTCAACAACTCACAACCACACCAAGAAACCACAACAGCCTCCAACAATAACAACAAGGCCTCAACCACAACAACTCACATATAACTCAACAGAAACTCATAGCACAACAAATCCAACAGCACAGGCACAACTCCAAAGCAAACAATATCAACTTAACAACAACTAAACAACAAATCAACAAAACACAAAACTTCAACTTACTTTCAATGCCTTCAATAGACTGCTGCCGACACTACTGACTATCACAGGCTCTCGCCTAAGACTGACCAAAGACCGACTCCAAAACACAGAACTCTAACAGCTAACTCCAGCAGACAACCCAGAACTGACCAACAGCAAATTCAGTCGTTAACTATCCATACAGCAATTATGCCCTCTCTCTCTCTCTCTCTTCTCTCTCTCTCTCTCTCTCTCTCTCTCTCTCTCTCTCTCTCTCTCTCTCTCTCTGACGTTGTCAAATGTCAAATGGAACTCCATAACTCCTTCCATCCACAAAATTTACACCAAAAAGTATTTATTTTGTAAATGGAAATATGGGAAATAGAAATGCAGATAATGTAAAAAAAACTTTTTTAATCTTTGAATGAGTTGAAAAAAAAAATTGTATTTAAACATTTTAATGCAGTTTAATGAGTTAAAATCAGTTCTTAATTCAACCTATATCAGATGATAATATAAACAGAAACAAACATGAAATTCATGCAAGTTGTATGCTATACCTTTTAAAAATTCGGTAATGTGTGATGGTTCATAATTTTCTACGAGATGTATCAGTCTTTCATTTACTTATATTTTTTTCTTTTTTTAGCTGCATCTCCTTGTCTTAAATGAGTAATTTTAGTTTGGGTGAGAGCCTCCTCTTTTTGGAGTGAAGAGCAAAGTGCCCACAAATTTGGATGGATACTTGTTAGCGAGGCTCTTAGAACACTATTAAAACCTTCCACATGATTATTAGTCCTCGGAATGGCATTTAGAGTACGTTCATGTACATTCGCATTTCGATAGGGAAAAAGAGGTTCAGTCTCCGTTCCCCTCTTCCATGCTGAACACCAATAGAAGGGTGCTCAAAATAAGAAATAAATTCTGTAGGTATATTTTCATCATTGGACAGTAGTTCAGAACAATCAACAACATTGTGGATGGGAAAAAATGCCTAAGCACTAAAGTATATTTAAACAATATGATGGTGCATATGTACATAGCCACATCCTCTCCTTGCGTGTTTTTGTGTAGATAAACTGGGTTTTAGCATTCACTGAGGATAAGAGAAAGTGACCTCTTTTCCTGAGTCCGTTTATACTCTATCATGTTTTATAATGTTCATCATTACAACACAAGACCAGCTAAAAGAGAATTCTTTGACATTAGTCTGGTCGCAATGGAGCTCTGGATAGACCGTGGAAAGGGTAACTCCTAGAGGACCTAACAGCAACTACCAAAAATAGGATTTTCCTACGTCAAAAACTGTTTTATCAAATTTTAGCATAATTTTCCACTTCTGACGCTCAACTGCCTCTGCGCGCAATTGTCTGCACTCATTTGACTTACGCTCAAATGTCAGTTCACGAAGAGGTAGGAGCGGCTTCCCCTTACTTGCTAATAGTTAACGACCTTGTGTGAAAGTTAAGTGGTCATTCTAGCTCCTGTTTGCAAACTAAATCCTGCATAAAGAACATGTTTGTATGTTAGGAGAAATACAAATTACTTTAAAAATCTGCTATTTTTAATTCTTATTGGTGACATGTTGAGTAGAATGCAATAGCTAATAGTATTGCTACCATGAACACTACCTTGAGGGACCAAGTTTTTATTCACTAGTTGGATACATCCTTTATTCAACAGTCCAAGGAATAAGGCAAAAGTTATGGTTATCTAACTATACTACAAACTTGTAGTGAAAGAAGGTACTTTGTGGGCAAAAAAAAAAAAAATTAATTTCATCTTTCTTATTGCAGGAACTGCACAAGGAATCTGAAGATTTGTGGCTGGAGGCAATACAGATAGATCCATTTCTTATACCATTTCATGCAAAAGGACCTGTGAGAACTCCACCTATAAAGGATTATGATGCACCAGATGGGGAATACATTAATGAGACTAAAAAGTGGGAGTAAATAGGAAAATGAGATTCTGTATTATTTTCAAAATAAATTGTATGAATATTTTGAAATTGATTGTCTTTAATATTGTAGTGTTTGACTTCAATAAAACTGAGATTAAGCTTTGTTTGAATTTTGAATGTCTGAATTTTTATTAATCACAGTGAATTATTCAAAAATGTCTAAATACTTTTTATTTAATCTGTTATATTTTATTTTGAAAAAAAGTATGTAAGGTAGGGCTGTTATTTTGACACTGTAAATAATCTATAGTTACTTTATGTGTTTTACAAATTTTTCTGTTCAAATAGCACATTAATAAAATTAGAGTAATGGTTGTTTTCTATTCATTGTTCTTTATGATGGTTACTTGGTGTGAATTTGACAAGTTTTAATATTGTAACAATCAATAACAAACACTTCCAGTAGTTACCCCCACTCTTTGGAGGGTGGAGGGTGTGGGTAAGACAGTGATGTTTTGGTTGTCATTCTTCTCTAGATGGCGGATACGGCTGGCCATTTAGACGTGCTTTGAATTTTGGGTTTGCTTTTCTTGGTTAACGAACTGGATCGTGTAGATTTTGGTTTGTATCTGGAAAGGTGGATTCTTCTCCTCAATCATACCCTTTGAAATCTGTTAGATTTTGTAAGGTCAATGATTGGGTTTATTAATGTATGTGTGCAAAATATATGCATCAATCATCGAGAGGTGAATTGTGATTCAGATAACTTTGCAAGGATTGGTCTTTGGAGGAGATAGAGTAGATGATAAACTGCTGAATTACAAGAAGATAAACTTAGGAGAGTAAACAGAATGTCTAGTCCTGAAACTAGGTTTTCTTTAGAATTAGCATCTGGTCAAGAAGATAGAGATTAGAATTAGCATCTGGTCAAGAAGATAGAGATTAGAATTAGCATCTGGCCAAGAAGATAGAGATAAGTCTTGAGTTTGTTCTCTAGTGGATAAACAGACAATCCCCGAATTCGCTGGGGTTAGGTTTCTCAACTACCCTTGAATGCTGAAAATCTTCGATATATTGGAACCACCCTCTAAAAAGGTTTATAACTGCCTATATTAATAGTTCAAACACCAAATGCCCTGTATACCTTAAACTAAAATGTTTATAACTATTTTAATAGTACACTGCCTATTTTAATTTTTAATACACCACATATACCTTACTGCCTATTTTAATTGTTCATACACCAAATATACCTTAAACTATCATCCATCCTAAAACACATTAATATAATTTCAGTCATCTTACAACATTACCCTAAAAAACATGGCTTACAACTACGTGTGAAAACCAGTAATCAAGTTACCTTAATATTCAGCATAGTTTTAGTTTTAGTTTCGTATTTTTATATTTATGATACATTAATTCATATTTCATTGAGAGAGAGAGAACTAAGGTGTTAACATCAAAGTCTAAGCACGGTAGCTGGAGTCAACGGGACAGGCTGGTCAGATTAGTTGAGTCAGCCCAGCCAGTAGAATATTTATAATACAGTAATTCAAGTTCCAGAGAGAGGGGTGTTTACATTGAAGTCTAAGCACAGAACATGGGGACGAGACATGACAGGCTGGTTAGACTAGCTGGGAGGAGAGTATGACCTTGAGTCAGCCCAGCAAGTAGAATGTTTATGATTGTAATATCTCATTAAGAGAGAGAGAGAGAGAGAGAGTTGAGGTGTTTACATTGAAATCTAAGCACAACATGACAGGCACCGTTAAACTAGCTGGGGAGGAGAGTATGACCTTGTGTTCCTACTTATGAAATTCAGATTTTTTATATTTTCACGGTGATTAGAGATGGAACATCATGTGATAAACTATTCTTTTTTGTACTATTATATGTGGGATAATCATAGAGTCAACTAAACTTGTGATGAAGTATATTACAGTAAATCAGAGAAAGAAAAAATTATGGCAACATGTACCTATGTACGCACACTCATTCAGGACGATGGATTTTTTTATACAGTACATATTACAGTGATAATACAGTGGACCTCTGCCTATTCACGGTTTCTGATTCACGGCTTCACCTGTTTGATGATTTCTCTGTGGAACGTACGTCCACATTATTCGCGGAAAATTCACCTATTTGCAGTACATTTCAGAGATATTCACTAATTACTGTATTTTCAAATAATTTTAGTGAATAAATGCATTGTTTGTGATTAAACTGCTGAAGTACTCAGGTATAAGCATTTTTATAGTTTTTATTTTGTGTGTTTAAACACACCATCAAAATCGGCAGTTCTAAGCATTTCAGAGGGTGTCAAGTACTCACGGATTTTAGCTATTCGCTGAGGGTCATGGTACGCATCCCCTGCGAGTCCTACGGGTGACTCAACTGCAGATCAATATAGTACAATAATGCCTCAATCTTATGCGATTTGAGTCGTGCAAATTTTTCATTGGAACTAAACTAATTATCATTTGCGAGTATTCTCTCTCTCTCTCTCTCTTTTACTGAGATGAGAACATTTTTATGGTACATGTAGTATGTATGAATAGGTTTTATTAAAAATTATTGCTGCATCAGTTGCATTAATTTTATAGCGGTTCTTCTCTATTTTTCTAATTGTGGTTTTCTCATGGTTGCTTAAACTGGTGAGCAACACACTGAAGGTTGGCATGTCAAAAATCAGGAAACAATAAATGTCAGTTTTATGACAATGCCTGGAGTGTTAGTTAAAATTTAAAACTCAATTGTTCCTACATGGTATACAAACTGTCGGTCCTTTACAATAGGAATTACTTAAGGCGAAGTCTGGATGCGACTACTGAACTTTCAAACAAGGCAGTGCGGTAGTTATCTACTGTCCGGTCGTTCGTTATGCCAAGACTGGGGTTGAGCGTTCAATTTGCTTTCAGCCGTCGTCGTGTGAGCACACACCTCTGCTCTCTCTGCCCGACTTTCTGTTGGACTTCACTTTTTCCAGGTGGGAAATTTCTGGTTTTTTTGTTCTTTGTTTGCTGTTTTTGACGGTTTGCTTGAGTTTTCAAATCGATTCTCAACAGTCCCTCAATCTGCAGCCCTTGTTGCCGTCTACTTCCTTCAGGTGTTGCCCGGGGTAGACAGCAAGAAGTGTAACAGAATTCGCTCCTCAGTCGAAGTAGATCCTCATACAGTTTGTCTTCGTGCCGAGGAGTTGATTGTGATCGCGTAATAATGAGTACAAATGTGTACAGTGTTGTTTGTGGTCTGCCACTCGGTGAGAGAAGTTCGCGGGCAGGAGGCATTATGTCAGTAGGCCAGAAGCCATGGTGGGGAGTTTCGCCCCTTTCCACTCCCTACAGCCTTGTTCTTGTCCCCCTGCAATCAACCTACGCTTGCTGCTACCCCTCCGGGGGAAGCCTCTCTCTCTTCTTGCCTTTCTGACGAGTCGGGGGAGGGAGGAGCTTTATTGGCGGCCCCAAGCAATGCCCTTCCGGGGATCTTTCCTTGCCCCGAAAGTCCTCTTTCGGATCAAGGATAGACCCTCCAATTATCCCGACTGTTCCCCCTGCAGGTGTTTTGCAACACCTGTTAGACCAGGCTTGGGCTTCCCTGGGCCTCACCGGGTTCCCTTAGGTGCCAGCGCTGCTCACTCACCTGAACTGTACCCCGACCAGCGCTGCCACCCACTCGGTCTCTATCCCTACCACCTCAGCACCTGGTCTGGTGTCACCATCTGACGAACGTCTCAGCTTCCACGGCCGGTGGGCATCAGCTGCCTTCCCAATGCCACCACCTGGGTTCCTGCTTTCCCTGATGTTGGCAGATCGTAGGGCAATGCAGGCCCTACCGAGGATGGGACCTGTTACTGCGGAGTTTACTCCATACCGCTTCCTTGCCCCCTCCGTGCCTGCCAGCCCTGCTGTGGTTCCTGCTCCTGAGCCTGGTCCTGGACCTGCCCCCAGCGAGTCCACAGCCCTGGTACGCAAGCCTGCCACCGTCAATGTTCCCTGGAATGCCCTCGTATCGTTTCTGCAGGTGTCGAGGAGGAAGAGAGCTAGGAAGGTGGCACCGTCTTCCTCTTTGGATTTGTCTTTTTCTTCATTTTCATCTGCCTCCTCTTCCCCTTCTCCTCTGAGGGTTGCTGGATCTAAGGAGGAGAAGGCCGTCTCTCCCCTACCTAAGAACTCTCGTTCTGAAACTTCTAAGGGTTTGCATTCCTCCTCCGGGAGGAAGGCAGTTGGCTCTCCCTCTCCTTCAGGAAAGGGAACCGAGGCTCTGCCTTCAGTGGCCAGAGCCTCGGCAGCCTCTGGAGAATGGACTACGGTTCATCCTCCAACCCTGGGTTCTGATGGCACTGCTGGAGGAACTGGAGCCATGTCGGGCTCTGAGTGTGCTGCCTTCCAAAGGGGGCAACACATCCACTGGCAGTGGCATGAAACGAGAAGGGATCGAGCCACGGCTCGAACCCTCCTGCAAAGACCAAGGCTGGTTTTTTGTCAGGAACCAGGACCGTTGCAAACACCCCCCCCACCCATCACCGGAAGGAGCAACAGAGGAGATGGAGAAGAGGTCCCCTGTTCAGTCCTGGGCTTTGGCCCCAAAGAGCACTGGGACGTGTCATGAGGGGATACACGTTCTCCGCAGGTAGGGGACCAGGTCTCTGCTGCTGCTCACAAGAAGACCACGGTTCCCACCAGCACTGCTGCAGAGTGATGAGAACAGTCGCAGTCTCCTCGGGAGTCCGCATCTTTGGTACAATCGCAGTCTCCTAGACACACTGCGGGCTGGTACAGGGGCGTGGCTCACCCCACCTGGCAGTACCATTGCTAGGAGGAGTGATGGCGTCTGATCCATATCTCTTATTCCCTCTACTTCCTCGTTATACACCGGGAGGGGCGAGGTGAATGGTAGGAACCCTGTGGAGACTTCTCCACGGGATTCAGTGACGGCAACCTATGTCCCTGGAGTCCTAGGACCCCAATGATCGTACACCAAAGTCGTCGAGTATGGATTGAAGGGGTCTGGCTTGGTTCCTCCTGACGGAGGAGCAGATCGGGAAGACCGATCCCTGGAAGGACTTGGGCCTTTACCAATGGATTTGGACACCCCCGAAATGCAAAGGACGTTTGCAGATCATTGCGCTGATCCATTAGCACAATGATTTCGGGGAAGCAGCCACGACATCCTCTTCAGGAGATTGTTCCTCTCGCCTCGAATCCTTTTGGGGTCCCAAGAAGTAACCCAAGGCTTTGACGGGACTTCCTTGGTCGACGTTGGCTAACGGTGTGCTGGGTCAAGTGAATGATCTTGTCTCAGGGCAGGAGAATTCCCTTAGATCCAGCCGTTCAGACCGACAGCTCCCTCCTCCTCTACCTTGCCAGAGACGCTTCTACACACCATCACATAGACCTCTACCGACCAAGCAGGTTGACCCAGATCACAGTGTCCAAAGTCCCTGCTTCTTCCAGGGCCATCCCCTTGGGGGAAGACTCTGCTTTTGGGAGACTTTGCCAGTCTGGGGGTAGGGCGATTACCTTAATGGGCCCACCAGACTGCCAACCTGTGGGCGAACCTGGTGCTCAAGAGGCGCGAAGCCGCCCTCTCCCGAATATCCAGGTCTCTCAGCTCCGAGTCGGTCTTGACCTTGTGTAACGGACCGTTGCTGGGTTCTGCCTCTCTCTTTGATATAGAGCAGGTAGATGCTGTGGTGGACAAGCGTTGGGACGAAGATAAGGACCGGCTTGTCCACCAGGCTGTAGCGAAAGCCTCTGCGCCTTCGAGTCCTGCTGCGGCCAGACCTATGAGTCGGGCTATGTTACGGTCGAAAAATCCTGGCCAAAGGTTGACACAATGTTACGGCCTCTGGGAGAGGTCCGCTTCAGGTTTGTTATGAAATAATAAAAAAAAAATATATTTCAACACCAACAGTTGAAACTGGGGATATGAATATAGAAAGAAACACTAACACAACAAAGGTTTATTTACAAGCTTACTAACAAAGGTAAATGCAGAATGGTATCTCCTATTTACATAAAAAGATAGAATCTTACACTGCATGAACTGGGGGAACAGTGAGGCAATTCAAATACTTGCTAGTCAATTTGGTAATTCGAAGCGATGGCTTCTCAAAAGGAAAACGGTAATTGCAGACGTCCTCTTGACTCTGTATTGCAGAAACTAGTCTACTTGTAAGGCAGGAACTCCCCAAAACCTCTAGCAGGACCTTTTCTTCTCTGAAGTCTGCTCGACGTCGAGATAACACGAGACAATTCGTCCACTCCTGAAGACGACTAGACCAGTATCCAACCAACTCTCGAACAACTCTTCTGATCCTTCGTCGGTTCCTTTTTTCTCTCTTATCTCTCTCGAACGATCTCTGCTGCTGCTGATTTCTCACTGACAATCTGATCTGTGGCTCTTACTGAGGATATCTCTCTGTGACTAACTGGTGTGTCTCTTCTACGATCTATGCTTTCTCCTGCTACGACCGTCGTATTTATACGGCACTCTGGGGGTGGAGCCTACAGCAAACTTCACAGACTCCTGGAATTTCTAGAACTTCTTAGATAAATCTAGACGAGGTATTGCATCAGAAATCGCGGCGTTTCTCACGTCCCGACGAGTTCCACAACACTCCTGCCGATTCTAGAACCATCATGATAACAGGCACCTCCAACACAATGCGCTAGCGCCTCCATGCTGCCGAACTTCTCGAAAATCCGTTCTCCTTTCCTTTATCTTTCTTTGCTAGGAAGCAATTACCATCACACGCCCCCTCAAAAGAGAAAAAAAATGAAATCAACTGATTTTATTTTTTCTAAAGAGAAGCAAGAATTAAACAGGAGGGAACAATTCTGCATAAAGCTTTAATCCAGTCAAACACTCACGCTTCTCCACACGCTCACTCGTGCGATAACAGAAAACGATTATTAGGCTACTCATTCTGAGAAATCTCTAGAGAGGCTACTAACTATAACATTATCCTTCTCTCTTACTTTTTCCGTTTTTAGAACTCTGATTAAAACTTATAAATACTAAAACACCTCTTGTGTTTTTCTCAAAACTAATTATAAATACTAAAACACCTCTTGTGTTTTTCTCAAAACTAATTTCAATCGGTAACACTGTCACACGGGCAGAGGCCACGGCACTGGGCGTTCATTATAATTCTGAAGCAAATTTACATTCATTGCCTTTGCTCTACTCTTACCCACATTAATTCTATAATGTATATTTCCCCTCTTCTCTAAAACTGAAAAAGGACCATCGAAATAATGAGATAAAGAGGAACCTTCTTTCTGGACTAGTACTAAAACTTTATCTCTTACACACAAACTTCTCTGTTTTGCTCTAAGATCAGGTTTTCCTTTAATTTCCCCTTGACTTCCTCTCGCATTTTCTTTCGCTAAGTGCCAAGCGCTTCCGTTCTCCTCCGCTAGCTGCCAAACATCTCTTAGATTGTTTTTATAATACTCAAGATTAGTTATGCAATCCTCTCCACCCTTACTTCTAGGCAAAGTTCCGAACATATTTATAAATTCATTCTCAAAAGATTCGCCTACTGAAGGAATATTACACAACTGAACTCTGGGAATTACTTGAATCGGTTTCCCAGCAATTTGATATTCATGACAGCTTAAAGCATATCTCTTCACGTCATTTTTCATCTTAGGCCAAAAGTACGCCCTATTAATACGCTTGAAAGTTTTATTTACTCCCAAATGTCCTTGCTCATTGTGTGCTAACTTCAAAACTAGTTCACAATGCTTCTTAGGAACTGCTAATTTTTCTGTGATTCCTCCTTTACTACCTGACTTCGGTCGAACATAACGACACAAAACTTCGTCCTTTAAACACACATCCTTGAGATCATCATCCAGCTCACATTCAAAAATTCGGGTTAGTGTCTCATCCTCTCTCTGCAACTTGACTAGCTCATCCTTATCCAAAATGTTAGAGCCTAATTCATCACCATAACTAGGACTAGATATAGGTACATTTACAACGTTACTCTCGACAGCTACGCCTTCCCTTTGGCTATCACTGTCAACGATAGAGTTAGGTCTCTCAGCCACACTCATGCCAAGATCAACCTCGCCACCTCTATCACACTCGTTCGAATCCACAAACTTACTCACGTTTGAATCCACGAACTTACTCACGTTCGAATCCACGAACTCACTCTCGTTCGAATCCACGAACAAATTATGACTGTAGTCTACGTCTGTATCTGAACCCAACCTAGTTACTACCATTTCAGGCACTGGAATATTCCTCACAACAGGATTCACATTCTTGGATAAAGCTAAGTCTTTACCAACAATAATGTCAACACCTTCGACGGGCAAACTGTCCACAACTGCAAGTTTTACTTCTCCTGACACTACCTGACTTTCTAAATTCAACTTCAACAAAGGACAAAGAACACAAGTGTTAGGAAATCCACCTAACATGACTTTCTCTTCCATATCGATTTCTGCCCTGTTCGGCACACACTCACTTCTAATCAGTGAGACAGCAGCGCCTGTGTCTCGAAGCAAGACTACTTCTCTCGAATCTACTCCTCCAAGAGAGGAAACTACGCCTTCCGACAGAAATTCACCAAAAATTTTCCTAGTTTCTCTCATCACATCATTCCTACTTGACAAAAGGTTAACTAGAGATACTGGTTTCTTACCGTCCTTCCTTTCTACTGCACAATTTCTCACTAAATGCCCTTTCCCATTACATCGGAAACAAGTTAATTCTGAGCCACTAGATGCCAGTTTACTCTTACAAACCTTAGACGTATGACCAGGTTTTCCGCATGTATAACAG
The DNA here is from genome assembly GCF_015104395.2 of Macrobrachium nipponense. NCBI lineage: Eukaryota > Metazoa > Arthropoda > Malacostraca > Decapoda > Palaemonidae > Macrobrachium > Macrobrachium nipponense. The sequence continues at coordinate 39,938,886 of NC_087210.1, read as the reverse complement.
GAATAGTCACTTTTACTCGCATTGCTATTACTAAGACTGAAACCTTTACTGCTTTGTACTCTACCAGATGAAGGATCGTTTCGTTTCTTACTAACACTCAAATTATGAGTTAGATATTCGTCAGCTAGCCTAGTTGCTCCTGCAAAAGATACTTCTCACCTATCCTCTATATAAAGCTTAATCTCAGGGGATACGTTATCTTTGAAGTTTTCTAACAACACTAAGTTCTTCAAACTATCAAAATCATCAACCTTAGCAGAAGTTAACCAATCAAAAAACAGCCTATCTAACTTCTTACCGTATTCTACATACGTAATATTTTCATCCTTTCTCAAATTTCTAAATTTCTTACGGTACGCCTCCGGTACTAACCTATACGCACTAAGAACAGTTTCTTTCACAATATCATAATTATCACATTCCTCCTTAGACATGCAACTATACACAGTAAGTGCCCTACCACTCAAAACTGACTGCAAATATAAAGTCCACGTTTCTTTAGGAGAACCTACTCGTTCCACTAACTTCTCAAAACACATGAAATATGTCGTAACATCTTCCTCATCGAACTTTGGTACTAATTTTAGCACTGCACTCATACCTAACGTATCAGCTTCATTTTCGTTCTCGCCTGTCCGACTGTCGCGAGTACTTTCCCTTAACTGAGCAATTTCCAACTCATGCATACATTCTTAATCTCTCTCTCTTCCTGCTGCATTACCAACATTTCTCTCTCTTGCTGCATTTTCATTGCTTCTCTCTCTTGCTGCATTTTCATTGCTTCTCTCTCTTTCTCTTGCTGCATTATCATTGCTTCTCTCTCTTTCTCTTGCTGCATTTTCATTACTTCTCTCTCAGCCGCTCTTTCATTTCTCTCATACTTTTCTCTTTCTTTCTTTTCAACATACGGAGATCATTCCCCTCTAGACCTAGTAGCTTACCTGACTCAATAAACTCTTTCACCATCTCACTCATCCTGGTTCTTTCTATATCCTCCCTGTTTCAAACTGTTAAAGTGTTGATAGCCTAAGCAAGGTCGCCACAATGTTACGGTGTCGAAAAATCCTGGCCAAAGGTCGACACAATGTTACGGCCTCTGGGAGAGGTCCGCTTCAGGTTTGATATGAAATAATAAAAAAAAATATATATTTCAACACCAACAGTTGAAACTGGGGATACGAATATAGAAAGAAACACTAACACAACAAAGGTTTATTTACAAGCTTACTAACAAAGGTAAATGCAGAATGGTATCTCCTATCTACATAAAAAGATAGAATCTTACACTGCATGAACTGGGGGAACAGTGAGGCAATTCAAATACTTGCTAGTCAATATGATATTGTTATGATACAATAAAGTTTGTTCATACTTACCTGGCAGATATATATATATATATAGCTGTATTCTCCGAAGTCCGACAGAATTTCAAAACTTACGACACGCAGTGGTCGGCCAGGTGGTTAGTACCCATTCCCGCCGCTGGGAGGCGGGTATCACGAACCATTCCCATTTTCTATTCAGATTTTCTAGTGCCACTGTCCCCTGAGGGGAGGTGGGTGGGTACTTGATTATATATATCTGCCAGGTAAGTATGAACAAACTTTATTGTATCATTACAATATCATTTTGTTCATGAAACTTACCTGTCAGATATACATATAGCTGAATCTCACCTTTGGAGGTGGGAAGGGACAGAATAGAATGATTTAGGAAACAAATTGCATGCAGATGATTGACATCTTGGTTCCATACCTGTTAGCAAAGCTGATTTCGTGATTACTGTCACCCAAGTCGGGTTTTGTTTTACTAGAGTCACCAGCAAGGTAGTGACCTGTATAGCTGGTGAATTCTAGATGATCTATCAATGGGAGCGCGACCACAATGTGACTAGACCATATTGACCATACCATGAGGGCTAAGAAGTAATGTATATCACCACCTGACCAACCTAGCCAAAGTTAAGGATGTTTAACTAAGGCTTAAGAATTGAGAAGTCCGCCACTGGCGGCCGACCCAACTATAATTAACAGCTCTTCCTAACCATTTTCTATAAGATAGGATGAGTGGTACTTCTTGCCCCCAAGATTGTGTCTGTGGACACGTATGGCCCTAGCGAGCAGCAGATCCCATATGTTTGTCTTCACATCCCTTGCCCCCATGCAGGTATTGTGAAGCGAACACAGAGTTGCGTCGCTAAAACGTGGCACTCAGGATGTTACTGAGTGCCATGCTCTTTAGAAATGCCTCCGAGGCCGCGCCCTCACCTCGTGAGCATTTACTTTAAAAGTTTCAAATCCTTGTCCAAACATGACGAATGAGCCTCTTTGAAAAAGCTCTTTAAAAAGAACACGCCAGGGCGTTCTTTGACATGGGCAAGTCTGGCCTTTTTACGGAACACCGCAGATTGTCCGAAGGACCTCGACTTTCCTTAGTTTTATCTAGATAAAACTTGAGAGCCCTGACAGGGCACAGGACTCTCTCTGGATCTTGCCCAATAATTTGTGCCATTCCCTTGATCTCCAAGCTTCTGGGCCAAGGGTTAGACGGGTTTCCATTCTTAGTCAAGAATGAAGGGCTTAGAGAACACACCGCATTATGTCCTCTAAAGCCAATATGTCCGCTGATGGCTTAAACCTCACTAACCCTCTTTGCCGTAGCTATAGCGGTTAGAAATAATAATAAACCTTTCTGGTCACGTGCTTTAAGTTCGCAGAAAGGAGAGGTTCGAAAGGCTTCGACATCAGGAACTTCCAGACTAAGTCTAAGTCCCATGTCGGAAGCTTCGAACTATACAGTTTCGAGATTTCAACAGACCTCAAAGATCGTGACAGGCTTTGCCGTTCGACAGATCCAAATCTCTGAGTCTAAAGGTCGTCGACAACATACTTCTGTATCCTTTAATAGACGGGACTGCCAGCTTATCCACATTCCTCAGACGGAAAGGGAAGACGGCAATCTAATTCACAGAGGCCGAGGTGGAGGAAAAGCCATTCTTCCTGCACCATCTGCAAAAACGGCCCACTCCGGTTGGTACACTGCAAGATAGGAAGGTCTTCTTTGCCTTGGCAATAGCACTTGCCACTAGTCTTGAAAAGCCTCTCCCTCCGATCAACTTCTCTATAGTCTGAACGGAGTCAGACTCGGAGCGGAGAGGTTTTGTGGTACCTCTCGAAGTGGGGCTGTTAGAGTAGAGCGACTCTCTCGGGAAGGGTCCTTGGAAAGTGTGCTAGGAAGGACGTGACCTCTGTGAATCCAGTCTCTCGAAGGCCAACATGGAGCGATCAGCGTCATGCTCGCTCCCTCTGACGCCAGAAATGATCTTATTACTTCTCCTAAGAGTTTGAATAGGGGAAAGAGACTAAACATCCATCCCCGTTCAATCCCATAGGATGGCGTATATTGCTACCGCTCCTGGATCGAGAATAAGGGAGCAGTCTAGAGGAAGCCTCTTCGACTTCAACATTGCAAAGAGATATGTCACAAGACGCCATTAAAGTCTCCACCAACCCCGATATACTTCTAAGCGAAGATTCTACTCGGACGTCAGTATTCGCTGCAGTCGATCAAGACGATACGCACGGACGTTCTGCCAACGTGCAACGAACCTCTTGAGGATCGTTACGTTCTGTACTTGTTCTCACAACAGGCTCTCTCTCGTTAACTCGAACAGGGACCGAGAGAGTGTTTCTTGATACTTCTTGAGATATGCGAGAGCTGTGGAATTGTCCGAGTTGATCTGGACCACTGGGTAAACAACTCGTTTTAAGAAGAACTGGAGAGCCAACCGAACTGCTTCCAATTCTATGAGATTATGAGCCAGTACATTTGTACCCCTCTCCAGATGCCTGGCACAGTCTCGCTATCCCCTTAGGTGATCCTTGACTTTGAGAGATGTTCAGAATCATTTCTAGATCTTCGATGCTATTCCAGTTTTCTGGCAGGAAAAACTGGAGAGGTCTGAATTGCAGTCTATTCAGGGAAACAAACTTCTCCAGCGAGGAAATGGTCCCCAGCAGACTCATTCATTCCCTCACCGAGCATGTTTCCTTCCATAATAAGGCTGCGCTTTGCTTAAGCAGGTGTGCATTATTATAGTGCTATGCCGCGGTAGACTCGTACAGAATTCTGTTACCTTGCGGTAAACAGAACCGAAAAGGTCTTATATATATCTCTGTTGAAAAAATTCTCGCAAAGCGAAGAAAATGTTCATTCATGCATGCTAGAATTCCCCTCAACCCGAGGCTAAAGTCCATGATTGTAGGGCAGAGATACGGTTAGTCAGTCAATCCTGCAGGAGAGAGAGACGTAACCGACCGCGCATGGCAGAAAACCAGCTGGAACTGAGCTGGCTCTAGTGACAGCAGTGTACGTTCGCCGTCTCGCACTACTCTGCCTGAGTTGCCAGCTACTCCATTCTACGAATGAATAGATTTGTTATCATCATCGAGTAGAAAGAAAACTCTCAAGCTGGTATATTTAAGAAAAACGGAATTTGCTAAATATAGAAGGCTGAATTGGTATTGTTGTAACAATACCTTAAATATCTAAAAGGGAAACAGGCAACTCCGTTGTCCTCCGTAGGGGTAACTACGGTATGCGTATATAACTTGAACCATACAATCGCTTGATAGTAATAATAAAGTTTGTTCATACTTACCTGGCAGATATATATATCTGACAGGTAAGTTTCATGAACAAAACGTAGTGTATTGTAGACACTTGGACAGCTACCTCCCTACTACATCCTTTCCTCGCCGAGGGAGGGAGAGAATGGAAATCGACTGTCTTCGTTCTCTTAGCCAAGAAAACGAATTAATATTAATCGAAGGAGATCCTCAAATGAGAACCGAGAACCGACGAGGACAACTCAAGCTTATTATGGTATCAGACATAAGACTTCATGGACATAGTCTACAAGTGTCTTTGCCCGCCGAGCCTTCGCGAAGTAGTGACTAATGAATGAGGGTTCTCCTGAATCTTGTCAATGAGAGCTTATCCGCTTATGCGATAGAATGTTATTGGGATCTTTGTCAATGGGAACTAACCCATTTACGTGACAAAGAGTTTATATATTTCATCAATGGGGTCTTACCCACTACCTGACAAAACGTTTAGTATCTTGTCAATGGGGGGGAACCCACGTATATGACAGAAAGTAATCTAGGAATTTTAGCATACATTCTTCCCGATTCCCGTAGGAATCGAGGAAGGGGCAGGATTCCTGCTCAGAGACTGGGCTTACGGCGGGTAGGACCCGAAGGTTTCCCTTAGGCAGCGCCTTCCTGAACGCAGAAGAGGAGTTTTATGACACCGAAAACTGCTTCAATTAGATGTTCAAAATGACTAAAGTCTCCTTCTAGATGCCATCTCATCAGAACCAACCTGACTACCTTATCCATGCAGGTTAGATAGTTATTCTGGAGAAGAGAGTCAGGTCCCCGAGACTGCAGGTCCAGGGCTCCGAAACACCAATCTAGGAGTTAAAAATATCCATCGTCCTGAACAGCCCTTTCAGATGGTGGTGCAGATCTGAAAATGTTTAGGAAACCAACAGCGAGAGAGGAGAGCAAGGGACCGAGGGCCAAAACTTGTCAGCAAACAAGTCTTATAGAAGGCAGGTCGACACCTTGATAGATGAAGATGATGAGAAGTAGTCTCTTCTTCATTCGTAGGTTGCGAGTCGCTCCAGGACTCTGTCTCCTTTACGGGAACAGGAGAAGGGTCCTTAACAGACCGCAAAGCAATCAAACTCTGAGGCTCCTCTCGTAAAAGGGGGTTTTCTACTTGAAGTAGGGACGAAAGTCGGAAATGTATAATAGCCAACTCCGAAACTTTGCTAAGTTCCGGTAAAGGAACATCCTGCGGAGTGTTCTGAAGAGTGTCCGATAGAGAAGCTTCCTAAGGAGCGTACTGAAGAGCGTCCACAAAAGCGTGCAAAAAAGCGTCATGCTGGGCATCCTGATGGGTGTCCACAAATGTGACGAGCGTCCAGACGAGCGTCCAGCAAAGCGTAACGCCTGGCGTCTTGACAAGCGTCCAGAGAAGCGTCACGCTGAGCGTCCAGCCAAGCATCACGCCTGGTGTCCTGATGAGCTTGCAGAGAAGCGTCACGCTGAGCATCCATAAAAGCGTCATGCCTGGTGTCCAGCCGAGCGTCAAGAAAAAACGTCACGCTTGACGTCCAGCTTAGCTGCCGAACCAGTGTCATATCTGGCAGCCGACGGAGCGTCCCTTAGGGACGAGCGAGGGGCGTCTTGGCGAGCTGCTTGAATATGCAAAGCAGCTTGCCGGGCGTCAAGCTTAGCAGCTTGAACAACATCCTGTTTTGCAGTAGAGCGAATGTCATGTAACGTATACGGAGCGCAATGAGGAGAGGAGGGGGAGCGTCTTGGGGAGCAGGAAAACAATCCTTGCTACAAGAGTAATGACGTTCCTTCCTCTACACAGAGCGTCGAGTGTCTCGAAAGGCGTCCTCGTGAGGGTCTTGCCGAGCGTCTTGATGCATAGAACGCCGTCTTGAAGAGAGTCCCGAAGAGGAGAGCGACTCGAGTCGAGAAGCATCATGACGAACTTCCTGACGTGACGCGGAGGACATAGAATCGTCAACAGGAGCAACCTGAGAGGCGTTCTGGTGAGCTGCGCGCCGTTCATGAAGCGTGCGAGCGTTATAAAAAGACGTAAAGCGATCGTCGTCAAGACGAGCCTTATGGACATTCTTCATCTCTTGACAAAGACAGCGGCCGCCTGTGCGACATCTTGCGTCTTTGTCACACTTATCGATATTAAGTCTTGCCGAAGGGACACCAGATCGGTGGGGGTTCCCCGTAACCCTCCTTCGGCTTTCGACATGCCCTCTCCCTGGTCCTGGGAGTCCGACAGAGGTCCAGGCCTAGAGGCATTATAGGGCCGATCTGACGCCCCCTCCCCAACACTAGGGGCACTACACTTCACAACACTGATTGGAGAGCGAGCACTTTAGATTCCAAGATACGGATGGAATCCACAATAACAGAAAGGGCATTACCTCTCGCAGACATAACCTAATGGCCCGTAGGCCATACTACAGGGTTAGGCAAAACAAAGTCTACAGGAAGGTTAGCAGGTTCACTACCCTGACTTCTGTTTACTGATGCAGTCTTTGAGGAAGACCCCCTGATTCAATCACTCTCTAATTTGCGTACATACGAATCATACGTCTTCCCTTCAGAATCTGTCAAACTCTCACACTCCTTACATCGATCTTTCAACAAAGAAACATGACCCGTACACCTCGTGCATACCCAGTGCGGATCTACCGAAGCTTTCGGTAGCCTCACCTTACCTTGCAGACAACACACACTGAAACTAGCCTAACTAGATTCAGATATCTTATGGAAAGATTAATCAAAACCAAATTCAAATCAATTTATGATAGCGTATGCCTAGCCACAAATCCAAATTAATAAATAAAAAGACAATTAGGATACTTAGCGGCAATGAAGTTTCAAAATCCTAAGACGGAGGTACTGAAAACAGGTGTTTACAGTACCGGCGACAGAGAAAATCTGAATAGAAAATGGGAATGGTTCGTGATACCCGCCTCCCAGCGGCAGGAATGGGTACTAACCACCTGGCCGACCACTGCGTGTGTCGTAAGTTTTGAAATTCTGTTGGACTTCGGAGAATACAGCTATATATATATATATCTGACAGGTAAGTTTCATGAACAAATTGGTAATTCGAAGCGATGGCTTCTCAAAAGGAAAACGGTGATTGCAGATGTCCTCTTGACTCCGTATTGCAGAAACTAGTCTACTTGTAAGGCAGGAACTCCCCAAAACCTCTAGCAGGACCTTTTCTTCTCTGAAGTCTGCTCGACGTCGAGATAACACGAGATAATTCATCCACTCCTGTAGACGACTAGACCAGTATCCAACCAACTCTCGAACAACTCTTTTTCTGATCCTTCGTAGGTTCCTTTTTTCTCTCTTATCTCTCTCGGACGATCTCTGCTGCTGCTGATCTCTCACTGACAATCTGATCTGTGGCTCTTACTGAGGATATCTCTCTGTGACTAACTGGTGTCTCTCTTCTACGATCTCTGCTTTCTCCTGCTACGACCGTCGTATTTATACAGCACTCTGGGGGCGGAGCCTACGGCGAACTTCACAGACTCCAGGGATTTCTAGAACTTCTTAGATGAATCTAGATGAGGTATTGCATCAGAAATTGTGGCGTTTCTCACGTCCCGACGAGTTCCACAACACTCCTGCCAGTTCTAGAACCATCATGATAACAGGCACCTCCAACACAATGCACTAGCGCCTCCTTGCTGCCGAACTTCTCGAAAATGCGTTCTCCTTTCCTTTATCTTTCTTTGCTAGGAAGCAATTACCATCACAGGCTAGCACTTCCTCAGCTCCTAAGAAAGGCTTCTGCTTCAAAGGGGGCCAGAGGAACAACCCAGCCTTCTTCTTCTGCCCCCAAGTCCAAGACTTACTGTCCTTTTCAGAATGATTTCCAGTCAGGACGAGGAAGGAAAGGGAAGAAGTCCAAAGGGAAATGCTAGGGCTGGCGTTCCCCTCCAGCTGCTGCCACTGGTGGGGGTGGGGGGGGGGGGGGGGGGAGTTTGCCTATTGAGCCATTGGGCAACTTGGCAGCAATACGGAGCGGAGACCTGGGTAGTGGATGTCCTTCAGGAGGGGTTTCTACTCCCCTTAGAGTCTCCGCCACCCCTCACTAACCATCCGGTCCAGCTTCGATCCTACATAGTGGGATCCGAGAGACACCAGGCATTGCTGCAGGAAGTGCAAGCAGTGTTGCAGAAGAGTGCTATAGAAGTCATGTCGGACAGGTTTCCAGGCTTTTACAGCAGAATCTTTCTCACAGAGGAGGCTTCGGGGGAATGGAGACCAGCCGTAGACCTCTCTCCTCTGAACCGATTGGTTCGTCAGACTCAGTTCAAGATGGAAACAGCATGCTCAGTGCTGGCTTCCATCAGGGAGAATGACTTCATGCTGACAGTGGGTCTGAAGGATGCGTATTTCAAATACCCATTTACAAGTCTTCCCGCAAGTACCTCCGCCTCTTCCAGGGGGAGATGATCTACCGTTCAAGGCTTTGTGCTTCGGATTGTTGACCGCTCCCAGGTGTTCATAAGAGTGTTCACCTTTGTTTCAGCTTAGGCACATTCAAACAAGATACGTCTCTTGAGTTATCAAGACAATTGGCTGGTTCTGGCGAGCTCTCGCTCGCAGTTGCTGCAGGACAGGGGTTGACTCCTCGAGTTGTCGGAATCTCGGGATCCTGATAAACCTGGAGAAGTCAAATCTTGAACCCAAGCAGAGGACATTGTATCTGGGCACGCTGATAGACACGGTAACAGCAAGAGTCTTCCCCTTGGACTCTCGTATCAGCAAGTTCAGAGAGGTAGTGCGGCGGTTTCTGTCAAGACAGGAGCAGCCTGCCTGGCTTTGGCAAGTCACCTGTCGTCCTTGGAAAAGCTGGTCCCTCACGGACGGCTGCACCTGCGGTCTCTTCAGTGGAGACTCAGGGACTTTTGGTCCCAGTCACGAGATTCTCAGTCTCTCCTTGCTCCTCTCTCACAGGAGGTAAGGGAGGACCTCAATTGGTGGCTGGACGACAGGAACCTCACGGTAGGAGTGGACCTCACCACTCCCCCTCTGGACATGCTCCTATTCTCGGATACATCAAATGAGGGGTGGGGTGCACACCTGGAGGAGTTGCTGATTGCAGGTGTGTGGAACGATCACGACAAGCACCCTCACATCAATGTTCTCGAACTCAAGGCAGCCTTCCTGGCTCTCCAAGAGTTTCGTGAACGAGTGATGGGACACTCTGTGGTCCACAGGTTGACAATGCAGGTGCACGAGTGGGCCTTGGCTCACACAGTGGAGCTGTCAGCCAGGTACATTCCGGGCAAGAGGAATGTAGTGGCAGACAAGCTCAACCGCCAGAATCAGGTGGTAGTAGCCAAGTGGTCCCTACACCAGGATGTAGTGGAAAGGCTCTTTAGCCTATGGGGGCATCCAGTCATAGACTTGTTTGCCACCCGGTCCAACAGGAAGGTGGAGATCTTCTGTTTGGCTGTACCGGACCCGTGGGCAGCAGCAGATGCATTCCAACATCCTTGGGACAACCTGGAAGCGTACATCTTTCCCCCGTTCTGTCTGATCTGTGCCGTGCTCAACAAGGTGTGGATCACGCAGAATCTGAGTATGATTCTGGTGGAACCAAAATGGCCTCAAAGCACCTCAGTGGCATGATCGGTATGCTCTTGACCTGCCACCTTGGTGGCCGTGAGTTCGGTTCTCGGGCATTCCATTTAGGTGTTAGAGACGTGTATTTCTGGTGATAGACGTTCGCTCTTGACGTGGTTCGGAAGTCATGTAAAGCTGTTGGTCCCATTGCTGAATAACCACTGGTTCCATACAAACAAACAAATGGCTTCAAGCCATTTGGTATCCTGACCTTCTTTCTGGCTCTTCTCGCTGAGGCACCAAGAGATTCCCCCAAGGAACAACCTGCTGTCTCAGCCACACATAGAACAGTACCATCAAGCAGTGGAGTCCCTGTGTCTTCGTGCTTGGAGGTTATCCACCATCTCTTGCAAGCGAGAGGTTTTTCACGACGAGCAGTGACAGAGATGGCTGGATACCTCAGGAAGTCATTTGCGACTGTTTATCAGAGGAAGTGGGTCATCTTTTGTAGTTGGTGTTGTAGACAGGTTATCTCTCCGATTGGAGCCACTATTCAGCAGGTCGCGGACATTCTAGTGTACCTTCGTCAAGAGAAGCTCCTCTCCGATTCAGCGGTAAAAGGCTATAGGGCTGCCTTAGCCTTGGTCCTCAAGCTGAAAGGGAAAGATATTATCTCTTCTTCTTTTGAGATATCTCTCCTTGTGAGGAGCTTTGAGAGGTCTTGCCCACCCAGGGACCTCAGGCCTCTTGCGTGGGATGTGATTCTTGTGCTGCAGAGCCTGACTCGTGCTCCGTACGAGCCACTCCAAGAGTCATCAGACAGGGATCTGACTCTCAAGATTGCCTTTTTTCTGGCCCCGCCATCGGCAAAGAGAGTAGGCGAACTCCATGGACTTTCCTTCGATGTAAAGCACACGAGAGGGTGGGGATCGGTGAAGGTAGAATTTGTCCCAGAATTCATGGCCAAGACTCAGAATCCTAAAGTCCCTGATACCCAATTCGAGTCCTCCATCCCCTCCCTCAGTGACTTTGTTGATGATGATCCAGACGAGATGCTACTCTGTCCAGTTAGAGCGCTACGCTGCTACCTGAGGAGGACTCGACATCTTCAGCCCGAGGTATTCAAGAGAACTATCTCTTTCTGGCTTCGTGAGATGATCAGGAAGGCGTAATCTGCTGCATGCGATGATACCGGTGCCCTTTGTTTGAGAGCTCACGAGGTCAGGGGTATTGCCCCTTCCCTTGCGTTTTGGAAGAACATGTCAGTTCAACAGGTTTTGATGGCGGGGGTCTGGGCACACCAGACTACCTTCACCTCTCATTACCTTTGGGATGTTGTCCACAAGTCCTTTGACACCTTCTCCTTGGGACCAGTGGTGGCTGCTCAACAAGTTGTGTAGCTTACCTAGCTCCTGTAACAGGACAGGTTAGCATCTAGTCTCGTTGTACTATATGATTGGATATGATTCCAAAGTGACTAGCTCTTCTTCTTTCCTTTCATCCTACTCTTTCCCTTCAGGCAAAGAGTATATGGTCCGTTACATGCTGGACCGAGCACGGATGCAGGAAAGACACTCCTTGGAGTACCCCTTATATTCCTTCTTACGAGGGTCAAAATGACGCTCGTTTAAATAATTGGAGAGAACTCCTAACTGGGAAATGTAACCTATCTTCCATTGTTCCCTTCAAGTGTCACCTCTGAAGCTAGCTGTAAGTCAAATGTCATATTACAAAAATATACTTTTTATTTCCCAAAATAGCTAACATGAAAATGGAATAAAATGAGTTAAGAAATATCTCAAAAAGAATGTTAAACTATCATATTCTTCCCAAAATCATACCTAAGTAAGTACCCCCTCTTATCTCTTTTTGTCCAAAAATTCATAGTCTATTAAAAGTCAATACAAGTCTAAAGAAATCCCATTTTTCTATATGGTGACTTCGATTCCATTTGAAATAAAGAGACCATAATTATCAGACAAATGTGTGTCGCACCTCACTACCCCTCTTTAGAAGCTGAATGTAATGTCACCAGAAAGGTGTATAACTTTTTCCAAAGTCCTCGCTTTACCTTGCAACAGACCTCAACACCTGTTCTGTGGCGTGTTCCACACACAATCAATCAATATCAGGTAGTAATCTTTTAATTCTCATACCAGAGATTATATCTCAATTTCTGTGACCCACATACGTATGTATGCCCACCAACAAACGTACAGATACACGCATGCACGCTAGTTTGTTCCTATGTCCTCGATAACTTTTCCCGTGGTTATCTCATGTCTCTGGAATGTATTCACGTTCTCGTTTATGCACATGGCATATTTTCTATTTGTTTTTTATCTCTGCATTTCCGAGGAATCCATCGTTTGCACCTGTCTCTAACCAGCAAGAGCTAAGGTTATCAACCCCCACTTATTCTAATATGTATATATGACGATCTTTTCCCTCTACCAGTGCTTTAAGAGATACGACTGCAGAGTGACTGGCTCTCCTTCGTTCCTTTCATCCTACTCTTTCCCTTCAGGCAGAGTACACAGACCGTTACATGCTGGACCGAGCACAGATGCAGGTTAGACACTCCTTGGAGTACCCTTTCTATTCCTTCATTAGCAATAGAAGCACATTCCTCTCCGTTTCCCTTGCAAGGCGGGGAATAGGAGTTCCCAGAGATAAGACAAACCCATTGCCTTGTTTTTGCCATATTGTGTCTGACATATGGTTCTTTGGTTTCCCCTAAGCGCGAATTATGTTTCGCTCCTTAAGGAAAAGCCCTGAAGACTGTCTCTGATCTCGCAGATCCCCAACTCTGATCAGAGGTCAGTGGCGGATCCCTCTCCCTTGCTCTAAAGATCGGAAGAAGAGCCCAGGTAGGCTGAACTCCAGTCGATTTAGAAGCTCACTCAGATTCCTCCCACCAATTAGTGAGTCTTCCTATTGTAAAGGACCGACGTTTTGTATACGACAAATCACAATTTTTTAAAAGTAAATTGTATATTTCCTAACTACAAACTTAGGTCCTCTACACATATTGCCCACCTCATGCCACCCCTCAATCTGTTACCTGGCCCAAAAGCAAATTGAATGCTCAACCCCGGTCTTGGCATAACCAATGACCGGACAGTAGATAAATACCGCACTGCCTTGTTTGAAAGTTCAGCAGCTGTGTCCAGGCTTCGCCTTAAGTAATTCCTATTGTAAAGGACCTAGGTTTGTATAGTTAGGAAAAATACAATTCACTTTCAAAAATTGTGATTCTTAATTTCAGCTATTCTGTGAAATATGGCCGATGTTTCATCTGGGGCTCCAGACATTTTCTAGGCAGAGGCTGTTGAAGGACTGAATGTGGAAAGTGAGTCCATCTGCTTATGTACTGGCGGTGTAGCGGGGATCTTCGTGTCACTGTTTTTTCATTGGCTCCTGGCCTGTTGGTTCAAGCTAGTTCCAGGCTGTGCGTTGTAATCATACAGATCTTCATAACTGCGTGGTGTTACGGCGAGCTGCATCTTGATTGGCCAATGGCTGCATGACATCACTGCTGGTATTATTATTATTAAAGTCAAGGATCGGGCTGTCATATCCGGTGGTATTCTCTTGTAATGGGGCGTTTTCAGGCGCAATATGGTGTTGGGTGGCTGCAGGTGCAGGAGTGTTTCTTTGTATGAGGGACAGGACCAGAAAGGCCTCCTGTGTAGTATTCATGGAGGGCTTCTGTTCCTGGATGAGAAGCGCCTCCAGAAGGTGCAGACGGCGAGTTGGGTGGGTGCTCTCCATATTATTCTGGTATTACGAATACTAACACTTTCGCAGGAGATTGTGTCTTGGTGGGTGGTGAGGGCATGATTCTTGATCGCCCCTTCTTGTATTTCCCAAGACAACCTTGGGCAGGGCATATGAATTGGTATACTACTATGTTCGTCTGCTTGAGGAGGTCTCTTGTAGGCGGTGAGCGGTTATTTTTCATGATTGTTTCATTCTTCTGTTCTTGTAATATATTATAAGGTCCACCATCTTGCCCTCTCCAGTTCAGAGGGTGTTCTCCTTGATGATCTTCCTCATCGAGTTCTCATGATACTGAGAATGCATGAAGGCCTTATAATATAACTTGATACTATCAGTGGGGTGGGGTCGTGGGTTTTCTTCCTTGTTCGAGTACCATCTTTCGAGGGCAGTGCGCACTTCTCAGTTGATGAGCTCCTTAGAATACCCATTGTTAACGAGCATCTGTGAAGCTCTGTCAAGCTTGAGGTGTGTCTCCTGCCAGATAGAACATTGAGAGAGGCCCCTTTTCACAAAGGCCTTGATGGTGGTGCTCTTAAATCAACCTGGTAGGGCGCTCTTTGCTAACTTCTACATGGGCACAGTGGAAGAGAGGGTTTTTGCCCAGAGCCAGCGCCCCCGCAAATACGTCTGTTACATCGAAGATATCTTCACACAAGTCAACACTGAGGATGAGGTAGAAGCCCTTCGTTGCCAATTCCAGCAATGCAGCGTGCTTAACTAAACTGTATAGTTTAGCACCAACGATCGGCTCCCCTTCCTCGATGTCCTTGTAACAAAGACAGAAGACGGCAACCGGAATGCTGTCTATATGAAGAAAGACCAAATGGAGAATGAGCCTCAACGGGGATAGCGAGTGCCCTACCAGGTTTAAGAGTACCACCGTCAAGGCCTTTGTGAAAAGGGCCCTCTCCCATTGTTCTATCTGGCAGGACACACCTCAAACTTGATAGAGCTTCACAGATGCTCGTTAAGGCTGCCCGCACATGAACATGTTGTCTCAAATTATTCGCCTTTAGCTTATTTAGGTTCTAACCCGGTGGTCTGGGCGATAACAAGGTCTGAAGGACTAGACTCTACAACTTGGTTGAGGGATTGAGGAAGCAAGGTTTGCAAATTTTACATATTTATTAAAAAAAATAAACTAATAACACTCAACACTTTGCCCCACATTATATATACATGTTAATTCCACGTAAAAAGGTTCACAGAAAACATTTACTACAAAAATGCAAAGAATCTAAGTAACACGTGGCAATTCTACGCCTGTGAGGCAGACTAAGAGATAAGAAAATCAAGAATCTAACATAAAATCCATATAAGCAGATTATTCACTTTACGTTTGGCCATACGAACTCGAATCAGACTTCCTCATTCAAAGGATGCGTGGGATACCCGCGATGAACTTACACTATATCATTCTAACTGAATCAAAGTAATGGCCCTGGCTGTGTTGGGGAGGAGAGAAGCGATCTGCCTTACCTGTTATCTATGGTACCTGGGGAGCGAATGAACGCTATGCGTGTCATTGCCCTCAAGCACAACTTTCGTGACGTCATGGTGTAGCAATACCTGACGCTTGACGCTTTACTCCATTGCGTCCCATCTTTATGCTTTGACTACAAGATATATCAATTCGTATTAAGGTGAAAGACGAATTCTAGTTTTACATGCTGTGATGTAACTTGAGCAAACTCAAAGGATTTCCCTGTATAAGGTTTTCGCTATGTGCGCTTCCTTGTTTTCATCTCATATACATGGTTAATTTTGTCTCAGAATTTGATAAGACATATAAATTTTATAGTAGATTATTTCGCTCTCCTCCCCCACACAGTTTCATAAGAGTTAGCTACGTATTTAAATACTCGTGGTTTAAGTCACATTGACGCTTGCACTCGTCATTGATTCTTCTTCTTACTCAAGTTAACCTGACGTTTGTGGCAGGTTTGTCGCAAAAAGAAGGATCTGTCTCTTTTCATGACACGTGTTTAAACGGAAGGCCGCAGATGAGCCACAAGCAGTCGATGTGACTATATATATATATATATATATATATATATATATATATATATATATATATATATATATATATATATATGATATAAAATTCATAATGCTACAGTACATGTATGACAGTATGTGTAAGTGGATGCACATGTCTGTGCATTAACCAAATATGTACATATGCTTACATGAATTTATGTATTTATGTTTGTCTTTATGTCTATCTACCTGTGTATTTCTATGTATGTATAAATGGAAACATGTCCAGTATGTACATGTACGCCAGTATGGATGAATGCATTTATATGTGTCTGTATGTAGGTAAGTAAGCATGTACATTTGTCATTTATTTATTATTGCATGTATGTATGAATGGTTGCATGCATGCCAGTATTCATGTATGTATGTTTGCATGAATGCAGTTTTGTATGTATGTTCGTATTCATGAATGCAGTTTTGTATGTATTTACGTAAACATGAATATAAGTATGTATATATATTAATATATATATATATATATATATATATATATATCTATATATATATGATATCATTATATATATATATATTAATAAAAAAACTTTTCCTCTCTACAGTCTTACTGAATGCATGCGTGTATCATTCATGGTGTATTCGTGTTGTACCTCACTTTCTTCCGCCGCATTGTCTTCGTATGAGACGTGTCAATCGACTCAGTCACCCCGAGTCACCGTACACCACAGCCGTGTGTGTAGTGTTTGACAGTTTGATTAGCTGGCTTTACCGTAACTAGTGCACTTGTGTCACTGGTACTCGCTTCAACTAGTTTAGCTTTTGATGATGTCAAAAAGAAAGTGCACATTCAATTAGCGATTACAGTCTCAATACCCATTCATTAGAAAACCTATTTTAACAAGTGATGTATGCTGTGAAAAATGCAAAAGTGGTTTCAGCATCGCACATAGTGGAGTTGGTGATACCTTAAACTTCTTGGCACTAAGAGATGCAAGTCAGCTGATATTAGCACTTCTTCGAGTAAAGCTGTTACTGATGACTTTAAGTGCCAGGCCCAGTGAGAAGGATCTAGAAGTGGCTGCTACTGAAGGTTTGTGGGCTTACCACACGTCAGAGAAAATCAAAGCTTTAGATCTACCGACTGTGCAACAAAAATTTTTAAAGCATGTTTTGGACCGAAATTTTCATGTGCTAGAACAAGGTGTGAGACAATTGTTGCAGTATTCGCACCATATGCTGAGAAAGAACTTGAGAGTCAAATGAAAAACGCCCACTGCATAACACTGTTAACAGATGCAAGTAACCATGGCAACACCAAGCTATTCCCTGTTTTTATTTGTTTCTTTCAGCCATATGAAGGTGCTCAAGTGAAACTCCTTGACCTAAAGTCTCAACCTGGAGAAACCGCAGATATAGTTATGGAGTATTCAGCACAGATAATTGAGAAACACGAGTTGAGCAGAAAATTAGTTGCTTTTTGAGATGATAATACAAACTGTAATTTTGGGGATCCAGCAAGAAAAGGAGTGAATAATATCTTCAGGAAACTGAATGACTACAATGGCAGAGAACTTATTGGGATTGGCTGTTTTGCACACATCGTACATAATGCTGTGCAGGCTGCTAGTGACTGTCTCGCAATTGACATAGAGGCAGTGGTTGTAAAAATATACTCATTTGTTCCTACATGATATACAAACCCTCTGTCCTTTACAATAGGAATATGCTTAAGGCGAAGCCGGACTGGCCACTGAATCCTTAACAAGGCAGTTAGGTAGTTACTTGCCGGTCCGGTCGTTGGTAGTCCCTCTGACCGGAGGTAGACATTCCAATTTGCTTTTGGCCACCGTCGTGAGTAGACATGTCTCCATCGCTCTCTGCACGACTGTTTGATGCTGTTTTCTTCTAATCCCGGTGGGATTTTCTCTATTTTCTTATTGTGGATTATTATTGTTGTTGCGATAATGTGTTTGTGATATTCTGAAGGCAAACCCATGAATTGCAACTGCCTTATACGTTTTCGTTGTTGTGATATTCTGTTACGATAACGAATCATGCATTTTGTATAACCTTGTACCTGCCGCCCCACCCCAATGGGTGTACGAGATGTGGCATGTCCATGTCTTTTCTTGTGTTTTTCTATCTTTACGCCTTCACCCGTTGTTGCTGGGAGCGTAAATGGGTTAAGTACAAAGCACATGGATGTTTTCCCTCATGCTCTTGCCCATCGTCGCTGGAAGCGTGAGCATATTCATCGGCATGCGTGCCTTATTTCTTTTTTTTATATGTTAAGGAGCGTGAGTGTGATTTTTGTTTAGCATATTTGGTATGCATGCGGTGAGTGAATTTCGATTAAAGGTAGACCTGTTAGGAGGATAGGCCCCGGTCCTCATACCAGCGCTGCTCTTTCCCCTTCTTGGTCTTCCCTGGGACTCGTGACTCAGTGGCAGCACGGCTCACATCAACAAGATCTCGGGTCGATTGCCTCGCCTCCCCCCTATCTTCCTTACACGGGCGGTGGACACCTGCTGGTTCTGGGTTCCTGTCATACTGCCAGGCACGTAATTGTGGGACCCGCGTCATCTAGAGCGGCTCCTGTTCCCAAACTGGCTCCCTCTCACAGACCTGTTCCTGCCATTGCTGCTGCTTCCGCCTCCATGCTAGAGGATGGCTCTGACTCGAAACGTACCGATGATGCAGACTCCTGAGGAAACTGCAACTGTTCCCTTTGCTCTGCAGCAATGTTGGTAGCAGCGCTGGTAGCAGGATTGGCAGCAGGACTGGCAGCAGTGCTGGTAGCAGGACTGGCAGCAGCGCTGGTAGCAGGAGCGGCAGCAGTGCTGGTGAGAAACGTAGTCTTCTTCCGAGACCCGATTCCATACCTGCTGAGAACGTGCATGCCCCTCACGACAGGTCCCAGTGCTCTTTGGGGCTGAAGCCCCTGATGAAAAGTACTGAACAGGGTACCTCTTGTTTGTCTCTTCCGTTGCTCCTTCCGACGTGGGAGGTGCAACGGTCATGGCTCCTGATGAAGAACCAGTCTTGGTCTTCGCAGGAGGGTTCGAGATGCGGCTCGATCCCTTCTCTCGTTTCATGCCACCACCAGTGGCACGGCTCCAGTTCCTCCGGCAACGCCATCAGAACTCACAGTTGGAGTGCGAACTGTAGTTCGTTCTACAGAGGATGCCAAAGCTCTGGCCTCTGAAGGAGGAGCCTCAGATCCCTTTCCTGAAGGAGAGGGAGAGCCAACCAGAGAGTCAACTGCCTTCTTCCCAGAGGAGGGGTGCAGAAAAAGGGGAAGAGGAGGCAGACGAAGACAATGAAGATGAAGACGAATCCGAAGAGGAAGACAACAATACCTTCCTAGCTCTCTTCCTCCTTGACTTCTTCGAAACCTTCTCCAGGAACGATACGACGTACCGGGATGACGATGACAGTGGTGATAAATGGAATACAAGAGTTGAATCGTATACCTTCACTCCCCTTCGTAGCACTGCTGCCTGGGGAGTGAGCAAAGTCCTTGTACCAACCTAAGGTGGCGACAAGTCTGTGAGTTCAGGAGAGCGTGATCGTATAGGTGATGCGAGCTCCTGAGGAGAACATGGTCTTCTGCCCGCACTGTATGGTAGCAGCGCTGGTAGGTGCCGATGTCATACGAGCAGCGCTGCTGCCCCTTGAGATGCGGCTGCCTCCCTGGAGACTTGCAACAACCTCAGTTACGATTGTTCTCGCCACACCGCAGAAGTACTGTGACCACAGGAATGGTAGCAGCGCTGGTAGGTGGCGATGCCTTACGAGTAGCGCTGCTGCTCGCAGGGACGCTGCTCACTACCTGGCGAGAACTTGCAACGCCGTTATAGATGTTGAAAGGAACCCCCACCCCCAATAGCCTGTACTGTTGCTTCTATCCCATGGGCAGATGCAACACCATAGGCTCACAACGAAGAACCAGGTTCGGACATTGCTGGGGTGGGTACGGGTGGGGCTCGACCCCATCTCTCGTCCCACTCCACTGCTGCGATGTGAAACTGAAGCCACGTCTCGGCAGTGGGTGTGCTACTTCCCTTGGAGGTTAGCACATTCGAGGAATTTCACAAAAGAGATCTTGACATGGACCCGGTTCCGTAGGGCGTGCCCTTGGAACTCGGGGCTGGAGAATGGAGCTTCATCCGAGCTCCAGAGGCTCCCGAGCCTCGTGCCCCGTGCCCCTAGAAGCAGAATCTCGGTTCACGCTCCCGCGGAAGTGGGAGAGCCAAAGAGAGAGCAGCTGCTTTCTCTCCGGAGGAGGAATGCATACCCCTCGAAGTCTCATGCGAGACCTCTCGGGGGGAAAGGCTCCAGAGTCTGGTGCTCCTAGAGGCCGAGTCTCGGTTCCCGCTCCCAAGGGAGTGGGAGAGCTGACGACCAAGCCAGCTGCTTTCCTCCCAAAGGAGAAGTGCAGCCCCTCGAAGTCTTGCACAAAACCCCTGGGGGGTGGGGGGGAGGGGGGAAGGCTTCCGAGTCTCATGCCCCTAGAGGCCGAGTCTTGGTTTCCACTCCCAAGGGAGTGGGGGAGCCGACGATAGAACCAGCTGCTTTTCTCCCGAAGGAGGAATGCAGACCCCTCGAAGTCTTGCACAAAACCTCTGGGGGGGGGGTAAGGCTTCCGAGTCTCATTCCCTTAGAGGCCGAGTCTTGGTTTCCACTCCCAAGGGAGTGGGGGAGCCGACAATAGAGCCAGCTTCTTTCCTCCCGAAGGAGGGATGCAGACATCTTGAAATCTCCTATGAAACCTCTCGGGGGGGAAGGCTCCCGAGTCTCATGCCACTAGAGGCCGATTCTTGGTTCCCACTCCCAAGGGAGTGGGAGAGCTTATGAGAGAGCCAGCTGCTTTCCTCCCAAAGGAGGAATGCCGGCCCCTCGAAGGCTCATGAAGGCTATCATCTGCTTCTAAGTCTCCCACCTTCGAAGGGGAGGGAGATGAGAAGGCAGATGATGACAAGGAAACAGACGAAGAGGAGATCCAGAAAGGCGTCGCCATTTCCGTCTTCGACCCAGCCTCCGAGGGATCGTAGTCAGAGCCATCCTCTAGCATGGAGGCAGAAGCAGCAGCAATGCCAGGAACAGGTCTGTGAGAGGGAGCCAGTTCAGGAACAGGATCCACTCTAGATGACGCGGGTCCCACAATTACGCGCCTGGCAGTATGACAGGAACCCAGGACCAGCAGGTGTCCACCGCCCGTGTAAGGAAGATAGGGGGGAGGCGAGGCAATCGACCCGAGATCTTGTTGACGTGAGCCGCGCTGCCACTGAGTCACGAGTCCCAGAAGACCAAGAAGGGGAAAGAGCAGCGCTGGTATGAGGACCAGGGTCTATCCTCCTAACAGGTCTACCTTTAATCGAAATTCACTCACCGCATGCATACCAAATACAAGTCTGAAAGTAATCGTACTTATATGCTAAACAAAAATCACACTCACGCTCCTTAACATATAAAAAAAAGAAATAAGGCACGCATGCCGATGAATATGCTCACGCTTCCAGCGACGATGGGCAAGAGCATGAGGGAAAACATCCATGTGCTTTGTACTTAACCCATTTACGCTCCCGGCAACAACGGGTGAGGGTGTAAAGATAGAAAAACACAAGAAAAGACATGGACATGCCGCATCTCGTACACCCATTGGGGTGGGGCGGCAGGTACAAGGTTATACAAAATGCATGATTCGTTATCGTAACAGAATATCACAACAACGAAAACGTATAAGGCAGTTGCAATTCATGGGTTTGCCTTCAGAATATCACAAACACATTATCGCAACAACAATAATAATCCACAATAAGAAAGAATAGAGAAAATCCCACCGGGATTAGAAGAAAACAGCATCAAACAGTTGTGCAGAGAGCGATGGAGACATGTCTACTCACGACGGTGGCCAAAAGCAAATTGGAATGTCTACCTCCGGTCAGAGGGACTACCAACGACCGGACCGGCAAGTAACTACCTAACTGCCTTGTTAAGGATTCAGTGGCCAGTCCGGCTTCGCCTTAAGCATAATCCTATTGTAAAGGACAGAGGGTTTGTATATCATGTAGGAACAAATGAGTATATTTTTTCAACCACTGCCTCTATGTCAATTGCGAGACAGTCACTAGCAGCCTGCACAGCATTATGTACGATGTGTGCAAAACAGCCAATCCCAATAAGTTCTCTGCCATTGTAGTCATTCAATTTCCTGAAGATATTATTCACTCCTTTTCTAGCTGGATTCCCCAAAATTACAGTTTGTATTATCATCTCAAAAAGCAACTAATTTTCTGCTCAACTCGTGTTTCTCAATTATCTGTGCTGAATACTCCATAACTATATCTGCGGTTTCTCCAGGTTGAGACTTTAGGTCAAGGAGTTTCACTTGAGCACCTTCATATGGCTGAAAGAAACAAATAAAAACAGGGAATAGCTTGGTGTTGCCATGGTTACTTGCATCTGTTAACAGTGTTATGCAGTGGGCATTTTTCATTTGACTCTCAAGTTCTTTCTCAGCATATGGTGCGAATACTGCAACAATTGTCTCACACCTTGTTCTAGCACATGAAAATTTCGGTCCAAAGCATGCTTTAAAAATTTTTGTTGCACTCGGTAGATCTAAAGCTTTGATTTTCTCTGACGTGTGGTAAGCCCACAAACCTTCAGTAGCAGCCACTTCTAGATCCTTCTCACTGGGCCTGGCACTTAAAGTCATCAGTAACAGCTTTACTCGAGGAAGTGCTAATATCAGCTGACTTGCATCTCTTAGTGCCAAGAAGTTTAAGGTATCACCAACTCCACTATGTGCAATGCTGAAACCACTTTTGCCTTTTTCACTGCACACATCAATTGTTAAAATAGGTTTTCTAATGAATGGGTATTGAGACTGTAAACGCTCATTGAATGTGCACTTTCTTTTTGAACTCATCAAAAGCTAAACTAGTTGAAGCGAGTGACAGTGACACAAGTGCACTAGTTACGGTAAAACCAGCCAGCTAATCAAACTATCAAACACTACACACACGGCTGTGGTGTACGGTTACTCGGGGTGACTGAGTCGATTGACACGTCTCATACGAAGACAATGCGGCGGAAGACAGTAAGGTACAACACGAATACACCATGAATGATACACGCACATGCATTCAGTAAGACTGGTAGAGAGAAAAGTTTTTTATTATATATCTGTGTATATATATATATATATATTATATATATATATATATATATATATATATATATATATATAAATATATATATATATATATATATATATATATATATATAGATATATATATATATATATATATATATATATATATATATATATATATATATATATATATATACATTATATATATATATATATATATATATATATATATATATATATATATATATATATATATATATATATATACATACTATATTCATGTTTACGTAAATACATACAAAACTGCATTCATGAATACGAACATACATACAAAACTGCATTCATGCAAACATACATACATGAATACTGGCATGCATGCAACCATTCATACATACATGCAATAATAAATAAATGACAAATGTACATGCTTACTTACCTAACATACAGACACATAAATGCATTCATCCATACTGGCGTACATGTACATACTGGACATGTTTCCATTTATACATACATAGAAATACACAGGTAGATAGACATAAAGACAAACATAAATACATAAAATTCATGTAAGCATATGTACATATTTGGTTAATGCACAGACATGTGCATCCACTTACACATACTGTCATACATGTACTGTAGCATTATGAATTTTATATCATATATATATATATATATATAATATATATATATATATATATATATATATATATATATATAATATATATATATATATAGTCACATCGACTGCTTGTGGCTCATCTGCGGCCTTCCGTTTAAACACGTGTCATGAAAAGAGACAGATCCTTCTTTTTGCGACAAACCTGCCACAAACGTCAGGTTAACTTGAGTAAGAAGAAGAATCAATGACGAGTGCAAGCGTCAATGTGACTTAAACCACGAGTATGTAAATACGTAGCTAACTCTTATGAAACTGTGTGGGGGAGGAGAGCGAAATAATCTACTATAAAATTTATATGTCTTATCAAATTCTGAGACAAAATTAACCATGTATATGAGATGAAAACAAGGAAGCGCACACAGCGAAAACCTTATACAGGGAAATCCTTTGAGTTTGCTCAAGTTAAATAACAGCATGTAAAACTAGAATTCGTCTTTCACCTTAATACGAATTGATATATCTTGTAGTCAAAGCATAAAGATGGGACGCAATGGAGTAAAGCGTCAAGCGTCAGGTATTGCTACACCATGACGTCACGAAAGTTGTGCTCGAGGGCAATGACACGCATAGCGTTCATTCGCTCCCCAGGTACCATAGATAACAGGTAAGGCAGATCGCTTCTCTCCTCCCCAACACAGCCAGGGCCATTACTTTGATTCAGTTAGAATGATATAGTGTAAGTTCATCGCGGGTATCCCACGCATCCTTTGAATGAGGAAGTCTGATTCGAGTTCGTATGGCCAAACGTAAAGTGAATAATCTGCTTATATGGATTTTATGTTAGATTCTTGATTTTCTTATCTCTTAGTCTGCCTCACAGGCGTAGAATTGCCACGTGTTACTTAGATTCTTTGCATTTTTGTAGTAAATGTTTTCTGTGAACCTTTTTACGTGGAATTAACATGTATATATAATGTGGGGCAAAGTGTTGAGTGTTATTAGTTTATTTTTTTTAATAAATATGTAAAATTTGCAAACCTTGCTTCCTCAATCCCTCAACCAAGTTGTAGATTCTAGTCCTTCAGACCTTGTTATCGCCCAGACCACCGGGTTAGAACCTAAATAACCTAAAGGCGAATAATTTGAGACAACATGTTCATGTGCAGGCAGCCTTAACGAGCATCTGTGAAGCTCTATCAAGTTTGAGGTGTGTCCTGCCAGATAGAACAATGGGAGAGGGCCCTTTTCACAAAGGCCTTGACGGTGGTACTCTTAAACCTGGTAGGGCACTCGCTATCCCCGTTGAGGCTCATTCTCCATTTGGTTCTTTCTTCATATAGACAGCATTCCGGTTGCCGTCTTCTGTCTTTGTTACCAAGGACATCGAGGAAGGGGAGCCGATCGTTGGTGCTAAACTATACAGTTTAGTTAAGCACGCTGCATTGCTGGAATTGGCAACGAAGGGCTTCTACCTCATCCTCAGTGTTGACTTGTGTGAAGATATCTTCGATGTAACAGACGTATTTGCGGGGGCGCTGGCTCTGGGCAAAAACCCTCTCTTCCACTGTGCCCATGTAGAAGTTAGCAAAGAGCGCCCTACCAGGTTGATTTAAGAGCACCACCATCAAGGCCTTTGTGAAAAGGGGCCTCTCTCAATGTTCTATCTGGCAGGAGACACACCTCAAGCTTGACAGAGCTTCACAGATGCTCGTTAACAATGGGTATTCTAAGGAGCTCATCAACTGAGAAGTGCGCACTGCCCTCGAAAGATGGTACTCGAACAAGGAAGAAAACCCACGATCCCACCCCACTGATAGTATCAAGTTATATTATAAGGCCTTCATGCATTCTCAGTATCGTGAGAACTCGATGAGGAAGATCATCAAGGAGAACACCCTCTGAGCTGGAGAGGGCAAGATGGTGGACCTTATAATATATTACAAGAACAGAAGAATGAAACAATCATGAAAAATAACCGCTCACCGCCTACAAGAGACCTCCTCAAGCAGACGAACATAGTAGTATACCAATTCATATGCCCTGCCCAAGGTTGTCTTGGGAAATACAAGAAGGGGCGATCAAGAATCATGCCCTCACCACCCACCAAGACACAATCTCCTGCGAAAGTGTTAGTATTCGTAATACCAGAATAATATGGAGAGCACCCAACCCTCGCCGTCTGCACCTTCTGGAGGCGCTTCTCATCCAGGAACAGAAGCCCTCCATGAATACTACACAGGAGGCCTTTCTGGTCCTGTCCCTCATACAAAGAAACACTCCTGCACCTGCACCCAACACCATATTGCCGCCTGAAAACGCCCCATTACAAGAGAATACCACCGGATATGACAGCCCGATCCTTGACTTTAATAATAATAATACCAGCAGTGATGTCATGCAGCCATTGGCCAATCAAGATGCAGCTCGCCGTAACACCACACAGTTATGAAGATCTGTATGATTGCAACGCACAGCCTGGAACTAGCTTGAACCAACAGGCCAGGAGCCAATGAAAAAACAGTGACACGAAGATCCCCGCTACACCGCCAGTACATAAGCAGATAGACTCACTTTCCACATTCAGTCCTTCAACAGCCTCTGCCTAGAAAATGTCTGGAGCCCCAGATGAAACATCGGCCATATTTCACAGAATAGCTGAAATTCAGAATCACAATTTTTGAAAGTGAATTGTATTTTTCCTAACTATACAAACCTAGGTCCTTTACAATAGGAATTACTTAAGGCGAAGCCTGGACACAGCTGCTGAACTTTCAAACAAGGCAGTGCGGTATTTATCTACTGTCCGGTCATTGGTTATGCCAAGACCGGGGTTGAGCATTCAATTTGCTTTTGGGCCAGGTAACAGATTGAGGGGTGGCATGAGGTGGGCAATATGTGTAGAGGACCTAAGTTTGTAGTTAGGAAATATACAATTTACTTTAAAAAATTGTGATTTGTCGTATACAAAACGTCGGTCCTTTACAATAGGAAGACTCACTAATTGGTGGGAGGAATCTGAGTGAGCTTCTAAATCGACTGGAGTTCAGCCTACCTGGGCTCTTCTTCCGATCTTTAGAGCAAGGGAGAGGGATCCGCCACTGACCTCTGATCAGAGTTGGGGATCTGCGAGATCAGAGACAGTCTTCAGGGCTTTTCCTTAAGGACGCAAACATAATTCGCGCTTAGGGGAAACCAAAGAACCATATGTCAGACACAATATGGCAAAAACAAGGCAATGGGTTTGTCTTATCTCTGGGAACTCCTATTCCCCGCCTTGCAAGGGAAACGGAGAGGAATGTGCTTCTATTGCTAATGAAGGAATAGAAAGGGTACTCCAAGGAGTGTCTAACCTGCATCTGTGCTCGGTCCAGCATGTAACGGTCTGTGTACTCTGCCTGAAGGGAAAGAGTAGGATGAAAGGAACGAAGGAGAGCCAGTCACTCTGCAGTCGTGTCTCTTAAAGCACTGGTAGAGGGAAAAGATCGTCATATATACATATTAGAATAAGTGGGGGTTGATAACCTTAGCTCTTGCTGGTTAGAGACAGGTGCAAACGATGGATTCCTCGGAAATGCAGAGATAAAAAACAAATAGAAAATATGCCATGTGCATAAACGAGAACGTGAATACATTCCAGAGACATGAGATAACCACGGGAAAAGTTATCGAGGACATAGGAACAAACTAGCGTGCATGCGTGTATCTGTACGTTTGCTGGTGGGCATACATACGTATGTGGGTCACAGAAATTGAGATATAATCTCTCGGTATGAGAATTAAAAGATTACTACCTGATATTGATTGATTGTGTGTGGAACACGCCACAGAACAGGTGTTGAGGTCTGTTGCAAGGTAAAGCGAGGACTTTGGAAAAAGTTATACACCTTTCTGGTGACATTACATTCAGCTTCTAAAGAGGGGTAGTGAGGTGCGACACACATTTGTCTGATAATTATGGTCTCTTTATTTCAAATGGAATCGAAGTCACCATATAGAAAAATGGGATTTCTTTAGACTTGTATTGACTTTTAATAGACTATGAATTTTTGGACAAAAAGAGATAAGAGGGGGTACTTACTTAGGTATGATTTTGGGAAAAAGATGATAGTTTAACATTCTTTTTGAGATATTTCTTAACTCATTTTATTCCATTTTCATGTTAGCTATTTTGGGAAATAAAAAGTATATTTTTGTAATATGACATTTGACTTACAGCTAGCTTCAGAGGTGACACTTGAAGGGAACAATGGAAGATAGGTTACATTTCCCAGTTAGGAGTTCTCTCCAATTATTTAAACGAGCGTCATTTTGACCCTCGTAAGAAGGAATATAAGGGGTACTCCAAGGAGTGTCTTTCCTGCATCCGTGCTCGGTCCAGCATGTAACGGACCATATACTCTTTGCCTGAAGGGAAAGAGTAGGATGAAAGGAACGAAGAAGAGCTAGTCACTTTGGAATCATATCCAATCATATAGTACAACGAGACTAGATGCTAACCTGTCCTGTTACAGGAGCTAAGTAAGCTACACAACTTGTTGAGCAGCCACCACTGGTCCCAAGGAGAAGGTGTCAAAGGACTTGTGGACAACATCCCAAAGGTAATGAGAGGTGAAGGTAGTCTGGTGTGCCCAGACCCCCGCCATCAAAACCTGTTGAACTGACAGGTTCTTCCAAAACGCAAGGGAAGGGGCAATACCCCTGACCTCGTGAGCTCTCAAACAAAGGGCACGGGTATCGTTGCATGCAGCAGATTACACCTTCCTGATCATCTCACGAAGCCAGAAAGAGATAGTTCTCTTGAATACCTCGGGCTGAAGATGTCGAGTCCTCCTCAGGTAGCAGCGTAGCGCTCTAACTGGACAGAGTAGCATCTCGTCTGGATCATCATCAACAAAGTCACTGAGGGAGGGGATGGAGGACTCGAATTGGGTATCAGGGACTTTAGGATTCTGAGTCTTGGCCATGAATTCTGGGACAAATTCTACCTTCACCGATCCCCACCCTCTCGTGTGCCTTACATCGAAGGAAAGTCCATGGAGTTCGCCTACTCTCTTTGCCAATGGCGGGGCCAGAAAAAAGGCAGTCTTGAGAGTCAGATCCCTGTCTGATGACTCTTGGAGTGGCTCGTACAGAGCACGAGTCAGGCTCTGCAGCACAAGAATCACATCCCACGCAAGAGGCCTGAGGTCCCTGGGTGGGCAAGACCTCTCAAAGCTCCTCACAAGGAGAGATATCTCAAAAGAAGAAGAGATAATATCTTTCCCTTTCAGCTTGAGGACCAAGGCTAAGGCAGCCCTATAGCCTTTTACCGCTGAATCGGAGAGGAGCTTCTCTTGACGAAGGTACACTAGAATGTCCGCGACCTGCTGAATAGTGGCTCCAATCGGAGAGATAACCTGTCTACAACACCAACTACAAAAGATGACCCACTTCCTCTGATAAACAGTTGCAAATGACTTCCTGAGGTATCCAGCCATCTCTGTCACTGCTCGTCGTGAAAAACCTCTCGCTTGCAAGAGATGGTGGATAACCTCCAAGCACGAAGACACAGGGACTCCATTGCTTGATGGTACTGTTCTATGTGTGGCTGAGACAGCAGGTTGTTCCTTGGGGAAATCTCTTGGTGCCTCAGCGAGAAGAGCCAGAAAGAAGGTCAGGATACCAAATGGCTTGAGGCCATTTGTTTGTTTGTATGGAACCAGTGGTTATTCAGCAATGGGACCAACAGCTTTACATGACTTCCGAACCACGTCAAGAGCGAACGTCTATCACCAGAAATACACGTCTCTAACACCTAAATGGAATGCCCGAGAACCGAACTCACGGCCACCAAGGTGGCAGGTCAAGAGCATACCGATCATGCCACTGAGGTGCTTTGAGGCCATTTTGGTTCCACCAGAATCATACTCAGATTCGCGTGATCCCCACATTGTTTGAGCACGCACAGATCAGACAACGAACGGGGGAAGATGTACGCTTGTCCAGGTTGTCCCAAGGATGTTGGAATGCATCTGCTGCTGCCCACGGGTCCGGTACAGCCAAACAGAAGATCTCCACCTTCCTGTTGGACCGGGTGGCAAACAAGTCTATGACTGGATGCCCCCATAGGCTAAAGAGCCTTTCCACTACATCCTGGTGTAGGGACCACTTGGCTACTACCACCTGATTCTGGTGGTTGAGCTTGTCTGCCACTACATTCCTCTTGCCCGGAATGTACCTGGCTGACAGCTCCACTGCGTGAGCCAAGGCCCACTCGTGCACCTGCATTGTCAACCTGTGGACCACAGAGTGTCCCATCACTCGTTCACAAAACTCTTGGAGAGCCAGGAAGGCTGCCTTGTGTTCGAGAACATTGATGTGAAGGTGCTTGTCGTGATCGTTCCACACACCTGCAATCAGCAACTCCTCCAGGTGTGCGCCCCACCCCTCATTTGATGCATCCGAGAATAGGAGCATGTCCAGAGGGGGAGTGGTGAGGTCTACTCCTACCGTGAGGTTCCTGTCGTCCAGCCACCAATTGAGGTCCTCCCTTACCTCCTGTGAGAGAGGAGCAAGGAGAGACTGAGAATCTCGTGACTGGGACCAAAAGTCCCTGAGTCTCCACTGAAGAGACCGCAGGTGCAGCCGTCCGTGAGGGACCAGCTTTTCCAAGGACGACAGGTGACTTATCATGACTTGCCAAAGCCAGGCAGGTTGCTCCTGTCTTGACAGAAACCGCCGCGCTACCTCTCTGAACTTGCTGATACGAGAGTCCGAGGGGAAGACTCTTGCTGTTACCGTGTCTATCAGTGTGCCCAGATACAATGTCCTCAGCTTGGGTTCAAGATTTGACTTCTCCAGGTTTATCAGGATCCCGAGATTCCGACAACTCGAGGAGTCAACCCCTGTCCTGCAGCAACTGCGAGCGAGAGCTCGCCAGAACCAGCCAATTGTCTTGATACCTCAAGAGACGTATCTCGTTTGAATGTGCCTAAGCTGAAACAAAGGTGAACACTCTTATGAACACCTGGGAGCGGTCGACAATCCGAAGCACAAAGCCTTGAACGGTAGATCATCTCCCCCTGGAAGAGGCGGAGGTACTTGCGGGAAGACTTGTAAATGGGTATTTGAAATACGCATCCTTCAGACCCACTGTCAGCATGAAGTCATTCTCCCTGATGGAAGCCAGCACTGAGCATGCTGTTTCCATCTTGAACTGAGTCTGACGAACCAATCGGTTCAGAGGAGAGAGGTCTACGGCTGGTCTCCATTCCCCCGAAGCCTCTTCTGTGAGAAAGATTCTGCTGTAAAAGCCTGGAAACCTGTCCGACATGACTTCTATAGCACTCTTCTGCAACACTGCTTGCACTTCCTGCAGCAATGCCTGGTGTCTCTCGGATCCCACTATATAGGATCGAAGCTGGACCGGATGGTTAGTGAGGGGTGGCGGAGACTCTAAGGGGAGTAGAAACCCCTCCTGAAGGACATCCACTACCCAGGTCTCCGCTCCGTATTGCTGCCAAGTTGCCCAATGGCTCAATAGGCAACCCCCCCACCATGGGCAGCAGCTGGAGGGGAATGCCAGCCCTAGCATTTCCCTTTGGACTTCTTCCCTTTCCTTCCTCGTCCTGACTGGAAATCATTCTGAAAAGGACAGTAAGTCTTGGACTTGGGGGCAGAAGAAGAAGGCTGGGTTGTTCCTCTGGCCCCCTTTGAAGCAGAAGCCTTTCCTAGGAGCTGAGGAAGTGCTAGCCTGTGATGGTAATTGCTTCCTAGCAAAGAAAGATAAAGGAAAGAAGAACGCATTTTCGAGAAGTTCGGCAGCAAGGAGGCGCTAGTGCATTGTGTTGGAGGTGCCTGTTATCATGATGGTTCTAGAACCGGCAGGAGTGTTGTGGAACTCGTTGGGACGTGAGAAACGCCACGATTTCTGATGCAATACCTCATCTAGATTCATCTAAGAAGTTCTAGAAATCCCTGGAGTCTGTGAAGTTTGCCGTAGGCTCCGCCCCAGAGTGCCGTATAAATACGACGGTCGTAGCAGGAGAAAGCAGAGATCGTAGAAGAGAGACACCAGTTAGTCACAGAGAGATATCCTCAGTAAGAGCCAAAGATCAGATTGTCAGTGAGAGATCAGCAGCAGCAGAGATCGTCCGAGAGAGATAAGAGAGAAAAAAGGAACCGACGAAGGATCAGAAGAAGAGTTGTTCGAGAGTTGGTTGGATACTGGTCTAGTCGTCTTCAGGAGTGGACGAATTATCTCGTGTTATCTCGACGTCGAGCAGACTTCAGAGAAGAAAAGGTCCTGCTAGAGGTTTTGGGGAGTTCCTGCCTTACAAGTAGACTAGTTTCTGCAATACGGAGTCAAGAGGACATCTGCAATCACTGTTTTCCTTTTGAGAAGCCATCGCTTCGAATTACTAATTTGTTCATGAAACTTACCTGTCAGATATATATATAGCTGTATTCTCCGAAGTCCAACAGAATTTCAAAACTTACGACACACGCAGTGGTCGGCCAGGTGGTTAGTACCCATTCCTGCCGCTGGGAGGCGGGTATCACGAACCATTCCCATTTTCTATTCAGATTTTCTCTGTCGCCGGTACTGTAAACACCTGTTTTCAGTACCTCCGTCTTTGGATTTTGAAACTTCATTGCCGCTAAGTATCCTAATTGTCTTTTTATTTATTAATTTGGATTTGTGGCTAGGCATACGCTATCATAAATTGATTTGAATTTGGTTTTGATTCATCTTTGCATAAGATATCTGAATCTAGTTAGGCTAGTTTCATTGTGTGTTGTCTGCAAGGTAAGGTGAGGCTACCGAAAGCTTCAGTAGATCCGCACTGGGTATGCACGAGGTGTACGGGTCATGTTTCTTTGTTGAAAGATCGATGTAAGGAGTGTGAGAGTTTGACTGATTCCGAAGGGAAGACGTATGATTCGTATGTACGCAAATTAGAGCGTGATTGAATCAGGGGGTCTTCCTCAAAGACTGCATCAGTAAACAGAAGTCAGGGTAGTGAACCTGCTAACCTTCCTGTAGACTTTGTTTTGCCTAACCCTGTAGTATGGCCAACGGGCCATTAGGTTATGTCTGCGAGAGGTAATGCCCTTTCTGTTATTGTGGATTCCATCCGTATCATGGAATCTAAAGTGCTCGCTCTCCAATCAGTGTTGTGAAGTGTAGTGCCCCTAGTGTTGTGGAGGGGGCGTCAGATCGGCCCTATAATGCCTCTAGGCCTGGACCTCTGTTGGACTCCCAGGACCAGGGAGAGGGCATGTCGAAAGCTGAAGGAGGGTTATGGGGAACCCCCACCGATCTGGCGTCCTTTCGGCAGGATCTGTTGACACTCCCCAGGCTGCCAAAGATCGTGCACGTGCATGAATCATGAAGGATTGCTTCGCGTCCTCCCCGGGCAGGGGTTGGACCTCTGTCGGACTCCCAGGACCAGGGAGAGGGCATCTCGAAAGCCGAAGGAGGGTTACGGGGACTCTACACTGATCTGGTGTCCCTTCGGCAAGACTTAATATCGATAAGCGTGACAAAGACGCAAGATGTCGCACAGGCGGATGTCATCTTTGTCAAGAGATGAAGAATGTCCATAAGGCTCGTCTTGACGACGATCGCCTTATGTCTTCTTATAACGCTCGTGTGCTTCATGAACGGCGCGCGGCTCACCAGAACGCCTCTCAGGTTGCTCCTGTTGACGATTCTATGTCCTCCGCGTCACGTCAGGAAGTTCGTCATGACGCTTCTCGACTCGAGTCGCTCTCTTCTTCGGGACTCTCTTCAAGACGGCGTTCTATGCATCAAGACGCTCAGCAAGACCCTCACGAGGACGCCTTTCGAGACACTCGAAGCTCTGTGTAGAGGAAGGAACGTCATTACTCTTGTAGCAAGGATTGTTTTCCTGCTCCCCAAGACGCTCCCCCTCCTCTCCTCATTGCGCTCCGTATACGTTACATGACATTCGCTCTACTGCAAAACAGGATGTTGTTCAAGCTGCTAAGCTTGACGCCCGGCAAGCTGCTTTGCATATTCAAGCAGCTCGCCAAGACGCCCCTCGCTTGTCCGTAAGGGACGCTCCATCGGCTGCCAGACATGACACTGGTTCGGCAGCTAAGTTGGACGCCAAGCGTGACGTTTTTTCTTAACGCTCGGCTGGACACAAGGCGTGACACTTTTATGGATGCTCAGCGTGACGCTTCTCTGCAAGCTCATCAGGACACCAGGCGTGATGCTTGGCTGGACGCTCAGCGTGACGCTTCTCTGGACGCTTGTCAAGACGCCAGGCGTTACGCTTTGCTGGACGCTCGTCACATTTGTGGACACCCATCAGGACGCCCAGCATGACGCTTTTTTGCACGCTTTTGTGGACGCTCTTCAGTATGCTCCTTAGGAAGCTTCTCTATCGGACACTCTTCAGAACACTCCGCAGGACGTTCCTTTACCGGAACTTAGCAAAGTCTCGGAGTTGGCTATTAAACATTTCCGATTTTCGTCCCTACTTCAAGTAGAAAACCCCCTTTTATGAGAGGAGCCTCAGAGTTTGATTGCTTTGTGGTCTGTTAAGGACCCTTCTCCTGTTCCCGTAAAAGAGACAGAGTCCTGGAGCGACTCGCAACCTACGAATGAAGAAGAGACTACTTCTCATCATCTTCATCTATCAAGGTGTCGACCTGCCTTCTATAAGACTTGTTTGCTGACAAGTTTCGGCCCTCGGTCCCTTGCTCTCCTCTCTCGCTGTTGGTTTCCTAAACACTTTCAGATCTGCACCACCATCTGAAAGGGCTGTTCAGGACGATAGATATTTTTAACTCCTAGATTGGTGTTTCGGAGCCCCGGACTTGCAGTCTCGGGGACCTGACTCTCTTCTCCAGAATAACTATCTAACCTGCATGGATAAGGTAGTCAGGTTGGTTCTGATGAGATGGCATCTAGAAGGAGACTTTAGTCATTTTGAACATCTAATTGAAGCAGTTTTCGGTGTCATAAAACTCCTCTTCTGCGTTCAGGAAGGCGCTGCCTAAGGGAAACCTTCGGGTCCTACCCGCCGTAAGCCCAGTCTCTAAGCAGGAATCCTGCCCCTTCCTCGATTCCTACGGGAATCGGGAAGAATGTATGCTAAAATTCCTAGATTACTTTCTGTCATATATGTGGGTTCCCCCCATTGACAAGATACTAAACGGTTTTTCAGGTAGTGGGTAAGACCCCATTGACGAAATATATAAACTCTGTCACGTAAATGGGTTAGTTCCCATTGACAAAGATCCCAATAACATTCTATCGCATAAGCGGATAAGCTCTCATTGACAAGATTCAGGAGAACCCTCATTCATTAGTCACTACTTCGCGAAGGCTCGGCGGGCAAAGACACTTGTAGACTATGTCCATGAAGTCTTATGTCTGATACCATAATAAGCTTGAGTTGTCCTCGTCGGTTCTCGGTTCTCATTTGAGGATCTCCTTCGATTAATATTAATTCGTTTTCTTGGCTAAGAGAACGAAGACAGTTGATTTCCATTCTCTCCCTCCCTCGGCGAGGAAAGGATGTAGTAGGGAGGTAGCTGTCCAAGTGTCTACAATACTCTACGTTTTGTTCATGAAACTTACCTGTCAGATATATATATATCTGCCAGGTAAGTATGAACAAACTTTATTATTACTATCAAGCGATTGTATGGTTCAAGTTACATACGCATACCGTAGTTACCCCTACGGAGGACAACCGAGAGGACGATTATTCTTATTGCATTTAATTGGTACTCCCTGCAACCTTCCAGGAGTTGCCTGTTTCCCTATTAGTATTTAAGGTATTGTTACGACAATACCAATTCAGCCTTCTATATTTAGCAAATTCCGTTTCGCTTAAATATACCAGCTTGAGAGTTTTCTTTCTACTCGATGACGATAACAAACCTATTCATTCGTAGAATGGAGTAGCTGGCAACTCAGGCAGAGTAGTGCGAGACGGCGAACGTACACTGCTGTCACTAGAGCCAGCTCAGTTCCAGCTGGTTTTCTGCCATGCGCGGTCGGTTACGTCTCTCTCTCCTGCGGGATTGACTGACTAACCGTATCTCTGCCCTACAATCATGGACTTTAGCCTTGGGTTGAGGGGAATTCTAGCATGCATGAATGAACATTTTCTTCGCTTTGCGAGAATTTTTTCAACAGAGATATATATAAGACCTTTTCGGTTTTGTTTACCGCAAGGTAACAGAATTCTGTACGAGTCTACCGCGGCATAGCACTATAATAATGCACACCTGCTTAAGCAAAGCGCAGCCTTATTATGGAAGGAAACATGCTCGGTGAGGGAATGAATGAGTCTGCTGGGGACCATTTCCTCGCTGGAGAAGTTTGTTTCCCTGAATAGACTGCAATTCAGACCTCTCCAGTTTTTCCTGCCAGAAAACTGGAATAGCATCGAAGATTTAGAAATGATTCTGAACATCTCTCAAAGTCAAGGATCACCTAAGGGGATAGCGAGACTGTGCCAGGCATCTGGAGAGGGGCAATAATTTTAGCTCTAGTTAATGACTGAATAAATTGATTATTCATCAGTGTTTTTTCAAACAGGTCTGCCCAGCATCGTAACAAAAGGACTCAAATTTTCTTATGTACTACATTAAGAGTAAATGTAAATCATTACTACCCAATGACAAAATAGTGATACTAATGGTGGATGAAACTCACGTACTTAATACCATATTTTCATTATAAAGGCAAAAATATTGTTGGTTCTGCCTTTGGCTATAGTGATGCTGCAACAGGTGCATTTTACTTTTATGTTGAACAGGTAAAGTCTAAATTCAAGTAAGTCAATTAAAGCATAAAAGCTGACGTTCTGCACTGCACACTGAAGAAAGTAATTATGGGCTTATAAAAAATCATTTTTAGTGTTTTGCATTGTAACATCATAATGCTATCATTGGGAAAGCAATGTCCTATTTTCCCAGCATTCCAGAGCTGTCTATAGTGTATCCTCACCCATTTCAAAGTAACAAATGCTTTTTCGTGTATGTTTCAGTAAAATTGTTAAAATATATCAGGAATAATTCAGAAAGTTATAAATAAAACAATGAAGCTACTTCAGTTCTCCTTTGATGTTGTTGAGACAAAGAATGCATGACGGTGGAAAAATGGGTAATATATGGGAGGATGCTTGAGTAAAAAGCCGATAATAATTTCACAGGCTACAACGCCATTTTACTGTTTCCTCTTCTCTGATCAACAACAGTAGTTACAACTTTCACCAACAGAGGCGCCAGCGGCAAATCACAGACAATGTAATAAAAATAAATGGTAAACTTAAATAAACACGTATAGAATTATTCATCTTGAGTTTATTACTCAACAACCCCACTTTAACTCAAGATTAACCTCTTATAAAATAAAATTTACACAACTTTTGTTTGGTAACTGGCTTTGTGAAAATATCTGAAATGTTTTCTTCTGAAGGAACATACAACAGTTCAACATAACCCCTTTGAATTTCAGATCTAATATAATGATAACGTTTATCTATGTGTTTAGATCTTTGATGGTGAACTGGATTCCTAGACAATGCTATTGCCCCTTGGTTATCAGAATGCAAAACAACTGGTTGCTTATTACATCCTAGCATTTCAGTAAATAACTGATTTAAAAACTAAGCTTCCTGGATAGCACAAGTTAAAGATACATACTCTGCTTCACAAGATGACCGTGCTACAATTATTTGTTTCTTAGATTTCCATGAAATAAGGGAACCTTTAGAATATAACTGAAAACAGTAACCTGTGATACTTCTTCTATCACTTGAAGAACCCCAGTCAGAATCACAAAAACCACTCTCTTTTAATTCATCATCAGACTTAGAAAACTTCAAATCATAATGCAAAGTACCCTTTAAATATCTCAGGACATATTTTGCTAGACTAAAATCTGCTTTGGAAGGGTTAGACATATATTGTGATAACTTAGTCACAACAAAACAAATATCAGGTCTTGTTACCATCATAATGTAAATAAGACTACCAACAATTTCTCTATAAAGCTTAGCATCCACTAACTTTTCAGAATCAAGAAACACTTCATTATTTACACTTGGATCACATGGTACAGATTTTGGCTTACAGCCTGACATTTGAAATTTATCAAGAACTCTCTTCAGATAATTACACTGGTTCATTCTAATACAGTCTTCTTCAAATATAAATTCCATACCCAAAAACCAATTTCATTTTCCCAAGTCATTCATCTTAAATCAAATTACATAAAGGAATTTTCACACCATCTATGACTTTCTTACAATTAGTAGCAATCAATATGTCATCAACCCAAATGATAATTTTTACTCTCGCATTATTTTCACATTTAGTGTAAACACAAGGATCTGCAAAGATTGTTCAAAGTTGTTTGATAAGAGAAAATTATGTAAAAGATTGTTCCAGTAGCAGCCGCTTTGCTTAAGGCTGTACAATGACACTTTCAGTTTACAATAGAGTTTTTCACCATTATTACCATTTTTAATAAAGCCTGGCTGAGTTAAATAAATTTCACAATCAATATATGCATTCAAATATGCAGTCTACATCCATTTGGTGTACCATAAAACCATACTGTATAGCAAAATGACAATTTGTCGAAAATTGCATTTTTCCTAACTATACAAACCTGAGGTCCTTTACATATAGTCCGACCTCATGCCACCCCTCACTCTGCAACTTTTTGCATGGGCCTAAAGCAAAAGTGATTCTTCACCTCTCGGGCGTGCGGTGCGCACGATCGGACAAGCAGTTAACTATCGTTCTCCCCTTGTTCGAAGCTTACGACTGTCCCAGCTGCCGCTAGTTACCTTCCTATTGTTAAAGGACCTCAGGTTTGTATAGTTAGGAAAAATGCAATTTTCGACAAATTGTCATTTGTTCCGATACGTAATACAAACCATCGGTCCTTTAACAATAGGAAGACTCACATTTGGTGAGAGGAATCTGAGTTTTTTTGATGAACAGACTGGTGTTCATCCAACCTTGGAGTGCCTCCCTGGTCGTAAGAGCAAGGGAGGGGTCCAAGCCTCTGTCCGATTGATCGGGGTGTGCACCGCAGGATCAATGGTCAGACCTCTGAGCCAAGTACTAAGATAGAGGCATGCGTATCTCGTCGTACCAGCAAGCAAGAACTGTTTGCAAGAGGCAATATAAAGTTATGGGTTTGTCTCAAGTAGGCATCCACTTCCTCCCCCTTGTTGGAGGAAGTGGTGGATATTAGCTCCTATCCCTAACTAAAGGGATAGATTGGGGCTCTGTCGAGTAGCTTACCTGCATCAAATTCCTTTCCAGCATGGTGATGACCGTGACCCTCTGCCTACAGGTAGAGGGAGAGAAAGATGGGGAAGAGAAGCCAGTCGCACTCTCATTCACACATTCATTCCCACAATCACACAAGGAATCGATGCTGTTCTGCCTGCTCGGGTGCTGGGTAAGCTTACACAATGTGTTGAGCAGCCACCACAGGTCCCAAGGAAAAAGTATCCAAGGACTTGTGGGCAATATCCCGAAGGTAGAAGGACGTGAAGGTAGTCTGGTTGGCCCAGACACCTGCCTTCAGGACCTGCGCCACGGAGAAGTTCTTACGGAACGCCAAAGAGGGTCCAATACCTCTGACTTCGTGGGCTCTCGGACGAAGGGTATGGGTGTCGTCACTACCATCAGCCTCGTACGCCCTCCTGATCACCTCACGCAGCCAGAAAGAAAGTGTGTTCTTGGATACTTCTTTCTTGGTAACCCCAGTGCTAACGAAGAGGCGTCGACACTCAGGCCTGAGGTGTCGAGTTCTCTTCAGATAGTGCCGTAGCGCCCTCAAAGGACAAAGCAGCATCTCATCCGCATCGTTATCGGTGAAGTCCATTAGGGAGGGGATTGTGAAAGAATCGAACCTGTCATCAGGGATCGATGGATTCTGAGTCTTAGCTATGAAGTTCGGGAAGAAATCGAGTGTCACAGATCCCCATCCCCTGGTATGTTTAACATTGAAGGACAGACCATGAAGTTCCCCTACTCTCTTCGCCGATGCCAGGGCCAGCAAGAAGAGGGTCTTGTGGGTCAGATCCCTGTCTGACGACTCTTGGAGTGGCTTGAAGGGTCTTCGAGTCAAACTCCTAAGGACGAGAGTCACGTCCCACTCAGGGGGCCTGAGTTCCCTGGGTGGGCAAGACCTTTTGAAGCTCCTCATAAACAAGGAAATCTCGAATGAATTCGAGATGTCCAATCCTCTCAGTTTTAGGACAAGTGCCAGGGCAGCACTATATCCTTTAACTGTGGGGAC
Source organism: Macrobrachium nipponense (assembly GCF_015104395.2). NCBI lineage: Eukaryota > Metazoa > Arthropoda > Malacostraca > Decapoda > Palaemonidae > Macrobrachium > Macrobrachium nipponense. Next base: position 39,898,828 of record NC_087210.1, on the reverse strand, counting down.
AGAGAGGAGCTTCTCTCGGCGAAGAAAAACGAGGAAATCCGCTACCTGCTGAAGAGTGGCTCTGAGAGGAGATAGACCCCGTCTACGACACCAACCACAGAAGACTGCCCACTTCCCCTGGTCCACAGCTGCAGAGGACTGTCAGACGTGTCCAGCCATCTCTGTTGCTGCGCTACGAGAAAAGCCCCTCGTTCGCAAGAGATGGTGGATAACAGCCAGCCATGAAGTTGTAGGGACTGGACTGTTCAGTGGTACCGTTCTACGTGTGGCTGGGCTAGAAGGTTGTGCCAGTGGGGCATCTCTCTCGGTGCTTCCGCAAGCAGAGCCAGCAGGTCCGGATACCAAACGGCTAGGGAGCCACCAGGATCATCCTGAGATTTGGAGTGGCCAGCGCTCGGCTGATCACTTTCCGAATCAGACAGAAGGGAGGAAAGGCGTAGACGAAGAGGTTGTCCCAGGGGTGTTGAAGAGCTTCCTCTGCAGCTGCCCATGGGTCCGGCACAGCTGAGCAAAAAACCTGGAGTTTTTTGTTGTGCCGGGTGGCGAACAGGTCTATGAATGGACGCCCGCACAGGTTGAAGAGCCTCTCTGCCACTTCTGGGTGTAGAGACCATTCGGTTCCTATCACCTGATCCCGACGGCTGAGCTTGTTTGCTACTACATTCCTCTTGCCTGGAATGTAGTGTGCTGACAGCTCTATTGAGTGAGCCGTGGCACACTCGTGCACCTGCACGGTCAACTGGTGTAGCGGGAGAGACACTAGGCCCCCCTGCTTGTTGACGTATGCCACTACTGTGGTGTTGTCGCACATCAACACCACCGAGTGTCCCACCAAGCGGTCCTGAAATTCTTGGAGAGCGTAGAACGCCGCCATGAGTTCCAGGACATTGATGTGATGGTGCTTGTCGTGACGGTCCCACACACCTGCAGTCAGCAACTCCTCCAGGTGTGCGCCCCATCCCTCGGTTGATGCGTCTGAAAACAGCAACATCTCCAGGGGGGGAGTGCGGAAGGGCACTCCTCTTAAGAGGTTCCTGTCGTCGAGCCACCAGGCTAGGTCCTGCCTCACTTTCTCCGTGAGGGACACGGGGAAGTAAGGTGGATCCTTTGCCTGTGACCAACTCTCCCTTAGTCTCCACTGGAGAGACCGCAGGTGAAGACGTCCGTGAGGAACTAACTTCTCGAGTGACGACAGGTGTCCGATCACGACTTGCCATTGCTGAGCTGCCTGTTCCTGCCGAGACAGGAACCGGCCGGCTGCCTCCCTGAATCTGCTGATCCTCAAGTCTGTGGGGCAGACCTGACCTGCTACCATATCGATCAGCATACCCAGTCGTCTTCTGCTTGGGTTCGAGGTCGGACTTCTCGTAGTTTATCACGATCCCCAGATCGCGACAAAACTCGAGAAGTCGATCCCTGTCCTGCAGCAACTGCGAGCTGCTCACCAGAACCAGCCAGTCGTCGAGATACCTCAGAAGACGTATCCCGTGTGAATGGGCCCAAGCAGACACCAGAGTGAACACTCGCGTGAACACCTGTGGGGCGGTTGAGAGACTGAAGCAAAGTGCCCTGAATTGGTACACCGTCCCGTCGAAGATGAAGCGGAGGTACTTTTTGAAAATACGCGTCCTTTAGGTCCACTGAAAGCATGAAATTGTTCTCCCTAATGGAGTCGAGCACAGACCGTGCCGTCTCCATCTTGAACCGAGTCTGGCGAACAAATCGGTTCAGGGGAGAGAGATCTATCACCGGGCGCCAGCCCCCCAAGGCCTTCTCCACCAGGAAAAGGCAGCTGTAAAAGCTTGGTGACTGATCCTCTACAATTTCCACAGCTCGTTTGGTCAGCATGGTCTTGATCTCCTGTCGAAGAGCGTTGTCCTTAGATGATCCCTGGACATAGGTTTGAAGATGGACCGGGTTGGAGGTGAGGGGTGGCCGAGATTCAAAGGGTAGTAGATATCCCTCCCGAAGGACGTCTACTATCCAGGTCTCGGCACTGTAGCGCTGCCAAGTTGCCCAATGGCTGGCCAGGCACCCCCCCACTTCCGGCAGCAGGTGAGGGGGAACGCCGTCCCTAGCGTTTCCCACCTCGCTTTGACTTCTTCCCAGCACCTCCTCGGGGAAAGGAGGGTTGGGAGGAGGGCTGATTATGGCCTCCCTTACCAGAAGTTGAAGCAGCAAGAGTCTTTCCTCGGGGCTTCGATGGAGCAGCCGTCCTAGCAGCTGAGGAAGCGCTAGCTAAACTCTTAGGCTTAGCTGCAGTAGCTCGAGGTTGCCCAGAAACCTTCGAGACTGCCTGGTGAACCAGACGGTCACTGTCATCAGTGCATCGTCTCTCCACCGCAGCGTCCACCATCTCTCCAGGAAAGAGAGAGGAGGAACTCTTGATAGGTCCGTTGCGAAGTCGATTTACCACCTCACGCCCAGCCCCCTTGGCTACTCGTGTAAGGACTGCGTCCCTACGATGAAGCACCAAGTTGGCCCACATGTTTGCTGTCTGATGGGCGAGGTAGGAGATGGCTCTACCTCCAGACTGGCACAGTCTCCTGAAAGCCGGGTCGTCTTCGAGGGCAGAACCCCCAGAGTCGGCCGCGACTTTGGATACAGTGAGGGACCACAGATCCAACCAAGAGACTGCCTGGAATGCTGCCATAGATGTAGATTCCAGGGAGAGTGCCTCCTGCTGTGAGAACCAGAGGTTCTCCGACAGGAGCTGCTGCAGGGACACACCTGGAGTTAGCCTTGCTAACTCCGGGTTAACCTGTTTGGGCAGTATTGGATCTTCCGATGGCACGTAAAATCGCCGCTGTCGCTGCAGAGGAGGAAGTAGCTTGGAAGACCGTCCTGACTTCAGTGAATCCTCTCGTCCGGAGACGAAAGACTCCACTTGGTCAAGAACAGAGTCTGCAAGCTCCGATCGCAGCAAACCCACCATCATTTTGGGTTCCCTCTTCGAGCCCCAAAATGACTCGAGCCGGGACGTGGGCTCAGATGGTGGTAGCGGCGATCCTTTCCCCAGGTCGTTGTGCTGACGAATCAGCGCAATAACCTGGGCAAAGTTCCTCTGGATCTCGGGAGTTACAGCATCTTGAGGAGTAGGACCGTCCAGTCCCTCCAACAAGAGCAGCTCCCGAGACCCTCCTCCTTCAGAAGGAGGAACAGCAATAGACCCCTCACGGTCTCCTCCAACCACTTGCGCGTACGTCCTGGCCGGTCCTAAAACCGTACCTGGCACGTGCGGCGTCGTGGCAGGATCATGAGCGGCGCACCTCTCACGATCACTCCTAGATACCTCGCTCTTCCCGGCGTAACCCGAGGAAGGTGAATGTATAGGAGAGGCAGACCTGACGCTCCCCCCCCCCCCCCCCCCCCCGCTGGCAGGACCAGCGTGCGTGGGGGGCTGCAGCCGATCACCAACCCGCGGTGGGGATCGGTCTGCAGGCCTGGCCGTGCCGCTCACCTGTGGCGAGCGGCTCGACTGAGCACGTCGACCCCGGTCCCGTGCGCCAGATGAGCTGCTGCTGGTCGCCCTATCCGCCTGGTCGCCGTGGGAGCGGCGGTCAGGTGACCTGCAGAGCTCGCTGTCTCGGTGAGACCGGTGAGCGTCCTCACGGCGTGTCGAACCGCTGGTACCAGCCTCGGCTGGTACCGACGGTCAAGGGGACCTCTTCCCAGCCTCAACCCGTGGCCGGTCAGAGACCGTCACGTCAGCCCGAGGTACCGGCTGGTCGCTACGAGAGTGGCCGCTGGCCTGGCGAGAGTCACCTGAGCGGCTCTCGCCAGTCTTCTGTTCCGTGCCTCAGTCTTGGCGTCGAGCGAACTCGGATGTCTCAACTTTGGCTGCACGGTCTCCCAAAGGAGACCGTACACTTGGAACTTCTCGCGGACGAGAAGCCGAGCCAGTACCTGGCTTAGCGGCAGAGCCGCTAAGACCAGGCGAGGGAGTACCAGCAGTAGCCAGAACTCCCCTGGTCCCCGTCTTCTTCTTCTTCTCAGAAGAGGAGACGGGCCCCGTTCCCGAGGGAACAGGAAGACCAGCAGAAGAACCCCCTGCCCCACCGGAGTGAGACGGGCCCTTCGAAGGTCCCAAAGGAGCCTTCTTAGGGGGAGAGGAGGCAGCCTTCTTCTTCTTCGGTTTGGAAGCCTTAAAAGTCGAAGGGGGAGAGGCGGCAGCAGACGACGAAGAAGACGATGAAGACGACGACGACACCTTCCTCTTCTTCTTCCTCTTCCTCGTCAGCTCTCTCAGGATAGACGTCAGATCCTCCATCCAGGCCAGAGCCGGGGCAATTGCCGAAGCAACACGGCCCGACTGCACCTGTCCGGAAGGACCTGAGTCTGGGGCAGCACTTCCATGACGAGACACGACGTGGGCAGGGGCAGGCAAAGCAGGAACAGCAGGAGCGTCACGAGCAGCTGGCACAACAGTAGCGGCGAGAGCGGCTGGGCCAGCATCATCAACAGCGACAGGTACGGCAGCAAAGTCAGGCGTCCCAGGCGGCTTACTTTCAGCCACCGTCATCCTGGGAACGGGCGGCAGGTCCAGGGGAGAACTCTTTGGGCAGCGGAAGTCCGGGATCGGCAGTACAAAGAAACCAGGTGGAGGTGGCACGCCCCTCCTCGGTACGGCAGCGATAGGCATTTGAATAGAGGCTGTCGGAGTCACCGAGGCAAGATGCGGTGGGGCGGCGTACCCTGGAGTAGTTAACGTAGTGGTGGTTGTGGTCACCACTCCATGAGTGACCACTGCCGACCCCGCCAACCGCTGAATCAAACCCTGAATACTGGGGGTGCCCTGCAGTCCCAACGACACCCACACCTGCCCAAGGTCGTCACTCACAGAAGGCACACCTGAGGGAGGAACAGTCGGGTCAATTAGAGGGGCACCCTCACACTTGGGGGGGGACGAATCCCCCCCAGAGCGGATGGAAGACCCCGAGTACAGTTGCACATCTGGGTATCGGGCGCCCTCCTCCACACTCGACGGATCGAATGAGGAGCAGGACTCCAAACACCCCCCCCCCCCTTCGCAGGGGAAGGCGCGAAACGTGAGGGCTGAGCCGGGGGTAGGAAGGATGACGAGGTATCCGTCACCAAAGGAGTCACTGGAGAGTTTTCCAACGACTCCTTGGCGGGCCTACGCCTCTTCCTACCCTCATACAGCACCCACTGCGCCTCAGACCAATTATGACAGACATTACATGGTTCGGTCCGAGAGCACTCTCGCCCCCGGCACCGAGAACACAATTCATGGGGATCTATATCCGGAAATGAGCGGAAGCCGCCACATTTACACCCCTCCAGCCCGGGACACACTCTACGGGCGACCGGGGGCCATTTCAATTCACTTCACTTTCATTAACAAATGAAAAATGAACAAAGAATACTTACAATTTCACATTCACTACTCAAACAAGCCAGTAAAGAAGAAATTGTAAACAATCATCAAAGCACACGACGAAGTAGCGGGCAGAGAGCGATGACGAGCACGTCTTTACACACCACGGCCGAAAGCAAAAGTGGTTCTTCACCGAGCCGTGCACAATCGGACAAGCAGTTAACTATCATTCTCCCCTTGTTCGAAGCTTACGACCGTCCCAGCAGCCGCTAGTTACCTTCCTATTGTTAAAGGACTGATGGTTTGTATTATGTATCGGAACAACTGCATTAACATGCTACTGAGGTAATACGGGCTGTTGGAGAAAAAGTCTTCGGATAACCTATATCTTGAATTTGTGAATAGCCTTTTGCTACAAACCTTGCCTTGTATTTTTCATCATTATTAGGTCCTAGTTTAACAGTATAAACCCATCTACCCCCAATGGAGAGCGACCACCAGGTTGAGGAACAAGTTCATATGTGTCATTCTCCTTAAGTGATTTCACCTCCTCCCTCATGGCCTCCTTCCAATGAGTTGCATCGGGAGATGAAACTGCTTCATCATATGTTCTAGGTATATCAGAAACCTTATAACAATAATCTGCAGAACATTTTACTATGCTAGATAAATGTGTCAATGTCATAATCATCAAGATACTCTGGCTTACGTCTCTCCCTTTTAGGGTATTTTCTGTTAGAATCACATTTCTTTCCTCTGGAAATTTTTCAGTAAATTTTACACATCTGATTTTCTTAACATCATCAATTTCTGAGTAATATACAAGATAAGCTGGGCTTTCAGTGTCATAACCTACAAATATCCCTTGCTCACTGCGAGCGTCCAGCTTCTTTTTATTTTGAACATACCCATAGCAAACCGTACCAAATTATTTAAGCTAGGCCTAAGTTTAGTCATCATCTCATATGGTGTCCTTCCAGTTCTTGAATTATAAAATCTATTACGAATATATGCAATGTCTTTACTGCATAGGTCCACAAATTCTTTGGCAATTTTGCTTCTAATAATAAACATCTAGCCATGTCGAAAATTGAACGCCATGACCTCTCTACAGTGCGGCGAATAAGGAGCAGAAAATTCATGTTTAAAATAATTTCTGATAAGGAGTGACCTACAGCTAGAAATTTTTTAGTAGCTTTTACAGAATCATTTACATGTCAATAAATATACAACAATTAATCCAGAATAACCATCCACAAAAGAAATCACATATATAAAACCTCCCCTTGCAACAGGGTCTTTGGACCAGATAAATCACAATGGACCAATTCGAGCTGTTCAGTGGCTCGTCTGTCTGTCTCTGTTTCTGAATTGGCACATTTTACCCTTAGCACAAATATCACAATCAAAATTACCTTTATTACTAATTTTCATACCATCAACAATTTCAGGTAATTTAAGTAAATCCTTTACATTACAGTGACCCGTCACTCTATGCTACTCCTGTACAGTTTGAGAATTACTCTTGGTAGAATCTACATTATGAAAATATAATTTACCTTTCTTTTCTATATAAAAAAAATAGTGCCATCTGCTGCTTCAAGTTTAGCATAGTTAGGGGTAAAAAGAACAGATGCTCCATTTTCTGTGGCAGCTTGAACAGAAAATATGTCTTGTTTGAAAGAAGGAACACATAAAACATTCCCTAATCGTACATTATGTGGATTACCATTATGATCATGTAAAACAACATTAGCATTACCCTTGCCCATCACTATACCATTAGTTTTAGTGCCATCGGCTAGTTCGATAAAATGATTTGATAAATCAAAATCTTTTTCAAAACTCTTAAACTTATTTCTATCACTTATAATATGAGAAGTTGCCTCAGTATCTACCAATAAACATTGTGCACTAATATCACATGACTTCCCATTAAGGCTAGGCTTAGCAGGGGTACTAGGCCCAGGAGGGTCATTAGGCTTAGGCTTACTCATAGAAAAATGATCATGCACAGTAAAAACAAATGAATGAGAAATACTATCATCATCATATATAGGATTATCATTTACACACTTTGCAGCACTTGGTTTAGGGTTAGCCCTACTTCTACAATTTTCAGAATTATGAGAACGAGATTTATGATAATCACACCAATTCTGCTCATGTCTATTAGGGCAATCAGGCTTCCTGTGACCTACCTTTCCACAAGAAAACAAGTACCGGTGAATATTATTACACTACCGAAGGGCTTGCTGCTACTAGGCCTACTGGAAATTTTCATAACACTATCTTCGCCTGTAGACAGGCCTAGGCCTACTTGCTGACTTCTTTCAGGCTCTTCGAAAGATCTAAGGGCTTTCTTGAATATACTGAAGCTAACTGTAGTCGTCTTCTGGGTTATTACCGTAGAAAATGTATTGAAACACTGGGGTAATCCTTTAAGAACCATTGCTATCAATAAACTTTCTCTCTTGTTCCAACTGAACTCTGGACCCAGTTCTGGTTTCTGGCTCCACCTTTTATTCTACTGGAGACCACCCTAATTCTTCATAATTGGATAATCTACTACTTCCGGCGACGACATCTAACGAATCAGGGCGTATATATGCTGTGAGCAGTCGTTACCACCCACTTGTTGGGTCACAGTTCAAGACTAACAGCTTGCATCATCAATTTTTGTTGTCTCACTTGGTTCCTTTTCTGTGTTTTACGAGGGTCGTAACGCAAACATCCTGGTTTGCGTTCCTTTTCTACCTCTCTCTCGCCTTCACCTACCAAAACTCTACTAATAGATTTTCCTAGCTAATATATTACCTACATAACTAATTTTATAGACTTCTGCCTTTACGTGCTTTACATAACACTCGGGGCCACCTAAACCGGCCATTGGCTCAGTGGCCAAAAACATTCATAAGCAAAGTTTATCATGAATGGCAATATTTATAACAAATGTTAGAACATCAGTTACCCGAAGGCAAATTATTTATCAAAGTCTTAATAGTGTTGAGCTTGTTAATAACTAACACTCTGACAATACTTTATGAAAGCTAGCATGGTGACTACTAACAAAACAACATTTACCATTGACATGATGGGGGAAATGTCAGTCTTGTACACATGGAAAAAATAGTTAGCTTCTTCAAGTTGGCTAATGACTCTAACTCAAGTTTGGACAATTTGAAACCCTTAACATTCTCAAAATGATTTATGTGGCTTGATAAATTCGATGTATAGGTAGTAAAAATGGTAGGTTTGTTGTATAAATAATTCAAAATTAATTCACAAGATGTAACAAATGATTTAATGCTATTAAACATTATTTGTCATTGATTATTTTTGCAAGTGACTTTAGCTGCTACCTGATTTTGTGAAAACACTACTAACTCATCATACAGTATTTGAGCCTTGAAATAATGATTGTAAGGGACATACTCACAGTTATTCTTACCATTTCTGTCATTAATTAAATCATCTATGCATTACAACTTGTTAAGTGGCTCATAAAAACTGTATATTACAAACAAACTCGTTGGCTTCAAGCATGATACAATCATCAAAATCTTTGTTACTTAGTTGTACTAAAAGGAGGGAATTCTGTCGCAATGCAAAATGTACCATGTCCTGGTTCAAAGCAATTGACTTGTTATTTACTAACATTGGGAAAGGGTAAATTGATAACAAGTTATTAACTTCATTATTATTGAATGGTATAACTAAGACAGTGTGATCAGAAACCATCTTAACTGTTATTAAACTAGAATAAGTAAGGACATCACACACAAGCGGCTTGAAGTGATGATCGAACTTACACCTTTCTATAATGAGGTTTAACTCACTAGGACTGATAAGGTATGGTGATAAAATGTTCTTTGTGGACATCATAATGGCATTCAGAAGTTCTTTATAGTTTAACAGAAATGACTCTGTTTCAAACATTAACTGGTTCACAAGTTTAGACCTATATAATTCATTTATCTCTGTTGTAATATTTTGAACTACACTGTTAACAAAGTCCTTCAGTTTATTAATCAACATTTGGTTTTTGTTAGCCGCACCAATTACCTTGTTCATAATGGTAGCTTTTACAGAATCATTTACATGTCAATAAATATACAACATTAATCCAGAATAACCATCCACAAAAGAAATCACATATATAAAAACCTCCCCTTGCAACAGGGTCTTTGGACCAGATAAATCACAATGGACCAATTCGAGCTGTTCAGTGGCTCGTCTGTCTGTCTCTGTTTCTGAATTGGCACATTTTACCCTTAGCACAAATATCACAATCAAAATTACCTTTATTACTAATTTTCATACCATCAACAATTTCAGGTAATTTAAGTAAATCCTTTACATTACAGTGACCCGTCACTCTATGCTACTCCTGTACAGTTTGAGAATTACTCTTGGTAGAATCTACATTATGAAAATATAATTTACCTTTCTTTTCTATATAAAAAAAATAGTGCCATCTGCTGCTTCAAGTTTAGCATAGTTAGGGGTAAAAAGAACAGATGCTCCATTTTCTGTGGCAGCTTGAACAGAAAATATGTCTTGTTTGAAAGAAGGAACACTAAAACATTCCCTAATCGTACATTATGTGGATTACCATTATGATCATGTAAAACAACATTAGCATTACCCTTGCCCATCACTATACCATTAGTTTTAGTGCCATCGGCTAGTTCGATAAAATGATTTGATGAATCAAAATCTTTTTCAAAACTCTTAAACTTATTTCTATCACTTATAATATGAGAAGTTGCCTCAGTATCTACCAATAAACATTGTGCACTAATATCACATGACTTCCCATTAAGGCTAGGCTTAGCAGGGGTACTAGGCCCAGGAGGGTCATTAGGCTTAGGCTTACTCATAGAAAAATGATCATGCACAGTAAAAACAAATGAATGAGAAATACTATCATCATCATATATAGGATTATCATTTACACACTTTGCAGCACTTGGTTTAGGGTTAGCCCTACTTCTACAATTTTCAGAATTATGAGAACGAGATTTATGATAATCACACCAATTCTGCTCATGTCTATTAGGGCAATCAGGCTTCCTGTGACCTACCTTTCCACAAGAAAAACAAGTACCGGTGAATATTATTACCACTACCGAAGGGCTTGCTGCTACTAGGCCTACTGGAAATTTTCATAACACTATCTTCGCCTGTAGACAGGCCTAGGCCTACTTGCTGACTTCTTTCAGGCTCTTCGAAAGATCTAAGGGCTTTCTTGAATATACTGAAGCTAACTGTAGTCGTCTTCTGGGTTTATTACCGTAGAAAATGTATTGAAACACTGGGGTAATCCTTTAAGACCATTGCTATCAATAAACTTTCTCTCTTGTTCCAACTGAACTCTGGACCCAGTTCTGGTTTCTGGCTCCACCTTTTATTCTACTGGAGACCACCCTAATTCTTCATAATTGGATAATCTACTACTTCCGGCGACGACATCTAACGAATCAGGGCGTATATATGCTGTGAGCAGTCGTTACCACCCACTTGTTGGGTCACAGTTCAAGACTAACAGCTTGCATCATCAATTTTTGTTGTCTCACTTGGTTCCTTTTCTGTGTTTTACGAGGGTCGTAACGCAAACATCCTGGTTTGCGTTCCTTTTCTACCTCTCTCTCGCCTTCACCTACCAAAACTCTACTAATAGATTTTCCTAGCTAATATATTACCTACATAACTAATTTTATAGACTTCTGCCTTTACGTGCTTTACATAACACTCGGCCACCTACCGGCATTGGCCTCAGTGCCAAAACATAGCAAAGTTTATCATGAATGGCAATATTTATAACAAATGTTAGAACATCAGTTACCTGAAGGCAAATTATTTATCAAAGTCTTAATAGTGTTGAGCTTGTTAATAACTAACACTCTGACAATACTTTATGAAAGCTAGCATGGTGACTACTAACAAAACAACATTTACCATTGACATGAATGGGGGGGAAAAAAAAAAAAGTAAAATGTCAGTCCTTGTACACATGGAAAAAATAAGTTAGCTTCTTCAAGTTGGCTAATGACTCTAACTCAAGTTTGGACAACTTTGAAAACCCGCCTTTAACATTTCTTAAAATGATTTATGTGGCTTGATAAATTCGATGTATAGGTAGTAAAAATGGTAGGTTTGTTGTATAAATAATTCAAAATTAATTCACAAGATGTAACAAATGATTTAATGCTATTAAACATTATTTGTCATTGATTATTTTTGCAAGTGACTTTAGCTGCTACCTGATTTTTTTGAAAACACCACTAACTCATCATACAGTATTTGAGCCTTGAAATAATGATTGTAAGGGACATACTCACAGTTATTCTTACCATTTCTGTCATTAATTAAATCATCTATGCATTACAACTTGTTAAGTGGCTCATAAAAACTGTATATTACAAACAAACTCGTTGGCTTCAAGCATGATACAATCATCAAAATCTTTGTTACTTAGTTGTACTAAAAGGAGGGAATTCTGTCGCAATGCAAAATGTACCATGTCCTGGTTCAAAGCAATTGACTTGTTATTTACTAACATTGGGAAAGGGTAAATTGATAACAAGTTATTAACTTCATTATTATTGAATGGTATAACTAAGACAGTGTGATCAGAAACCATCTTAACTGTTATTAAACTAGAATAAGTAAGGACATCACACACAAGCGGCTTGAAGTGATGATCGAACTTACACCTTTCTATAATGAGGTTTAACTCACTAGGACTGATAAGGTATGGTGATAAAATGTTCTTTGTGGACATCATAATGGCATTCAGAAGTTCTTTATAGTTTAACAGAAATGACTCTGTTTCAAACATTAACTGGTTCACAAGTTTAGACCTATATAATTCATTTATCTCTGTTGTAATATTTTGAACTACACTGTTAACAAAGTCCTTCAGTTTATTAATCAACATTTGGTTTTTGTTAGCCGCACCAATTACCTTGTTCATAATGGTACCTCGCTCAGCTGCCCACATTTCTAACTTTTCTATTCTAGCTCTGTCTTTGTCTACGTCAGTATCAGTGGCCACACCAAACAAAGTGTTTAATGCTGTACCTATAAATGGAAGGACTGAACTCTCTCTAATTCTCTTAGGTAGAACCTGGCTGAGTTTCATTAATTAACAAAACTGTGTTGGTACCATTTTGGTTACTATCTATGACACTTTCAAGTTCATTAAGTAGTTCCCTCAATTGTTCCTGTTGCCGATCCACGGTTGTTATGTTAATCTTTACCACTGCAATATCGAGTATCATCTTTACTTGACCGAGATCCTTTAAGATTGCTCTCCTCTTGATTTGACTCACCATGAGCCATAGTGAAATCCATTTCCTGCAAAATACATTCTAAGCAGTAAACCTTATACAACAATGTTATAGACCGTTGCACATGGTCCTATCTTTTCCTTAAATTGTATCTCGGAGTCACCAATGCTGATGAAGTATGGGAAGCATTTACGTTAATGTTTTCTTCACTACTTGACTCCTTTAAGTCTTTAAATTCTTTTAAATGTTCTTCTGACCAAATGTCAGAATGTACTACTTTAATATGGTTCCAATGTGCAACAGTTTCCTTTAAAGTTGATTCATGCATTAGCTTAAATTTATTTAATTTTAACCTTTCTATTATTCTATATGGACCTTGGAATTTAGGACTCACTTTAACATTAGGTCCTTCAATTCAATGGTTAAGCACATATACCTGCTGCCCTATTTTTAAACCTGGAACTGTTGATTTCTGATTGTAATACTTACTAGACCTTTGATGTAACTCCTTTTATCGAGCCCTTGTACATTTAACTGTCTCGAAAGTCCTTCTCGTCTTCCATGCAACATAGTCTTCGTAGTTATAAGTATGTCTGGGTGGAGTTGCATCGTCTAAAAGGTTATTTGGCATTCTTTTCTGATAGCCATATAACAAAAAATGTGGGGTTTCTCCAACAGATTCATTTACAGTGTTATTAATGGTGAACTGTATGTCTTCAAGAATTAAGTCCCAATCTTCAGTCTGTGGGGTCACCAAAGTTTTCAGTACATCCTTTATCTTACGATTCGTTCTCTCAACTGCTCCATTAGAGCTTGGTTTATAAGCTGTAATCTGGCACTTTTTAATTTCATAAAACTCACACAATTTCTTTAAAATGTCACTAGTAAATTCGCCTGCATTATTAGATAATAGTGTTTGAGGACATGAATGTCTAGTAATTATTCTAGTTATCAGAGCTTCTGCTACAGTGGTTGCTTCTCTATTTCTTACTAGAATGATCTCAACATATCTATTCAAGTAATCTAAGAAAACTAATATCTCACGGTTACCTCTAGTTGTGTTTGGGAATGGACCTACAAAATCCATTGAAAATACTTGAAACGGAGTTAATTCTTATGGATATTTCTCAAGAGGGGCCTTTACATTTACGTTACCCTTGTGTACGTTACAGATATGACAATTCTCAACAAATCTCTTAGCATCTTCATTGCAATTGGGCCAAAAATAGTTTCTAGTGACCGCTCTACATGTTTTCTTTATTCCAGGATGTCCTGACAACTTATAAGAGTGTGTTAGTTCTAAAACTTCTTGTTAACGTTAGTGTGTTAGGTACATATAAACGTGAACAAGCATTCGGTTCTTCTAAGGTTTTATATAGAATTCCGTTGTTTAATTGAAATTCAGACTGATCATCCTCATTTTGCATTAAGCTACCCATTATTTTTCTAATGTTAGCATCCCTTTGTTGTTCGATCTGAACTCTTTCCAAATCTAGATCTATGATCTGACAACTAAAGCAGAAGGTATTAGTTGTGATTTGTTTCTCAGTCTCTTCTTGCGATCTTGACAATGCATCTGCTATAGTGTTATATCTACCTGGGATATATCTAAACTCTGGGGCAAATTCTAAGACACTTATAAACCATCTGTTAAATTTCATATTATTTGTGATAGCTCTTTTCTTAAATAGATCACAAATGGGTTTGTGATCTGTAAGCACATTGACTTTATGTCCTAGCAAAATATGCCTAAACTTTCGTAATCCCCAATATAGAGCTAAGCACTCTCGCTCGGTAGTGCTATAATTTCTTTCTGCAGCATTCAAAACTTTACTTGCATAATATACTGTTCTCATTCTTGTTTTCCCGTTACATTAATACTGCTCCTACACCTGTACTGGAAGCATCGAAGGCTAAGTAAAATTCCTTTGAAAAATCTGGGTAAACTAAAATTGGATTTCTTGTCATCATTTCCTTGAGTGTTTGGAAAGCCCTGTGATGTTCTGCCTTCCATTCATAAGATACACCCTCCTTAGTTAAATCTTAAAGGTTTGGCTATTGTGGCAAATCCCTTAATAAACGGTCTGTAATAACCTATCATTCCTAAGAATCTTCTCAAGGCTTTCAAGTTACTAGGAGCTGGATATGCTACAATTGTCTTTATTTTACCTTCCTGCATACGCAGTCCATTTTCACTGATGACATGTCCTAAATACTCTAATGATCTCATCATGAATTGACATTTCTTAATTTTTATCTTTAATCCTGCGCTCCTCAGTCTTTCTAGCACTATTTCTAGTCTTAAAGTGACTATCCAAGTCCTTACTAGAAATGACTACATTATCTAGGTACACTGAAACATCCTCTATATCCCCCAAGATTTGGAGCATCAATCTAGTAAAGGTTAATGGGGCTGATGTATGACCAAAGGGTATGACTTCAAACTGTAAATGTTGCTTATGAGTACTAAAAGCTGTCAAAGGCTGGGACTCTTCATCTAAGGGTACCTGCCAATACCCACTGAACAAATCTAATGACGTAAATATTTTTGCTCCACCTAATAGAGCTAACATATCATTTATGACAGGCATTGGCATTCTATCTGGGATGGTGTGTGAATTTAATTTCCGATAATCTATTACCATTCTCCAACTGCCATTTTTCTTTGGAACTAACAAGAGAGGTAAATTATATGGTGATTTAGAAGGTACTACTACTCCATCATTCTTCATTTCGTCAATTAATTGATCTACAATCGGTCTTTGACTTATTGGTAACTTATAGTTAGGTATATAGAATGGTTTAGTACCACCTTATATTAAAAACTTATGCTGCAAAGTATCTGTTCTTCCTAACTTATCTCCTTCTAAAGCAATGACATTTCTATCCCTCTCCAATAATTGTAGTAATTTATTTCTATTCTGAGGAAAATCTGTTTTATTTACTTCTTTATCTAAAAATGAACTTTGTTCTGTGCAAGAGAAGAATGCCTTTTCACCTAGTGTTAGTAAAGGATTATTCACTACAATTCCTGTACAAAACTCTATACCAGACCTTAGTAATAGTCTTTTGTCTGAGTAATTCTGGACGTACGTCTCGCAATTAGTACCATTCATGTGAACTAGGGAATTGTCCATCCTAACAAAGTCAGGTAAGTCTTCATTAGTTAGCATTACATCTGTTTCATACAAGTCCTCGTCTGTTTTAGCTCTAAGACAAACCTTGGTTAGACATTGCAGGTGCAAAACTACTTCTCTGTTAAGCACAAATCTGACAGTATGGTTATCTGCAGTACTAACTAAACATATTTCTTCCTCATCGTATATCTCTGAGAAATAACAGACATCCGTTTCATCTGAACTTTCGTCCAATAGTATTGTTGAATTTAAATCAGTCTTATTTGTTTTTCCCAATAACGGGACTTCATTGATATATTTTTCTTCGTTACCTTCATCCATTATTAGATATGTGCAATCAATTTGTGATTCATCATCATCTATTATTGAATGCTCATAATCAATCTGTGATTCATCTTCATCAAATTGTTCACATGCAATAATTTGTCCTCTGAGTATCAAGGCTTGCATTATTAATGTTATTTATTTGTGCACAATCTATCATAGAATTATTCCTGGCTAATGACATTTCTTCAAAAACTGTATCTCTACTATTTATTTCACTATTATCCATTAATTCTGGACTACCCGGACTAACATTATTATCCATCTTAGTTTCCTGGATGTTCGCTTCTCTAGAAGATGTCGTCTCGGATAAATTGATCAGAACTATGCAAGACTTTCCTTCTTCTAGATGAAAAAAAACATTTTCTCTATTTCTGCGTTGCAAATTGATTTTATTTTCTTCACAATCTAACATTATTCTACATCTCATCATAGCTTTATATGAAAACAGAGCTTGAGTAGGATAAAATCTTTCTTCTAATACTACAAACACTTCCTTAAAAGTTTTGTCTAACATCTCTACGATGTCCAGTGTGACATTACCCAAAGCATTAATCTGTTGTCCTGCTATTCCTTTTATAATTCTACCAGGACCTTGTATTTCTGAATCTGCAAAGCCTAAATGTTTTTATTAATGTTTGTTTATCTATAATATTTACTTTACTGCCTGTATCTAAAAGTATTGAGCATTGTTTACCATTAACTCTTGTTTGGATGATAGGTAAATCTTCCTGGCATATTTCATTATCCTTTACTGAAAATACTATCTCCCCATTTCCTTCAATAGACAACTTACCTACAGTGATTATTTCATTCTCATTCTCAATTGGTAAGGAAGCTTTCTTTTGTACTACCCCTTTCTGTAATTGTCACTGCGTCTGATCATTATTTTGGGGTGTACATATTTGAGCATTATTGTTTGTATGAACCAACATTTCTGTGTTAGGTGACCAGCATTAGAATGGTAGGGAAGGTGGTGACATTTAAAAATAAACAAAATCTACAGATATTAGAGCCTAATCCATAGTGTTTGAGGTCCCTGGGGTGAAAAGAAACACTCCCGATCCCCATCAAGTCCAAGTTCAGCTCCAATAGGAATGGGGCCGAGAAGTGGTGAAATGTGAAAAATGCTGGGCAATGTAATTGAAGCAACTATATATTAACAGGAATGAGAGAGAGAGAAAGAGAGTTTATTGGCTGTTATTAAGAGAATTATCCAGGCAGCGCTGTGTTGGTCAGCTAGTGTATATAAAATAAATATATATATATATATATATATATATATATATATATATATATATATATATATATATATATATATATATATATATATAAAGGTTTTTTTGCCACGAAGGAAAAAATGAAAAAAGCGAGATAGCCAAGTACTTTCGGTCCTGTTCGGACCCTTTACTGAGGCAAACTGATTTTGCAAAGAACAACATAGTCAAAAGAAGGCTTAATATACAAACTGACACTACCAGATTAGCCATAAGGGCGATTTTCACTCTACAGAAAGGAGGAGCCGCCAGAGTCTAGCCACACCTTGAAGGATACCCCGCAGTAAACAAGTGATTCTTCAGAAAACAGTACATTTTGAAAAAAAACACGGAGCATATACAATTTAATATCATGAATTTTTACACAAATTTTCCCAACAAAAATTATTATTAATGAAAAGACGAAAGAAAATATAAATATATATATATATTAGATATATATATTTATATATATATATATATTATATATATATATATATATATATATATATACTATATATATATATATATATATATATATATCAAGCAAGAGAAAGAGGGAGAGAATATCGAACCAGAGAGAGAGAGAGAGAGCGGAGAGAGAAAAATAATAACTACATACATGTGGCACTAATCTATTAGTTGTTCATTAATTTTGAGGTCCTTCATAAACATCTTATAAACAAATATATGGGTCCAAAATGGTACATTCCCAGACTAAGATTTAGGTTGTTTTTATTAGTGATTTGTATAATTGCCGATTCCAGTAAATTTCTTGAAACATAATCAGTAGATCTAGCAATTACCGAGGTATCACCCCAATCAATATATATATGTATATATATATATATATATATATATATATATATATATATATATATATATATATATATATTATATATATATATATATTATATATATATATAATATATATATATATATATATATATATATATTATATATATATATATTATATATATATATAAAAGGTGTGTGTAACCTGGAAATAATTACACATGGCAGAACTTAGATATCCATCAGTAACATTGTTGTATTCACATAAGAAGGTGATGAACGAACTATAGCAGCATACTCTCCATTTCTCGTTTTCAGGTTCTTCCTAGAGAACTTACCACAATGACTATTTGCTGATCAGTAGCAATATTTGTTAACAGCAACTATTTGAAGAACTGGTTCCTTTATTTACTTTGCAGCTCCCTGTCACTACCTCTTTTTCTGAAATGGAAATGTAAATCTCGTCTTCTGTGGTTGTTTGCGATTTTCTCACTAATTTGAACAAATTCACCAAATGCTGAATTAATTTCTATTTTATTACTTTCATGCTACTATGTATACTTGAACGACAAGTATTGCAATTTCCTTGCACTTATTTCCCTCACTGATCTTACCAGACTTTCATGTATCGGTGCTTTCCCAAATTTGGTAGTTACACGGAAGTAAAGAAAAAGAAGAACAGTTCCTCCATATTGTTGCTGCTCAAGTGTACCAATCAAGGTTAAAAAGTCTCATTTGCATAGAGATAATGATAAAAATTAAGTTTGGTATAAGGAAATAGGATATCGTCGTTAGTGTTCAATACGTTTTTATTAGGAGCCCACCTCCAGACATTAATTCGTAGTCGTGTTAGGATTTTCTGATTTATATTTTGTCAAATGTTAATTATGAAAGGACAAATAAGATACAGACGGAGACGTCTGTTATATGAAATCATAATAAATTTTATTGGAGATCCAGTAAAAAGTAACGTGTGAAGAACGCAAAGAGAAAAAATTGGGGAGAGTTACAATATGCTGCCATTACCTACACAAAAGTCTTGTAGGCGTCAACGGTTCTATGTAAATTCTTCCAGTGAAAATGTATTTGTCTGGAAAACGTTGCTGTAGGGTCCTTCTGCCTTCCCTCTCCTACAACTTTCACTGTCTACTTCTACCTCGACTTTCACTGGGAGCTTCGGCTTCGTTAAGTAAGTAGTTGTGACTGACCAGATTTCTATTCCCCGTCTCATCCGCCTCCTCTTCCTAACCCCCCCCCCCCACATCCTCCAGCTTCATATTTCTGTCGCCTGTTGTTTGCTTGCAGTCATGTTTTCCTTGATTTTAATAACTAGATCAAATATGATGCGATGTTTACTTACGCATTTTCTCAATGCTCTTAGCCGTCCGTTTCTTGGTTGTTCCTTTTCTATTCACTTACCTTCGCCCTGCCTTGTCCAGTGAATGTTATCATTTGTGGTTCCCAGCCGATTCTTCTCTCGCTGCAATTTCAGCCATTTCTTCATTTACAGATTTGTATCCAACTTTTAAAAATATTTTTGAAGATACTCTTAAGGTCAACGTTCGGCCTAAGAAAGTAGGCAAGAAAGCGAGGTCTCGGTATCGCATCTGAGAAGTTCTACTGGTTTTATTTCAAGAGGAATGATGAAGGGTGACCTCATACTCACTTTAGGGTTTTCACGTTATTTCATCATCCATTTTTTCCTCGTCCTTCCTCGCAGGAATAGTAGAAATGGGTCTTGAAGTGTCACAAAGACAAAAGGATATTTAAAGGATGTAGCTACATTTCCTTCGAGGTCTCTAACATACAAATACATCGATCTGGTTGGACAAGAAAATATTTAATTATTACTTTTTCTATGAACCAGTTGTTTAAAGCAAGGATCCAGGTTTATATGGATACTGTGACTGTCGTAACAACTGGGTTTGGCCAAATTCTAATAAGAGAGAAGTCTGGTCACTTGCTGCGAAAAAGTAGCACGAGCCCCGCAATGACGTCATCTATCCCCGCAAATGCTGGCCCGCTGGGTCCATTATATGAAGCCGAAGCCGAGTCAGTCAGCGACGAGCCGTTGTGTTTTGAAGTCTGGCTGCGGCAATCAAACATGCTTAGCAATTGTGCTGTTAGTGTCTGCACATCCAATCACGAAGACAAAGGTGGAATTGTTTTCCACAGTTTCCCACAAGATGAGGCTTTGAGGGAAAAGTGGGCCACATTTTGAAATAGAAAAAAATATAAATCCTGTTTTTTTATGCAAGAGTGTGCAACCGCACTTTCACGAGAATGATTACAAAAAACATTTGAAAAATGAACTCCTAGGAGCCTGAGTATCCTAAATTATAGAAGACGGAGTGATTAATGTGGGACTTTTATTTTTATAGGTTATTTTGTCCACTTCTCAGTCACACTATTTAACTTTATTAATTTCAAATTAATTTCAAATTTCTTTAACTACTTCATTCGTAGTTAAAGAAAAAATAGTATGATTGAAATATATACGCAATGTTTCTGTCTATTCTTATTATAGCCTACAATGAGCCTACCAAATGAAAATATCAAACTTCTTTTCATAAAGAATCATGCAAACAAATCTGTATGGTAAAACTAAATCACTATTTTAATCATATTTACTTGAACTATACGCCCAAGCCTGAATATTTTGTTATATGAAAAATACATGGGACTATTTGTAGCCATTTATTCCCCTTCTTTACATGTAGGCTGAAATATATGCTTTACGAACAATTAAGAAAAAATATCTAAAACGGTAAAATAGAATTCAAATGGGGAAAAAATGGCAAAAGTATTGGTCTGAAATTAGAAATAGAATATGTAGGTTAGCCCCTATATACTCCTGTATCCGTCAGTGCACTGTATAATGATATTCATGTGGATAAATTTGTGTTTATGTTTTTCTGTAGTGAGTATAACTTCATAATTCTATATCAATCTACCTGCCTTCAATCCCTGTCCTACTCGACTGGTTTCATTCTGTGTCTTCAACAACTTTAAACCTGACTGAATTCTTCACTATGAACATTTTAATAGTTTGCTGCTAATTTTATGATAAAAGATGTTAACGTCTCACTTTTACTCTTATTTAACATAATGCCTACTTAATTACGCATTATACTCGGTGTTAGTTCATCCGTTTCTGCATCAACTTCACAAGTTGTCATGTAGCCCAGGCCCGAACCCAGAGTTTTTTTTATGGGGCGGGGGTCGTTTTTCCAAAAACTAGACCTTTTCTTCTATATCTTTGCATATATAGGTATCTACAAGATGAAATACTTGAAAATGTTATTTTAGTTTAATTTAGAGAAAAATTGGGTATGCGGTCTATGCCCTTCTTCCTGATTAGATGTTATTCAAAGTACTTACTTTGGTTAGCAGAATTTTACTTATAAGGTGTAAATTTTGCACTGAAATTCAAGAATATTTCTTCAGTTTTATTGATTGATTAATTTATCATATTAACAATAACATGCATATTACTTTGTTTGTTGTAATGTTAAATATACTTTGACTTAACAAAAAACAATAATTATTTATTACTTTGTAAGTACACTTCAATGAAAATGATAGTCACAGATAATATGGAGTTCCAGAAATTGGGGAGAGGGGTTTGGGTCGGGGGTTAGTTCGGCACCTCCTTCCACGGTGGGCCTGTAGCCATATCAAAAAAGACATGAGGATAGAGGCTTACATTTCAAAGCTTAATTATCTAATTAAATGCTAAATTACATTACACAGTAATTTACTGATAGAGCACAGTGCTGGCCACTCCTCATCCAGTATTATTAACTTTAAGTAAGCTATAACAAGAATAGACATAAACATTACATACATATTTTAATCATACTTATATTAATTTTTCTTTTAATACAAATGATATACTCGAAATTAATAAAGTTAAATAGTGTGACTGAGAAGTGGACAAAATAACAGATAATTAAAGTTCCCAATTAACCACTCCGTTTTCTATAATTTAGGATACTTGGGCTAGGTGACGTCATCACCTGCGCGTGAACAGACTTAGGCTAAGGCTAATGCTAAGGTCACACATTCACGTATCAACGCACGCACGCCCACGCATGAGCGGAAATTGGTAGTTGGCAACAGCTTACGTCAGTAAACCGTAAATGTAACGTAAAACATACGTAAAATCGTAGACGTACGGTGACGGGTCGTCCGGGCGCTAAGCTCCGCCCACTAGGGCACCGTAGCCCGCTCCAGTTTTGAAATGTTCAAAACAAGTCGTGGGTGGTCATGCCAAATGTCACCTGACGTAGCTCCAGGCATTGCACCTGGGACCCACTGTGACTGCTGTGGGGTAAGCGCTAGGGTCACCAGCATCGTTCGCCGTCGTTGTTTTCTTTCCGCGGCGAAACACGCGGGCCTCCTAATTGCGCTGTAGCATACGGCGAAACCGATTCACACATTTACAACCCTGTACGACTTGGCAACGCTGTAGCGTGGTATAAAAGGTCAGGTCGGCGCCCTCAGGTCAGCTGTTGTTTCCGTCTCTCAAGACCAGAAGTTTCCTTCAAGCTCTCCACAGCGCCCTTCAAGATGCCGAACCTCCTAAAACGACCAAGGAAGGGACCATCAACGTCACATCTTGCAGGACCTTCTTTCGGCCCGGAAAAGACTCCTACAGCCACTCCTACAACCACTCCTGCAGACATTCAGAACAGGGAAAATGTCAACTTCCACCTACAGGAGTCGGAGTTGGATGAGATTCTGACTGATGACAGCGACACGGAAACTCTCCATGAAGCTACCCCATTGACGAGGGACAGAACGTTCCCTTGTCGAAGATATTTATTTCTTCTGAATAGCAGTCTTACAATAATGGTGTAACAAATAATGTAAATATCTGAGAGGAATTCTTATATTCATCTAAAAAATATTATCTTGAATAGGTAGAATTCCTATTTATTTCCAAAAATGTTTGATAAGTTATTAGATGTTATTCTATATCGCTTAAATATAAATCGCCCATAGGCAACAGTTTTATATGTCTAAGTGTATGTCTGAATGGTAAAATCGAAGCAAGAAAATTCTAGTGCTAGTCTTACATAGTACTTATCCTATGTTCATTTATTTGTAATGTTACATTAATTACATATTATATATATTACAGATGGCTACTATCAAAAAGTTACCATAAAACTAAAATAGATAAATTTGTAGGAAAACAACGAAGAGACGAGCTGTTACAATGATTGTTTACGGAACGGCAAGCTCTGTTCACAGGCCCGCCCTTTTGTACCCTACGGCACCACAACGATGGGCGTGGTATTGACGTGAAGTTGACGTACATAGAACATTACAATATCGGCGTTAGTTTCAGGTAGACGTCCGACCTTGCTTTCTTTGCGCGCACATTTGCGGCGCAATTTACGGTGCTGGCTTTACGTCCGTTAGCCCGTGTCCTGTTTACCAGCTATTCAAGGTCATTTCACTGCGATGATGCCCACGATCCACATACGTGGGCATACGCCGTCGTGATACGTGAATGTGTGACCCCAGCATAAGGCCCCACCGAATCCGTCACGGCACGTCGCGTGCGTTCAACACGGCTACGCGTTTTGATCAACTGTCATAGTTCAAACACGAGTGGCCCCACACGGCGCATGAGCGTGCATGGCGTCAGGTGCGTTACCGGACTGGACGCGCAAGGAACAAAACATTTTGTTTTTAGCCGCACGTGGACGTACGTCTCCGAGCTGGGGTCCGCATGAAGGAAGAAATTGTGGTAGACCTACAATAACCTGCATTTGAACCATCTGCCCAACTTTGAGTTATAATCAAATGTGATGATTTGTGGTTATGATAAAGGATTAAAGTATTTTTTTATTATATTCTAATGGATACATTTATGTAAATATCTGTTTCAGAAGTTCCTGTATCAAAGTGTTCAGTTCACACACAATTCTACGTATCTTAATTTTTGTATTAAATAAAATAAAGTGCAACTTTACAAATTTCGAAATCAGTAATCCTTCCCTCAGAGTTACTACAAGTTTCTTACGTTGATACGGATCTTCTGTAATTGGTATCAAATTTTGATATTCCAGATATAATGCCCTCGTGAATTAAGTCAAAGGTTTTCGGCGGTATCCGACAATATGAGAAAAACTTGTCTGGACACTATCGTAACTTATGAAAGAGTTTGGCATATTCTCCACTCTTCCCTCTTCTATAAGTCCAGATTTTCCTACTGTTCAACGCCTCTAATTTGGTTGACAGCACCGAGTCAGAGGAAAACCTTGCGCGCTCCCTTCATAACGGCAAGTACTGCCGAAGTTTGAATTGTCCGTCTTATAACCGTCACTCGTTTGTCTGGGGCCGCATACTAAAAACTTCCAAAGGCGCCGTTCCTGTTGGCCGTTACCCGAAAGGCTCATACTCAAAACACCGAGTGCGCCCCGCCATCTGGGAAATATGGCGCCGTGAAAGCCTTTGCGCTAGGGCTGGTTAGAGCAGCCTTTGAGGTGGGAAAGGCAACTTTGAGATTGACAAGAAGAAGAGGATGTCTCCTACCTCTTGTATATGTCAATGAACGCCGTTATACATAGTTTTATTTTGCAAGTTACTCTAATTGCTTTGTAATAGTGTGATTTTCCTCTGCAGACGTTAGATTTAAAGTTATTGGATGTGTATTATTTAAAATGATTTCATATATACACAGGGTGACCAGATTTTGAAAATTGAAATACGGGACATCTAAATTGGAGAGGTAGTTGAACAAAATACACACACACACACACACACATATATATATATATATATATATATATATATATATATATATATATATGTGTGTGTGTGTGTGTGTGTGTGTGTGTGTGTATATATATATATATATATATATATATATATATATATATATATATATATATATATATATATATATATATATATATATATATATATATGTATATATATATATATATATATATATATATATATATATATATATATATATATATATATATATAGTTAGAATATTAAACTTTTTATTTATGATGCATTGGTAATGCTGATTATACGCTTGGGTGCAGTCATTTGTTTTACCCATAATTCTTGCGTCATGATGTGCGTGGCATGACGCCGCTTTTGAAAGTAGTGTAACCAGCAAGTTGATCGCCGAAGGTACTCTGTACTGCTGTATCTCCCACATTCTCCATTAAAGTGACTCATTTATGAAGTGATTGCTTATTTAATAACCCACCATCATGTCCTCGTCGGTCACAGGTTATGGGCCCAGCTCAAGCAAGAGGAACTTGTATTTTGATGGTGATGAGGAGAAATATGAGATGTGGGAGATAAAATTTCTAGCCCATCTGAGACTTCGAAAGCTTATCCTAGACGAAAGTGAAGATCGAACTTCAGCAGAATCATCGACAAAAATGCTGACATTTTCGCCGAGATCGTTCAAGTTCTAGATGACAAGAGCCTCCAATTAATAATGAGAGATGCAGTCAACGATGGAAGAAAGGCATTAGCGATTTTACGCGACCATTACCAAGGTACAGGCAAACCAAGAATCATCTCCCTCTACACGGAGCTGACGTCACTTCGTTAAAGTTAGCTGGTGAGACGATCAGCAACAGCCTTCTTATTGCTATGGTATTGAAGGGTCTTCCAGAGGAATTTACTCCATTTAATATTGTTGTTATGCAAAAGGATAGTGAGCCTACGTTTCTGGAATTCAAGTCTTTGCTACGGAGTTATGAAGAAAGCCTGAGGAGTCGAGAGGCACATAGGCCTAATGTAATGAGTGAGAACGTCCTTAAGGTGAATTATAAAAATCCTAATTTTCAGTGTGTGGGTGCAGTGGCTCATCAGTAAGGTGTTACTCATGTGGTAAGCCTGGACATAAGTCTTTCGAGTGTAGGTTGAAGAAAGACAGAGGTAAGTGGTGCAAAGAATGCAAAACCATTACACACAATTTTGATGAATGTAGAAAGGCTAATAGGCCTGCTAGATTTTCTAGTGCAACTGTGAATGTTTGTAAGCCTGGATCCACTAATAATTATAGTGATGAAGAATGTTGTTTCAAAATAAGTTGCTCTGTTGATAACATATATACAGATGTATGTAATGTTCTTGTTGATTGTGGTGCTACTACCCACATCATTACTGATAAATCCAAGTTTAAGTGTTTTGATGAAGACTTTGATGAATCAAAACATATGGTTGAACTTGCAGATGGTGCAAGATGCAAGAATATTGTTAAAGGTAAAGGTAAAGCTAAAATTGTACTTCATGATACAAATGGTATAAAACAGAATGTTGTTCTTGATAATGCCTTGTATATTCCTTCTTTTAAGCGAGTATATTTTCTGTACAATCAGCTGTTAGTAAAGGAGCTACAGTAAGCTTTAATCCTAATCATTCTGAGTTGATAAGCTCAAATGGTGTGTCTTTTGAAATAAATAAGAAAGGTAAGCTGTATTATCTAAATAATGTAAGCTCATGTAAATCTCGTTCACTAGAGGAGTGGCATAAGGTTTTTGGGACACTGCAATGTTAAAGACATTTTGAAGTTAGAAAGATAAAGCTGAAGGTATGAAAATTAGTGACAAAAGTAATTTTGATTGCATAACTTGTCATGAGGGTAAAATGCATTTATCTAGGAACAGATTACCAGATGAGAGAGCAAAGAGTAAAATGGAATTTGTACATTGTGATCTTTCTGGACCAATGAGTATTGAATCAAGGGAAAAATCTAAATATTGTATTGTTTTTGTAGATGATTATTCAGGGTCTGTTTTTGTTTATTTCTTGAAACAGAAAAGTGATGCACTTAATGCTACTAAGAAATTCCTTGCTGATACTAGTTCTTATGGTGTTGTTAAAAGATTAAGGTGTAATAATGAAGGAGAATTTACTTCTTCAGAATTTAAAGAATTTCTGGTAAGTAATAAGATTAAACAAGAATTTTCTTCACCAAATTCACCACACCAAAATGGTACTGCTGAGAGGATGTGGCGTACATTGTTTGAAATGGCTAGATGTCTCTTAATTGAAGCAAAGCTACCAAAATTCATGTGGAATTATGCTGTTAGGGCAGCTGTTTATATAAGGAATAGATGCTACAATTCTAGACTAGATAAAACCCCATATGAAGTGTTAATGTCTAAGAAGCCTAAACTTGAAAATATGCATATTTTTGGTTCCCTGTGTTATGCTTATGTAGAAAAGAAAGCTAAGCTTGACCCAAGATGTGAAAAGGGAATATTTGTTGGCTATGATTCATACAGTCCTGCTTATCTTGTATATTATCCAGGAACTGACAGTTTGAGAAAGGTTAGGTTAGTACATTTTACTGATAAATTCAATTTTGATAAATCCCAATGTCTTCAGGAAGATGGTGAATCGGATTCTGATAATGAGAATCAAAGTGATCCTGTTTCTAAACTTATCCTTGTTGAAGATGAGCATAGTGAAATTAATGCAGATTTGACTGAAACTGAAAGGGAAGGTGAGCCCCGTTATCCAAGTAGGGAGCGAACTGCTCCCAAATATCTTGAAGAATATGTTGATCCTGATAATGTTGATTTACTGGGCTATTCTGTTCATTATTGTTGTAAGGTAACTGAAATTCCTGAAAGCTATAGAGAGGCATTAAATTCACATGTGGCTCACAAATGGAAAGCTGCAATGGATGATGAGATTCAATCTTTAAGAGATAACAATACTTATGAATTGTGTAGTTTACCAAACAACCGTTGTATTGTAGGTGGACGATGGGTATATGCCATTAAAGAAGGGTTAAATGGTGAAGAGCAATATAAAGCTCGCTATGTTGCCAAAGGGTATTGTCAAATTGAAGGTGTTGATTATACTGATACTTTTTCTCCTACTGTGCGTATGACTTCAATTAGAATGCTTATGCAATTGGCAGTACAACACAATTTAATTGTGCATTTTATGGATTTTAAAACTGCCTATCTTAATTCTGATATTGATTGTGAAACATTTGTTCAACAGCCTGAAGGTCACAATGAAACTGGTAGTAATAATGAACAATTGGTTTGGAAACTGAATAAATCTCTGTATGGTTTAAAGCAATCAGGCAGAAATTGGAATAATATGCTCCATGATTTCTTAATTCAAAATCATTTTGAGCAGTTATTAAGTGATCATTGTGTGTATGTCAATAAAAGACATAACTCACATGTAATTATTTTGGTTTGGGTTGATGATATGATCATTGCCAGTAGTAATGAGAAAGCTCTGTTTGACACTAAACGTGTATTATTTCATAGATTTAAGATGAAAGATTTGGGAAAACTTTCATGGTTTTTGGGTGTTGAGTTTGTTTTTGATTACCATGATGCATATATTTGTTTGATGTGTAGTAATTTGCAGATTGATGAGAGTAAAAGTTTATGAGGGGGTGTTAGAATATTAAACTTTTATTTATGATGCGTTGGTAATGCTGATTATACGCTTGGGTGCAGTCATTTGTTTTACCCATAATTCTTGGGTTATGATGTGCGTGGCATGACGCCGCTTTTGAAAGTAGTGTAACCGGCAAGTTGATCGCCGAAGGTACTCTGTACTGCTGTATCTCCCACATTCTCCATTAAAGTGACTCATTTATGAAGTGATTGCTTATTTAATAACCCACCATCATGTCCTCGTCGGTCACACACACACACACACACACACACACACACACATATATATATATATATATATATATATATATATATATATATTATATATATTATATATATATATATAGTAATTTTTTGTTGGGAATAATGATCTTATTCCTAACACTGCTGCAGCTGAGGCTGCTTGTTTATTTGATTTGTGCTGCTGTTGATCCATGCTGTCGTACATCCCTCAGTCCACTGTGCGTAATGCTAAAATTCTTCGAGCATATTTTGCAGTATGCACCGCTTTTGTTGTTGTTTTGGGGGACAAGCCATTGCTTGAAATCACTGTAATTTTGCCACTCTGGTCTAAAAGTACATTTCCTCTTCACTTTTTTGTTGCACTTTTTGTCGGACATGCTGCCTTATGTTTAAAAAATCAAATACCAAGGACAGATTTGTTCGTTCTCGGCCCACTGCATTGTTACCGCCTTTACCCAGTATTTTGCAAAATGTCACTCGTATATTGTAATTTAATTTTTTCAAATATTGAAAATACGGGACAAAAGGCGTCCCGGGGAGGGTCGATACGGGACAAATGTCATAAATATGGGACAATCCCGTCAAATACGGGACGTCTGGTCACCCTGTATATACAATCTAAAATTCCTATGTTATAATCTTGTTTTGACCTTTAGTTATCGTATATCTTATAAAATGTTCATGTATAATCAATGCTAGAAAAACAATATATTTTTTTGTGTTGTTTGATAAATCTCAATACAGAAAATATATCTTTATACTATGTACTATGTGCAAAGGTGAAAATATGTATGCAATTTCCCTGCCTTATCACTTCTCTTAGGTTAAAGTGGTCTGAGATAAGTACAGTACTACATACAGTGACTCACATTATGAAATAAATGCCGCCTAGATACAAATAAGTTATGAAATAAAGGAATTTGATGTTCATATTACCTAGATACAAATAAGTTACTGTATCACTGAATGACCCTTAATAATAGCAATATCAGTGTATCACATAATACATTATCTGCAGGAAAGAAATAACATACTAAAGTAAATAAAAAATAAAAACTTTCAATAAGGTAGAGGTAACTGAGATCACAGAGGTATCATTTTATACTATTATAAATAAGAAAACATGCTTTGTAACCACAATAGAGAAATTACATGAAATAGCATTGTAAATAAACAAAAACTACTAATCTTATCACAAGAAGCACAATATAAGAGTAAAGGGAGGAAAAATTAAAAATTAACCTCATTAAATAATGGAGTGATTAGCATAAGACAATGAGGTAGTATATCACATTACTCTTAAAACAAAAAAACTTACAAAAAACTAATCTCAATAATGAAGAGGTATATGACATTTATCACATTATGGGCACCCTTGGTATAGGAACATATAAGGCATGGTATGAAAAAAAAAAAAAAAAAAAAAAAAAATTTACTACTATATCAAAAGTACTACCACTTTAAAAAAAATTATGCTTAATGTCTCTCAAGGATATCAGTCATAGTTAGCATGCTGTCAGCTATTACTCTTACACTTCCATTTAATTCTTTTACACTTTCATTTAATTCTTTTTGATTAGACAATATATCCTGAAAAATATCAGAAACATCTGCCAACACCTCAACTGCTTCTTGCCCCAGTAGGCCCAATCTTACCAAAGCTTCCTCTGAAGGTTCTAGAGCTAAACTTTTATGAGGACCACCACCTAAAAAGATTATAATACAGAAATTAGCTACTGCAATAACTCTGGAAAAGAAACATCAATGTAATTTTGTAATTATTGACAGTAATTATGATCAATGACTTCCCACATCTCTACCTCATCAAAGGAAAAAAAAAGTGACACTGATACCACAGATAGAGTACATAATTATTTGAGTCACAACTAGGCATGGTTAGGTTAGGTTAAGGTTAGGCTAGGTTAAGAATTGGTCTTGTAGATAAGACCCTTTTAAAAATATGGACCCCAGTTTTATCCTTTTGAACAGGTCCCATGTTCGTGTGGGGCTGCTATTCTTCAAAAGCTCCCTAACTTTTTACCCTAACCTAACCTAAGATTAAATGGTTAACATTCATTTGCGGCAGAAATGCCACACATGAAAAATGTCTTAGAATTGTGTAAAATATATAAAAATAAAATGATCTGGTTAGGCTAGGCATAGGTATTGGCAACTTATGCAATAATACCCACAGGCCTAGGCATATCATCACAGCTTAGGCTGAAACATTTATTTCCAAGCAATATCATAGGATACTTTTGCATAGCCTAACATATAGCCTACTAGGCATATATCATAACTAGCATGAAGTTACCAGTACAACATAAGCCAAGGCCTAGACAAAACTCGCTTCAATCTAGGTATGTATGGCAATTAGTCTATGCTAAATTAGGGAGGTTGCTTCCTTTTCTTAGCCACAAGGTCCATCGCGTCGCTCTATAATCGCTCTGCCATCAACAATCAGCTGATATGCTGCTGTAACGTGATTGGTTCTCATTCTCTAGGCATGCTATGATACGGGCGAAGTGATTTGCTGGATTATCCAAAGGCGCCTTTGACAAAAAGGCAGCCTTTTCATGCAAAGGCACATCAAAGGCGCCTTTGAAAATCTTTGTGTATACGATTTCGCCTTCGTCGAAAGGCGCCTTTTGTCAAAAGGCACCTTTGCGTAAGGCTTGTTTTGATTATGCGGCCCCTTGTGGTAAACGGGCTATCACATACAAGGAGTGTATGCATTCGTTAAATAAAAATTAATAATAGTTTTTATGTTAATATACATCATTTAATTATTTTTTATTTCATGTAGGCGTTCGGTTCTTCTAAGTCCCATTATTTCTCTTCCTTAGGATGAATGGGAAAGGAGGTTTGTTCCGCTGTTTTGCACAGGACACAGGCGGTACAAGATGATAAATTTAGAAGACTGCTGTTTTTTATTGTAAAATTGTTTAGCAATTTGAGGTTGGCGATAAGGAGTCATGGCGGTATTGTTTTTGAATGCGTTTTGGGAGAAACTCATGAAACTGACCCTTGTAAATGTGTACCAGTTTAGATAATAAAAATATGTGAATGGTCACAATTGGTTTTTTATTGCCCTCATTCTTTATTGTTCAACCTTCCATAGAGTTTCATTATGATAGGTTATGGAGTTTAGAAATTTTTTCGCATTCACACTATCATGTGATATGACATGTTGTGCACCAGGCAGTGAGTCATGGAGAAACGGTGACTGTTGTGGGTGCTTATCAATTGCTTATCTGAATTTGAATAGAATTTAGACATTTTTTTGCATTCATACTATCATCTTTGCAGTTAGGTTAGGTTAAGAGACTTAGAGTTTTTTTCGTGATCTTGCATTCATATCATTGTATTTTTTCATATACTACTGTAGCGAAAAGGTAGTTTTGATCCCGTAAGAGACCTTACATTCATACTGTCATATTTTCAGTTGGGTCAGGTTAAAGGACTTATGATTTATTTTACTCGTATTCATATCTTTTCATATACTCACGTGGGTTAGGTTAGGTTAAGACGCTTACAATTTGTTCCTCATATTCATATATTTTACATACTCATGTGGGTTAGGTTAAGGGACTTAAAATTTTTTCCCTCATATTCATATTTATGTGAAATGGCGGTTTTTCGTATGTAGAGTATATCTTGAGCCAAAATGGGGTTGGATATTTCATGTGGGTTAGGTTAGGTTAAGGGACTTGAAAGTTTTTTATTCAGTGTGTTAGACTAGGTTAGGATGGGTTAGGTTAGGTTAGGTTAAGGAACTTGGAATTTTTTCATTCAGTGGGTTAGGGTAGGTTAAGGGACTTAGAATTTTTTCACTCATATTCATATTTATGTGAAATGGTGGTTTTTTTCATCCGTAGAGTATATCTTGAGCCAAAATGGGGTTGGGTATTTGGAAGTGGGTTTAGCAAAAATGTGGTTTAACAACCATAGAGTTTATGTTGAGCCAATTCAGGGTTGGATATTTATAAGTAAGGTTTGGAAAACCTTGGTTCTCTTATCCTAAGAGTTTTTCATGGGCCAATTTGGGGTTCTTTTCTGAACTAGAGCGAAATATTTGGTGTTTTTCCAGTGGGTTGTTAATGGTCAATGTATGTGAGATTAAGATAAAGGCGACCTTATGGGGTTTATCGCCTGTGAGCTAATTTGGCGTCGGGTGTTGATGTTGAGCCAAAATGGGGTCTTTTAGCCTACTTATATAATCATATATATTTATAAATGTATGAATATATATATAATTATATATATATATATATATATATATTAATATATATATACTCTATATATATATATATATATATATATATATATATATATATATATATATATATATATACTATATATATATATAGTATATATATATATATAGATATATATATAGATATATATATATATATAGTATTATATATATATATATATATATATATATATATATATATATATATATAATATATAGTATATAACATATCAGGTCGTTCCCCGGGTACGTTATGGGGGGGGGTTTTATAATTTTTTTCATTACGTTCATTGGTGGAGATGGGGGTTCCGTTCTTGAGAAGGTCGTAAACCCGAAAATCGTTGTAAGCCAGAACGACACTTGGAAATATGCCTTAAACTAATAAAAAGTTAAAGAGACCTTACCTGTGTGACAAGCAAGTATTGCATGATGTGTAGTGTGGTTATTTCAATGCCAAAGGATGGTTCTTGAAGGTATAGTAATCTTTATTAATACATACTATGCTCTTGTGACACTATAAATGCACATTCTTGAAGTACCAAGTCCTTAGTTGAGTTTATATACACTAATACACTAAGCAAATTCTTGAAGTAGTAATCCTTAGGTTAGATTATACACTATGCAAATTCTTGAAGTATCCTTAGGTACACTATGCAAATTCTTGAAGTAATCCTTTGGTAGTACATCCTGGAGTACACTAAAATCCCAGTCTGGTAGTTCTGGAAGGTAAAAGTATAACACAATTAGTACAAAATACTACACAAAGTCCTGAATGCAATATGTAAATTATAGATATCAAGAGTAAAAGAGTTAATGTATGTTAATTAATTCCTTACTTTTAGTTTATAATTCCTTACTTTGAGTTATATCAAGAGTAAAAGAGTTAATGTATGTGAATTAATTCCTTACTGTTGGATGTCAAGGTGGGACAAGAGATACACGGTGGTAGAGGCGTGTGGTTTATTAGGTCCTCAATTACATACTGATGCCAGTTGCCGTCTCCAACCGGCACGCTTACTTGGCGCCTGCTTGCCATGGGAAAACATATCTTAACAATAGCAGGTACTCCATCATCCCCCCCCCCGAGATTAATACATGGGTATACATGGATAGGAAATAAAAAGAATACATGGATATACATGGATTAAATTGGATGCGTGCAACAGAGTAATGGGACAGATCCAATAAAACAAAATAAACAGATGCTGCTGTAATGTACATGATTACACATAAGAAGGGTGTATGACAGTCAAAGACGTCATATGTAGTCATTCATCCAAGCTGGCCTCCTGGCGTGACGTGATGGGACTGACTCCCGCACTGCTTGCGGGCTGGGCGTAGGGGGGTTGACCGGTGGCTGCTTGGGTGTGGGAGGGGCTGGATGTGTGGCAGGTGTGGCTCGCACTGGCTGGGGCCCCAATGATGTGAGTTGCAGGTGTTTCCTGTTACGGAGGGAGAGGCGCCCGCTGCCGTTCAGTCTGACTAGGTATTGTCGGTATGGGAGCGTTTCCGTCACGATACCGATACGGTCCCACAGCTTGGTGGCTTGATTTTGCACTCGTACATGGGAGCCCGGGTTGATGACGGGAAGCGTTCTGGAGGGTCCGTTCTCGGTGAGGGCAGCACCATTGTCAGCCATCTGACGTTCTCTATGCCGGAGGGTTGCCCCCCAGTGTTTGTCTACCGTGAGGTGCCAGCGGGCCGTAGGTACACCGTCTCGGAGCTGCCTGCCTGCTGCCATCTGGGCGGGTGACTTATTCATTCCGGGGAGGGGTGTGTTGAGGTACTGCAGCATAGCCAACGAGGACTTGTCCGTGTCGAGGTTGCTGCCGCTGCCCGTGTTGGCCATTATTATCCACTTCCCAACCTTGACCGCGGCCTCTGCCCTGCTGTGGACTGCGGGTACTGGGCAGATGATAGTCGCACGGACACACCCCACAACTTGAAAAATTCCCCCATTTCCTCGCTTGCCAGATTAGTGCCCCTGTCTGTGGAGATTTGCTCCGGGGCCCCCCACCTGGCGAAGTAGCGACGTAGCTGGGTCTTGATGTGAGAGGAGGAGGTACCGTGGGGGAAGTGGGCCAGCTCCAGCCAACCTGTGAGCCTATCTGGGTAGGCCATGTACATGTGTCCGTCGTGCTGGAACATATCTGCTACCGTCATCTGGAAGGGGTACTCGGGGGGCGGCGTGATGATGAGTTCCTCCGCGGCCTGGGATGGTGCGTGAACGTCGCATTCTTCGCACAAGGAGCGGCGATACTGCAGGTCCCCCTCGAGTCCAGGCCAGTATACCGTCTGGCGCGCTCGTCGTTGCATGGAGTCCAGGCCTTGGTGCCCCGCGTGTAGGTTGGCAGCCACCTGCTGACGAAGGGGCTCCGGTATAACTAGGCGGACGTTGCCCTGTTCAAATGTGTATGTCACTAAGTCTTGGACGGCGGCCAGCCTCTCCCTGATACCGTAGAAGGGCCGAAGGCATGCAACTTCCTGGGACTTACTGTCGGCCCAGTCCCCGGCCAGGACCCTGGCCATGAGCAGCTGATACACGGGGTCGCTGACGGCGGCATGTCTGACACTTGCCTCGTCCATGACGCAGCTGTCGTGCTCTACTGCTGCCAAGACAGTGGCTGCCATGGCGTCGGTGAGGTCCTCGTCGAGGTCCACATCGTAGGTGCTGGGATCGGCTTTCAAGGCGGGGTATCGTGATAGGAAGTCTGCCACACTGGTTACGCTTCCCCCCGGCGGCCAGTACTTGACCCTGAAGCTGTACTGCAGGGTTCTCTCCTTCAGCCTGAAGAGACGGGGGTTGGAGATTTCCGTAAGGGCCCGATCCCCCAGCAACTTGGTTAATGGGCGGTGGTCTGTCACGACGGTGAGGTTGGGGCACCCCAGCAGGAACAGCCTTGCCTTCTGGAGACACCAGGCTACCGCGAGGGCTTCCCCCTCCACGGCGGCGTAGCCAGCTTCAGCGGCAGTGAGATGGCGGCTGCCGCATAGCGCCAGGCACCACCCGCTCGTGCAGCAAGAGGGTGTGGCGGCAGAGCTGCACACGTAATACTGCTGGAGAATAACAAACCCTATGCCCTCTTTGCTCCAGTCAGTGATCGCTGCTGTGGCGGCTCCTGTCGTAGTAGGCCAACCCGTCCTTTGCTAATTGCCAGATTGTGTCCTGAGCGTGATGGAATTTGGTGCGGAGTGCCTCGGCCCAGTACACTAACTTCCCCGTTGGCTTCTTGAGGAGCTCCCTGAATGTGTTCATGATGGGGGCTGTTGCGAGGAAGGGTGCCAGCTGGTTGACGAATCCGTACCACGCCCTTATGTCGGTGATAGAGGGCTGACACGGCATCGGGAAGTTCTTGATGGCCGCCAAACGTTCCTCTGTTGGCTTGTAGGCCTCCCAGCCCAAGTTGAAGCCCACAAAGTCCACTTCTCTTCTTGCGAACTGGAACTTCTCCGGCTTCAGGGTGACACCCTTAGCTGCGCAGGTTTCGAGGAAGTCGTAGGCGTGCCAGAAAGCCCCTTCGATGCTGTCGTCGTAGAGCAGGGTGTCGTCCACACACTTGTATTTCCTCTGGATGTCCTGGATAGCGTCGTCGAATCGTCGGGTATACGCATCGCCGGCGGAGCAGTGTCCCATGGGGGTACGTCGGTAACGAAATCTCCCCCAGGGGGTGATGAATGTGGTCAGGTCGCGACTTTCCTCGTCTAGCTCCACCTGGTGGTATCCCCAGTATGCGTCCGCCACAGTCTTGAATGTGTGCTTGGGTACCCCGGACACCATGTCGAATGGGGCTGGGGTATGGTGTGTCTCCCGCAGGCAGGATGCGTTGAGGTGCTGGTAGTCTACTGTACGGCGTGGCTGTCCTGACTTCTTGGCGACGACCACCATACGGGCACACCACTCGGTCGGCTGCCCAGCAGGTACTGGTTCTATGACGCCGTGGGCAACGTCCTCTTCGAGCTGGGCCTTCACTTCCTCTTCCCAGTGTTTTGGCACCGATGCTGGGGTGTGGCGTGCGTAGGGCATGGCTCCTGGGAGCAGGTGGATGTGGTGCGGTTCCCCCTGCATCACTGGCAGTGGCTTTCTGGCTGTGTTAAACGTCGTCATGGCGAAATGTTGCAGGAGCCAGGCTTCCAGTCTGGCCGCATGCTCCTCCTGGGGAGGCAGGGGCACCTCGGCGGGTCGGGGTGGTACCTGGGCGGCCCGTCGGGCTACGCCATCGAACAAGCTCACGTGTGCCATCGCAGGGGTCGGGTGGGGGAACTCCTTGGGTACCAGCTTCAAGTCCCTGCAGGCGTCCAGTGACAGGAAGAGGTGCTTTGCCGAATGCACGAAGTACATGTCCTGCTCCGTGATGCGGCCTTGCAAGGTGATGTGGCACAAGGTGGATCCAAGGCACTTCAGGGGTAGGTTTGCTACATCCCGCAAGCCGGTACGTGGTGTAAGGGCTGCTGGGCGGACTTGGACGCGCGACAGTAGGGAGGGGCCCGCCACACATACCTGTGCCCCGGTGTCCGCCACGGCGTCGACAGGTGCTTGTACTCCTGTGGCGGTGTGGACGACTGTTACCTCCACTACTGGGTGGCGGGTGAGGTTGGCGCCCGCAACAAGCACAGCACCAGACACAGTACTAGATACATCTGTCGGGGATTCTGCCGTTTTTGCATGGGATTTCCTGCAGCATTTTTGATAGTGGCCCTGCTTGCGGCATCCGTTGCATACGGCGGACTTGGCTTGGCATGAGGCTCTGCCGGGGGCGTGGCAGCCGCCGCAGTTCCCACAGGGAGGGGGTGGGTGGCCCCTACCTGTACCAGTGACGGTTGCATTCAGATGATCTGCCTCGGGTATCTCGCTGCCAGCCGCGAGAGTAGTTTCCCGCCAATTGCATTGGCGCGCAGCGGCGTCAACTAGGGCCGCCTCGTAGGCACAGCACCTAGCCCTAAGGGCGCTAACACTATTAATGTCATTGCTGCATTGGTACACATGACGACGCATAGCCTCATCACTTAGGCCCACCGTTAACTTAGGTAATAACATATATTTGGCTAGGCTACACTGACACTGAGGGCACTGGAAATTGCAATCAGTGGCCTTTTGGGAACACTTTAAAAAGTAATCACTAACGCTTTTGCCTGGGCCTTGTATCGGATTGAAAAACTCTGACCATAACACAGCACGGTTTGTAGATTGTAACACAATATCGCGAATGAAATCCATGGCTTCCGTAGCGGTGAGGTTACTCCATTCCTGAGAGGTGAATCTGGCGTCCAGCGCTCGTTGCAGAGGGGGTGTGCAGTATAGCCTGATGTGGTGGATGACCTCGTGCAGTGGTAGTCTGCACAATTCGATCCAACATTCCATCGACCTTCTCCAGGATCTGAACGCGGCGGGCTTCAGCTCAATTTCACACTTCTCCAGGGCTGCAGACGAAGGGACACGTGGTGCAGGGGTAGCGTGTGTCGTAATC
The DNA here is from genome assembly GCF_015104395.2 of Macrobrachium nipponense. Taxonomy (NCBI): domain Eukaryota; kingdom Metazoa; phylum Arthropoda; class Malacostraca; order Decapoda; family Palaemonidae; genus Macrobrachium; species Macrobrachium nipponense. The sequence continues at coordinate 39,860,302 of NC_087210.1, read as the reverse complement.
CGGTCACGGAGGGAGTTGATCATTTGTTGCTGTGCCGCCATGGCCTGCCTGGCTTCTTGCAGGGCAGGGACGAGCCCACGGGGGATGATAGGGCGTGCGGCCCTTGGGGTGGACTGCGCTGAGCGATGCTGGAAGGGCATGGTGAGGGTCACGTTGGTCCTTAAGAATCACTGCGTCATGTTGGATGTCAAGGTGGGACAAGAGATACACGGTGGTAGAGGCGTGTGGTTTATTAGGTCCTCAATTACATACTGACGCCAGTTGCCGTCTCCAACCGGCACGCTTACTTGGCGCCTGCTCGCCATGGGAAAACATATCTTAACAATAGCAGGTACTCCATCACTTACTTTTAGTTTAAAGTTGTCGTGCTATGTAACCCTGGACAAAGTTTTATGTGGCCCCACAGCCTACATCATTCAGGGGGTTCTGGAATGTACAAAAAATAATTAGTATGTCAGTAAGTCCTCTATGCAGAGTAAGTTACATACAGTATATGCACCATACAGTGGTTTAATATCAGATATAACATGTATAAAACTTAGTTAATGTATGTTAATTAATTCCTTACTTTTAGTTTAAAGTTGTCGTGCTATGTAACCCTGGACAAAGTCTTATGTGGCCCCATAGCCTACATCATTCAGGGGGTTCTAGGATTCTGGAATGTACAAAAAATGCAGCGCTCTAGCCTTCTCCTGGATCACACTTAAGCTCACCGGAACATGTCGCTGGTTCTGGTCCTCCAGCCATATCATGAGCAACTTCTCCATTTCCACAATGCTCTGGCTACGTTGCTTCTTGTTAATCACCGTTGACTTCATCGGTGCAGCATCCTTAACGTGCTTCAGATTACGTTCCTTGTCCTTCACTATGGTTACCACGGTCGTCCTGCTCAACCCTAAAGCA
>NC_087210.1:39826899-39851899 GCF_015104395.2 Macrobrachium nipponense | reverse complement strand
GGCAAGTAGGGCATACAGTAAGTGGATGTCGGGGTACCCATGTGACTGAGGTTTGCAGTAATTGCGGGAAGAATGGGCATTATGCTAGGATGTGTAAAGAACAGCGAGCAAAATGTGTTGAATGTGGAATGGAAGGTCATGTAGCGAGTGTAAAGAGGATGAGTCAGGTTGGGATTCGGCAAACTAGGTGTTAAGGGGACTCAGTTGGGTGGGTCCTCTAGTATGCGACAGCATGCTTGTGAGAATGCAATGAGTGAGTGGTTGAGAGTGAATAAATGTGGGCCAAGTATCAGTGACCAAATGGGTCTGGGAGATCGGTAGCTAGTGTTGGTTGAGTATGGAAGAAAACAAAAGAGTGTGGAGAGAGGAAATGGAGGGGAGAAATGTGAACTGCATGATGGAGGGGTTAGTGGTAGGGTGCAACCAGTTGATAAAGCGTGTGGTACGGATGACTTTGAGGGATGAATGATACTTGTGTGTATGTGGGTTTGAGTTAGCAGGGATAAATGAGACTTTAGTGAGAAGGAAACTGAGTAGTAAGGAGGTAGTTGATAGGATGGAGAAGTCTTTGCAGGAGTTTGATAGAAGTATGGATGAACAGAGTGGTTTGGTAGCTGAAATAGGGAAGATGTTGGAACCAGAGCTGGAAGGTGTCCAAGAAGTAGTGACTGGGATTTGGGAGGATGGTAGAGAGGGAGATTATGGGAGTTTGAATGAAAGTGGTTTGGAAGAAGTGAATGGCGACGTAACTGAAAGAATGAATGAGGTTCCTCAAACAAGATCCAGGGGGCCTGCATCCAAGCATCCTTGGGTGTTGCGAAAGGCGATTTAGTGTGGACGTTGCGAGTGTAAGGAGAGGTTGTCAGATGTAATGGGGGAGGTAATATGGAGGAGTAATGATGGTACTTTATATTTGACAATGTCTCCAAGGGTTGCAAGAGAGAGAGAGAGAGAGATTGGTGGAAGAATAAATGGGAGTGGTTGAATGGCGGTCGTAAGCGTGTGTCTGTTGTGCGCTCTGTTGTGTATATCAGTGGCAGGAGTATGTTATGAGAGTCATAAGTAAGGCAGTCGTTGAAGTCGTAGAGTTGCTTTGGGCAGGAGTTATCCAGTGGTGGTCAGTTGATGTTGTGTTATTTGATTGACTTTGGTGTTGTAAAGTTGTTGTGCATGTGTCTGTCTGGTTGTGGTGAAGTTGAAGAGATTGGTCATGCATTTCGGTGTCTGTGAGTGGTGGTTGGGGCAGTGTTGGTGTTGGCAGGTTGTTGTGCAGGGTTGAGTTGTGTGGTTGTCGTGTTATTTCGAGCTGTTGGTGTTCGTCTGCTCCGTGATTTGTCGGGTTGTTAAGTTGTTGTGGGGTTGTGGTTCTCAGTTGGTTGGTTTGTGTTGTGATTATCGGCAGTGGTTGTGTCTTGGCTAGCCTATATCCAGCGGACAGCACAGCCTAGCCCCGAGTATCTGGAGCCTGAGGTGAGTACGTGTTTGTATTTTGTGTGTCTGGTATATCGTTAAACCAATTGTCCTGCAGGTAAAGAGTAACGTAAAGGGGAAAGTGTGGCTATGGAAATTTTATCAGCTTGAATGATTAACTTAACTGTGGGAAGTTTGCGTGCTTTTTTCACTTAGCTTTGATTCCGCCACAACATCCTCATCACAGAGATTGTCTAACAACTTGCTTGCAGACTTGAAGGTTGTGTGGTTATCAAAATACATTGTTGAGAGGGGGGGGGGGGGGGGGGGGGGGGGGGGGGCTGCGCATGACAGGCAGCAAATCCACGAAGGCACAGGATGAAAGTGCCAGCAATGAGGTTCATCACCAGATCCAGGTAGAGAGCACGCGGCACATAACTAGCAGGATGTATGGTTGACTCTGTATATTGATTGGACCTGCATGAAGAAGTCCTTGGTTGTGAAACGGTGTCGTCAGTCACATGAGGGCTCGGTACTTGGGGTTGAGGAGGCCACAATAATGGAGTTCTGATCATCTGCTAACACACTAAACATCTACTGATTTTCTTCTTAACTTGCACTCATGCTGGTGTCCAACACCTGGTCTGAAAAGTATGATAACTGTATTGAGGCCACTGTGAAGATTAAATTTATGGATATGTTCAAGATACAATACAATTTTTCTCTTGGGGACAAAAAGACCAAGTCATTCATTGCACTACCGCCTTTTTTTTCTAGAATATATTACATTATTAATTAAAACCAAATTGATTTGTTTGGTAAAATTAACTATTTCGTGAGAAGCTTCTACACCTTTCTCCAAATATCTACACAAAGTGGGCCAATGATGACTTGGTTAATGAATTATCTCTAATTCTCAGGAAATTACGTATAATATGTTGCATTATTGTATCGAGAGCAGCAGTTGGATACACTCTTCCAAAAGTGAAGTAACAGAGCAGGTGGTGCTGGCTGAAGTTCCTTCTGCCTGGTTAGAACATACTGCAAGTCGAATCTGAACTCCTGTTGAATAAAGGATACCTTCCATGCTCTATTGATTATGAAGGTACTTTTGTTTCCAATCTTACTACCCACCCATGCAGTAACTACTTTACTATCTCCCCAGATTGTTATTTTACTAAATTATAAAGGCTAGTCTCGCCCCAACTAGTAAAGCCATCAGCACTAATTGCGTTGTTAGCATATTTTTCTCATGAGGGTCAATTCTAAATTTTGTGTTTAATAAACAAGTCTCCTATTTGATATTTCTAGCATAAGTTATTCCCCCATAAGCTTTCATGGAAACACCACAAAAAACATGTAATTCTCAGTTCTCTGAAACTACTCCCCTTTTGAAATCAGTGAGTATTTCTCTCACTTCTGCTGCTCTCTCAGGTGTTAGCACATCATCCCAACACACATTATCATTCCACCGAACTTGTAAAAAGGTTTTAATTTTGGAAAAAAATTGGGATACAAGACCCAAAGGGTCAAATTTGGACACAACTAAGGATAGGATCTTTCGTTTGGTTGGTACCCATATCAGATTTATCACTCCCTTCCCTTTAAATGGTTTAAGTGACAAAGTGTTGGATTCATAGCTCCAAATCATTCCAATAATTGGAATTTCCACTGGATCTTCAACATAAAATTCAGAATCCAATTTCAAATTGTTACTAACCCACACCTTGAATGCCATGGGAGAGCGTTCCAAAATCACAATTTTTGGAAGTAAATTGTATTTTTCCCAAATATACAAACCTGAGGTCCTTTACATAAGGAATTACTTTTGGCATAGCTGGAATTACGGCCGTTAAATTCTTGAACAAGGTGGTTAGGCAGTAACTACCATGTGGCAGGCAGGTAGGCTAGCCTGCCTGGAAGTAAACACTCCACTTTGCCTTTCGGCCCAGGTTCAGATTGAGGGGTGGCATGAGGTGGGCATGTATGTAAAGGACCTCAGGTTTGTATAGCTAGGAAAAATAAAATTCACTTCCAAAAATTGTGAAGTGTTCCTACATGATATACAAACCCTTGGTCCTTTACATAAGGAAGACTCACTGATTGACGGGAGGAATCTGAGTGAGCCTCTAGAACTGACTGGAGTTCTACACACCTAGGCTATTCCTCTTGGTCGTAAGAGCGAGGAGGAGCGCCCTGCCTCTGACAACTTGATTGGAGCATAGGCGCTGCATGATCAAGAGTCAGACTTCTGGGCCTTTTCAAAATGAGTGAGGAATCATAACTCATCCAAAAATGGGCTGTGAAGAATATTTAGAGTCGGAGACATTAATGCAAAGTTCTGGGAAGGGTTTGCATTATTGCCAGTCTCCTTCCTCCCCTTGCTAGAGGAAGGAGTGGGATTGCTTCTATTATTCTGATAAGAAACATAAAAAGGATGCTTTATGTATAAGCTTACCGCATCAATCGTCCGACCAGCCAGTGTAAGTTCGAGTCCTATCCTCAACCCGAAGGAAGTGGAGTGGAAGGACGAGGTGGGGAAGGTGGCGAGGCCAGTCACTCTTGCATCCTTCTTACCTCTAGAACAGCACACCACAGGCGAGATGCAACTTGTCCTCTTGAGGGAGCTGGGTAAGCAAACACAACCTGCAAGCATCTGCCACTGGTCCAAGGAAATGAGGTTCCAAGGACCTGTGGGCAAGCCTGAAGGGAAAGATAAATATGGTCGCAATGACCTTATCTATCTTCCTGTCTGACATATTCTTCGGAGTGATGACAAGTACCCATCCACTGGACTATCCAACTGCAGAGGTCTCTCATGGTCTTGTAAAATTCTGCAGCGGACAAAGACACCGACACTCCATGGTGGGTGTTGATCGTTATGGGTACAGGAACACGCCAATAGGACAAATTAATGGCTGATCTGGATCAACCCATACAAAGTCCACGGCGTAGCTCATGACAGTTTTGGACTCTTCAACAGCTGCCGACTGACTGCGCTCAGTGTGAGGCGAGCAGTCATGCATCTGAGACGTAGTCACATGACACTCGCCTTTTGAAGGGTTATGCCCAGAAACCATACAAATCACCTATCTTGTTCGCCACTGATGTTGGGAGACGAGATGATGATTCTCTCAAGGCATGCACCCATCAGACAATAGTCAATTGCCTTCTAGAGACTGAGGTCCCTGATGGCAAGACAGAAGTTCTCATAGTAGTTGAATCTCAACTAAGGAGAAACAAGACTATGTGCCAGTGAAAGACTAAGGTGGATGCGGACCAACGTCTTCACAATTGAATAGAGAGAAGTTAACTCTCAAGATTCTGAACGTAGAAAAAGTCCCGTCGATGACACTAACCAGTGAAGACGGCTTTAATCCCTGTTGTTTTACAGAGGACTGAAAACGCTAAACCGCTATTTCATTGCTGTTTGGTGAGAAGTCGGAGTTTGCAATGAAAGTGGAGTGCCTTTCAGTAATGAAAACACGGGGATTGTACTGCCTGAAGAACCGCTTCTCATGGGCTGGATCAGGGAGGACATTTCTATTACTTGGAAGTAGAGCTGGCAGGGTGGGGAACAGGCGAAGTCTTCCGTTATTCATCTACAATTCGGGGTGAACAAAGAATAATTGCACACCTACGAATTACGAGATGTATTTAGAAGACAAACTCAGATGTCTGAAGAAATCATTCTGCTTCATCGCAGTGGCCGGTGCGATGAAGTGGAAGACTAGGCTACAGACTTCTGTTACTGTGAGGTAAACAGAAAGATGATAACGAGTCTAGTGAGATATCTCTGTCTGAAAATTTTTGCAACGGCAAAAGGTGATGCAGTAGAGATGGTCATACATGTATGCAAGAATTCCAGCCAACCAGAGACCTAAGACTGTGATTGCTGGGCAGAGATTCGATTCAGTAGTCAATCAGAGGAGGAGAGACAAAATCGGATAATCTCAGAGAGCCAGCAGGACAGCCCGGACACTGCTAGCTCTCGCTCACTTGTCATCCTGAGTTGCGAGGTAATCCATTCCATGAAGGAATGCATTCAGCTAGAACCATCGAACGCAAGAAAATACGCTCGAGCATTTGCATTTTAACCAAAACGGATTTCAGTGAATGCAACGCTATGCTGTTGTTGTTGTAAACAATACCACTAGTATCTCAAAATCGAAACTGGTAACTCTTGGAAGGCTTGCAAGGCAGTCCTGAGTTGTAGTTCAATTAAGAAGATGCTATTCATCTTGGTCACACACCCGTAGAGTTAACTACAGTATGTGCCTACACCTCGGACAATTCAACTGATAACAGAAGCATGTCGCAAGAGAAATATACGTAGTATATTTGTAGGTTCCTGTATACAGACTTCCAGTCTAAATTCTCTTCCATTCGAGGAACAAGAATAAAGACTGGAAGCCGACCTCCTTCATTCTCTAATGAAGAGAGCGAAGGTGAAGTTTTCCTGAAGGAAGACTTCTACAGTGATAACAGGATACCGAAGACGACTAGTTCAAGCCAAACTGGATGTTCCCAAAACAGTAGCACTGGAGAGGCATTCAAACTCTCTGTGCTATCCATCCTGAACGGATTGACATATGTTCGGTAAAATCCTAGGATTGAACCAAAAACATAGTCTCTCGGGTTGGAATTCCGCGAGGAGTAAACTCCACCGAATTCCTCTTATTTCCTTGTTTCATTCTGGTATAACCAAGAAGTAAAGGGAAAAAAAGAGAGGAAGATTGACTGTTATTGCCCTTTCTTCTCTATCCTGGGGGTGACCACCCACTGAGGCGACGGACCGTCAGGTCCATCCAGGCTGAGCCCCTCCTGAGATATTCTTCCTTGAGCATTCGGCGAGATTCCCGATTATCTTAGTAACAATTATCAGGAATTCTCGTCTCGCCCACTCTGGAACGTGGTCTCACCCAAGTGTTTGCAGATTGTAGAAGAAAAAAACACTTGGAGAGTGCTAGAAAATTCCGAAGAATTTTAAGCGCTCAGCGAACCCCCCCCCCCCCCCCCCCAATTTTGTCAGACGATCATCAGGTGATGGTCCTTCTGATTCCCGTAGAAATCGAGGAGGAATGGGCAAGATCCTTCCTCAAGGACAGGGACTTACACCCAATAGGACCCGAAGGTCCCTCCAGAAACGCAGTCCCCGACGCAGAATCCTACGAAGAACGCTCTGCAGGATCCCTCCCATTCCCGTCGCAGCCATAGGCAGAGAGGGAATGGGGGAGGAAGATTGGACAATCTCGCTCGCCTTGCCAGCAGAACTAGCAGTCGGAGAAGCAAGTTACGGGCAGCCATCAACCTGCGGTGATGGCCACTCTGAGTCTAGGAAAACATTACTGTCTGGAGAAAATGTTTTCCCAAGGAGGGTTACGAACTCGTACTGTAGGCGAAACGTCTGCCGCCACCGTGACCGTCGTCTGGGTGGGGCTGAGCGAGCACCTAACAGGAGAGAGCCGATACTGTCCTCCGACTCTTCCAAGTAGTCATCGAGGCCGAAACCTCTCAAGGGGGCTGGATGGGCAGCCTCCACCAGTCTCTGTGTGCACGGTCCGGCGGGAATGTCACGTCAACCCAGGGTACCGGACGATCACTGCGAGAGCGATCGCCGGTCTGGCGAGAGTCACCTGAGTGACTCTTACCATCCTTCCTCTGCGTGCCAGGGTCCTGACACGGTGAGCGTACTCAGCAGTCTGGACCTTGGTTGCACGGTCACCCATAGGTGACCGTACACTCGGTGACGCTCGCAAGCGAGTGGGCGAGACGGTTCCCGGTCTGGTGGTGGAACCTCTGGAGCCAGGAGAGGAGGTACCAGCCACCGCTGGTACCTCCATGGTCCCCGTCTTCTTCCCTGAGGAAGTAGAGACGGGCCCCGCTCCCGGAGGAACGAGAAGACCAGCGGAAGACCCACCTGTCTCATCGGAGCGAGACAGACCCTTAGAAGTCCCGTGACAAGGCTTCTTGGGTGGGGGGGGGGGAGACCACCTTCTCTTCTACGGCAAAGCCTTAGAAGTCGAAGGGGTGTAGACATGAAAATATGATGATCTCGAAGAGGAGGATGACGACACTTGACGAGCTCTCTTCCTCTTCGATTCCTCCAAATTCTGCCAGACTTCTACCATCAGGAATAGATAAACATCACAGGGCAGCGCGAAAGCTTCATCCAGTGACGTAACTCCAGGGTAGTAGTGGTAAATGAATAAGATTATCAGCAGGGGATCAGTACAGAACATGCTACAAGTCACAGGTACAATTCCAAGGTTAGGATAACCAATACGAAGAAATAAGGAAAAAATGATTAAAGCAATAAGGATACTCCTATTGCATCCAAGGGCACCACCCTCCAAAGTGAGAGGAGATCCACAAACATCAACACCACATGCCCCTTCTTCTACCTTCGTCCGATAGTAAGTGAAAGGATGAAGGAGAAGAGAAATGACCATTTGTAAGGGTAATTTTCAGATGAATACATGTCTTGTTACAGGATCAATATCACTCACGTTAAATATATATCTCGTCCTCACGTTAAAGGGCAAAAGAATGTAAATAATATGTTGGCATACCTTTGCCACTGACTCTTAACACAAGCAGAGAGGCGGCTATAAAGGCTATCACAAAAAGTGGGTTTGTGTATTAATTGAATTTAATATTAATATCAAACACCGTATATACATATCTATTTAAAAACAAAAATAAACTAGAAAGATCCCACCAGGAAAAAAGATCAACGACCAGTCAGCCAGAGCTCACAAACACACGTCTTCATCGGAAGACGGCCGAAAGCAAAGTGGAGTGTTTACATCGGGGCAGGCTAGCCTACCCGCCTGCCACATGGTAGTTACTGCCTAACCACCTTGTTCAAAAATTTAACGGCCGTAATTCTGTGGCAGGATCACAAGCTAAAAAAACAAGCTGGCAAAATCCCCCCCACATAAACCTAATCACTCCAGGTGCCCAACTCACCCCAGTCACACTTTCCTCTTTACAATAGAGCTTCCATGCAGGAAATTAACCTACACCTACAAAAAAACAAACAAAACACATGCACTTACCAACTCCAGATACTCCAGGGCTATGTTGTGCTGTCCGCTGGTCGAAGTCACTGGAACACTAACAACCACAAGATAAAAACCAAGAACCACAACACCACAACCAAAGACCACAATCCAACAACACAACACCCAAGAACCACAACCCCACAACTCAACAACACAACAACAAACAAGGAACGCAACCACAACTCAACAACACAACAAACCAACAAGAACACAACAACAACAAAAGAAACAACAACCAAGGAATGCGTCCACAACAAAAGACCACTGCACAAACAATCACTAACATAAAAACAACACAAAAAAAGGCAACACACATACCCACTAACAACACCAAGAAATTAAAACAACCAACAACAACAACAACCCCCAACTAGTTATAACAATCACATATAACCCTCAGGAACTCACACATAGCTCAAAAAAAACCTCATAGCACAACAAATCTAAAAATACAGGCACAACTCGTAAGCAACAATATCAAATCAAACAAAACAAACAACAAACAACAAATACTTTACTTAAAATTCTCAATAACAATTTTTAGCAAATGAATAAAAAAAATAAATAATATCCAGCAGCAGCAGCACCACACAAATGAAATATTAATCACTATATAAACACTTAGAGCCATACTTGCTCATTAACCACAATTAGAAGAGCCACTCGCTCCAATAATACAATACAATAATAATTCACCTTAAAAAGAGCCATACACTTGCTCATCCAAATAATACTAATAATGTTTCAGCATGCCCAGTAAGATAATGATAATTATGGGTACCACATAAACGGTAAGAGCCACAATCATTGATCCTCAAGGCCGACCATTGAACAACACAATTTTTGATGCGACAGCTTCGTAGCTGCCATGGAAGAATACCTCTTCTCAAGAGGGGATTATGACTTAACCACCACCTCGTCCTTGTCAACTGGACTGAGTCCTCCTCAGCGGTTGACAACCGCTGTAACAAATCGATCACCAACAACCAGGTGTTCTTCCAAAACTGCTGCTGTTGTGGTCTCGATGGAACATTGTCGAGAACCTGCCAATCTGCTATCCAAAACCTGACCAACTCTGTCACAGTTAATGTGACAGACGAAAATTTTGTAGGACAGCATTCCCAGGTAAGGAGGCAACTATTCAAAGATCAACAAACTGTTTTTCTCAAACAACCACTTACCCTCACATTATTATTACCACGAATGTAGCTGAGGCAGTTGGCAACAAAGTAGGTGGTAGGCCCATGCTACAAGTAGAATTCAATCAATTAGTGTTAACACACGGCTTGTCTGATTTGTTACATTGATTGTTTGTGTTAAACTTCCTCTTTATTTTTGCTGGTTCTGGATCTGAGTGTTGGCTTTAGACACAAGGTTGGATCTAGGAACATTGTTACTAGATGAAGCTACATTAAGATTTCGCCTTGATTTTATGTTATCAGAACAAAAGAGGGTATGGTGACGCCCTCCACAAATTTTGCTATTTTAGTTATTACAACACTTATGACTACGGTGTCCTTTCTTAAGGCAATTGAAATATCATTGGTTCTGTATCAAGACCATCTTACGGTCTTCCACGATAACAAAATTGTGACAATCATTTACAGAATGCCCTTTGTTGCAAAAGGGGCTGTTCGGTGCTATGTAGGTTTTGAGGAGTTTGACAATGGCATCATAATCATAACGTCTCTCAAAGTATGAATGTGGAAATCTAGAGTCATACAGCTCGGTTATTGAATAATCTGACTTATACAAAAAGTTGACAACTTCAGCATAGACTCTCCCTACGACAAGTACCTTGTTTATTAAGTATTATCCCTTTCCTGCCTAACATGGGACAAAGGTTATCAATTTGCTCCAATACAATATCAAGTTTGATTCAAAACTTTTTGAAACTTTCGTGCTCAAAGGTAGGGATAGGCAAATCCCTACCTTTGAGCACGCAAAGTAGGTGTGTGAACTTGGTGAACAGATTTAGCTCCGAACAAGACTGACATATAAAAGCTGTTTGAATGATGCGTACTTGCTCATATCGCCCTTAAAGATAGGTAATTTAATCTCCCTTCAGACGATTGATAAGTCTGGAAAAGCTGTGAGACTCATTCTTGAGTGCATTGCACACGTCTTCTTTAGAGACATTCTCTAATTTAACACCGGACTTAAAAATATCGGTAAGTTAGTCATGATCTCGGTCGATTTTTTTTAATGAGATCCGGTTATGTTTCTACAGGTTGAGTCCGTAAAAGTTCTCAGTTGAACTCTTGTCATAATGAGAAAGGAGAGTTATAAGGGCTGTTGCTGTAGCCTCCATCTTGACTAAGTTAACTGATCTCAAACGGGTTTTGGGTTAATTCACAGCTACACCGTTTCCCCTGGTGTAAAAGAAAACAAAATCATATGTTACCTAAACATGAGCGTCCTGGCTCTTTACTTAAGTATCTGACCGTCGAAGAACCAAATGTCAAGAATTTATCGATGATGGCTTTGAACCAGCACTACAGGGTGGTAATTACACCAAAGCACTCCTTTTTCCTAATTTTATCATTAAAATAAACTATGGCCAAAACATACACAAGCTATTCTGAATATAGCAAATTTGCAACAACTTTACGTCAATACAAACTACAGCCATAGCTGGGTTACAAAAAATCCACTGACTACGAAGTCATGAAACAAAGGAACGAAAAAATCAAACCACAAAAATTGCGGATGAGGATAATTGCACCGAGTTGCTCAGCCACTCGCCTCGGAATGATGATAATGTACTCTTCAGCTACTGAAAGTTACTTTAAAATGAATCAAGGAGCAAAGGACGAATTCTAGACAACGTGCAGCTGAATCAAGGCACAAAAAGGTACATTAATTTTGTTACAAATTCACTATCAAAGAGGATTTTTTGCAAGTACTTAGGTATGTATTTTAATAAACTTTCTGTGGAAATATAAATAATGGAGTAATTAAATCGGTTCATAAAACTGGTAATTCGGATGATATTAAAAACTGGCGGTCAGTTACTATGCTCAATGTAGACTACAAAATAATTGTAAAAATGATAGATAACAGACTAGGAAAAAAAACTGGCTGCATTGGTTGTATTACAAGAACAATTCTGTTCTATGCCAGGAAAATCAATCAGTAATTGCAATATGCTTCTGAGGAACATCATTTATTTTGTAAATCAAGAACAAATACCAGCAGCTCGGTTTTGTCTTGATTGGTCAAAAGCGTTTGATAAAGTTGATTTAAAATTTGTCTTTCAGGTACTAGAAAGAATGAGGTTTGCAAGGAGTTTTATAAGTTTGATAAAAATTCTTTATTTTAATGCTCAAAATTGTCTTTGTATTAATGGGAACCTTGTTGAATGGTCTGTTAGACAAGTATGTCTATTATCCATGATTCTCATCGTAATAGCTCATACAGGATGTTAAAGAGTAAACTGCTCAAGAAGGTTTAGAACTACCAAATGGACTGAGAATTTGTATTATAGGATTTGCAGATGACACGACCATTATAGTTAAGTCTGACGAATCAATTAAAGATTGTTTGGGAATAATAAAAGACCATGAAGAGGCAACAGGTGCAAGACTTAATTATCAGAAAACAATTATATCAGGAATAAGATTATGTAAGAACAAGGAAGTATGGCCAGATTTAAGCATAAATGTAGCTGTAGGGTCCTTTAAAATACTCGGTGTAATATATGATAATGATTACGAAAAGGCAAAAGAAGAAAATTGGAAAGTTATAGAAAAGGGTATTGTATCTAATATAGGCCAATTGTATTATAGGAAACTGTCACTATTCCAAAAGTCAATTATAGTCAATTGGAAGGTTTTATCAAAAGCTTGGTATATGTCCAATGTGTTTACCTTACCAAGAACGGCTGGGAAATCAGTAGAAAGATGTATATTTAAGTTTTCATGGAACGGAAACTATCACCCATTAAACAGGCAGAGAAGGGAGGCATTGGAATTATCAATGTAACAACGTTAACCAGTTCAATATTTTTCAACACATTTTATAAGTCTTTCATAAAAAGAGTAATATGTCATGAACTTCTTGTGTATTACTGTAAGGTGAGGACATCGTATCTTTTGGAGATTGAACAAAATATGACAGACGTAGCTATGGTATCTTCCCCCTGCTATGATGACCAAATTACAACCTTACGGAAGGTAAAAAAAAAAGATGGAAAACTACCCGAATGTGAACTCTAAGAGTATTTATGGGTTTTTATCGATAGATGAGAAGTTCAACCCAAATATTGAAGATAAATAGGTACCCTTTATTTGAATGGAAAACTATTTGGGAAAACGTTAACAGTAAATTCATTAACAGTTATGATAGAGAAACTTTGTACAAAAATGTTCATGAAATTCTGGCCACAAAAGATAGATTATATATGATAAAAATATCAGATAGTAAACTATGTTGTTGGTATCTGGTTTGCCAACATAGCAAGAATAAAAGATGAAAAAGATGGGTATAAGGTTGTTTATAAAATCAAGGATAATAAAAAATAGATAAATACTGATAAAATCTTATATGGGTAACTACATAAATATTGATATTAACATACATAGATTATTTGTAAAAAGTTCAAGTTAAGATTTTTGTTAAATTCTAGTAGATTTAAGTCAACTTGTATAAAATTCTGAATGTAATTCTGTTAATCTAATAAAAGATTTAAAAAAATCACTAACAATTAAATCGTGCCAAGAATTTTGCCCATCGGGCTCACCAGTGAAATGCTACTTCGCAACACGTTACTTTGAGATAAGCATCGATATAATTGGATTAGAATTATTACGATACCTTAATCCTCGTGGTTGTTCTATCAGATGGTGTCGCATGGGACATACGCGAAAACTCGCCTAGCCTACAGCGGTGCTAGAGGAAGAGTGAAATGGAGAGCAGGGAAATCTTAGTCTCACAACTCTAGTACAGTGCATTTCTCCACAATCAAGGACATGTAACAAGGGATCGAAATAGCAGCATAATTTTAAATCGGAGCCATCGCAAACGTCCTCTACGTCAGTGATTATTCGTCACGTAATCACTATTCTCGTTCGCTAATTCTACTGATACGAGATTTTGTTCGCAAAATTCCTGCAGAAAATGTTGTCGACAGTAGTGATGTTTTCATCCATGATTTGTGATCATGTACTATATATAACTATTCTTGTTCATATGCATAAATGAGAAAGAAAGAAAAGGACAAAGAATCAGTCGAGAGTTATTCTCATTCCGGTAGTGACGCCAGAACGCATCTTTTCAGTATCTCTACCAGACTTGACACTAGGCTACTGGCATGATTTGTCTTTGCATGTTTCTATGGCGTGGTTGTAACATTCAAGTGCCTTTGGATTATTTTTTTTCTACCCTTATTAGGATTAAAGTTTCACATTGTCAAGTCGGTGAAAATTGTTGACACAGTCACTGTTATTTAAGATGCACATGGAATATGTGTAAGTGTTTACATAATAAAAATATGGAATGTTAGTCCATATATATAAAAGTCTAAAACTAAAGAGGTCAACCAGATTGCTTGCAGGAATGTGATCAGACTAGAGACGCTAAAGATGACGTATACAATAAGTATGTAGGCTAAGATAACATGCCGTCACCTGTAGTCATTCAATTGTTTATAAACATTAGTCCAAGCTCCCTGCTTGAGACAACTACCCCGACCTATTATTCAAACGGCCTACGTGATCTGTAGCGTGTCTCATTTGATTGTGTGTTCGTATGAAACTATGTCATTGTATGTATGTTCATATGTTCGAACTACTGTCTGTTCCTTCATAACTTGTAACAGAGATGGTAGACAAGCAGAACAGAGTTAGCGATCGTCATTAGAAGACCTGTACCTCTTTACCTAAGCTTTATCATGTAGAGGAATAGGATTAGCCATTATCATTGGCAGAAGCGATCAAGCTATCGTTATTAGAAGACTTGTACAATCATATCTGATCTTCAGCATGTAAAACTTCAGAAGAAATTATATCTATTTTTATACTTAGTGTTTTCTACAAGAACCTCACCGAACCATGAGTTTAACACATCGTCGTAAAGATAATACCGACTTCGTAAGTGATCTACAAAACCCCAGACACTCCATTGAAGATGGAAGTGCAATACCAACCGACTTAGCGTATAGATTATCGCTAGTCTAACATTACCTCATAGGGCGCCTTATCATACAAGGCACAAGCCCTAATATATGTTGAGTTACTTTTTGTGAAACCTCTGTATGTAATAATATTAGTCCTAACTCGCTATCTGGAGCAAGAGGTGTAAATATATGACCCACCTATGAGGATTCTCTATTCGTAAATATACTTAAATCATCTTTTTAGAAGCTAACAAAATTAGCTTTTTTTATTTAAGTTAAAAACTAAATCACAAGATATAACTCAACCCCATCTTTGGTAAGCCACATTAAAATCTCCATACTGTCTCTTAACTTTATCGTTAGCTAATGATGGGAAACTGCCAACAAACCCCGAGGAGAAAGCAATACAATTTCATAGTCATTTGGAGCTAAAAAATATATATTCTTTCATTCAATTTACATTACAGAGATCCTAGGCAATCTAAACAACTTGCCGACGAAACTTCAGAAGAATTTATACTCTGTTATATTAATAAGAACATGATGCCTAATGCTCTTTTTCTTAAACACAGTGCATTTTCTCGTGTTTTTCGTCATTTGGCGGAGATTATACGGAATTGTGTTCATAAGAACAGACTGCAGCAATCATGAACCCTTCTGCATCATTCTTTAGATATCCCTGATTGGCCGTTTTTCTTTTCATATTGATTAATGCTGCATTTGAATGGGTTAACTATGAGGCTCCAATTATGTACTTCCCAGCTTTGTTGGGAGAAGATATGTAAGAGTTTTTCAGTTTTTACATAACCTGCTACACACACATCATGGCCAGTTGTGTACCTATTCCTAGCGAGTCTTCCAAGGTAGTGTTCTGGGTCCTTAGTTGTTTCTAGTGTCTACTATGGCAGTATTCATCAAAATAAAAATGTGTAACATGCAGATGATGTTGTAAGTGGGGTGTGAAGCTAAATTTGAACAATACGACGATTGACGATTTCTTGTCACATATTCTCAACCCCATTATTCTCTGTACATGGTCAACAATGTTTCGTAATAATCTGAATAACCTACGCGACGTGGTGTACTACCGCGTTTAATATGGGGAAGGAATCAAGTTATACTCTAGTCTAGTCTATAGCAACCAAGTGCTTTGTCGATCACAATACCGAGGCTCTTCGTACCAGCTAAGTAAATTATTATGCATCCATATAAAATAATCTACAACATTTAAGCTCTTACTTTCCCGTTTACAATAAGCTGTAGAAAAATTGTTATAAAAAGTTTTGTAAAAATTAAGGTTAAGTAAAGCATATCTTTTTGCTGTACTTACAGCATTGCCTGTGTTAAGGAAAAGCTCCGGCTTCCATTTACTTGAGAGAATAGCAGTTTCGCAAAAAGAAACAATGTAATAAAAAATGGACATGAACCATTGATTTGTGCATTGCAACAAGCCATTAATGCGCATTAACATAAACCGTCCAAGAGGAAATATAAATTAACGCATGACTGCACACACACATACACACACACACACACACACACTTACATACGCATATTACTGAACTCGACAGGAATATGTATAGTGGGCCCACGTAGAAATGGTGTAGTTTCTTAGTTTATTATTCGTTATGGAAATATTACCATATGCAGGTGCCAGATTATTTACTTATCAATAAATAATATTTCCTTTCAAAGATGTTATATTTGAAATAAATTGAATCAGTATTAAGTAGATTTATTTAACGTATCAAAGATAATTACTTTGCAAAGTAAGGAAAATAATATATACCCATGAGCCATGAACCCACGAATTCTAATTTTATTCTCAACTCATGCTTCGTGACAGCATAAGCATCTTGAAGATTGCTTTGCTGCCGCTCGAGTCTTGACCCAATGTATCATGCTGTACTGGGGTATGTGTCAGTTCATCACCTAGAGCCGATAAATATAATACATTAAGCCTGTCAATATTCTTAAACAGCAAAGTGTAATTAAACTAATTTTGGCCATTGATCAATGAAATAATTTGCTCGACTCATCTAGTGGGCCTAAATTTGACTTCTGATTTTTACACCTGATTAGCATAGGTCTATTTTTAGCAATATACTTTCTCGCATACAAAATGTGAAGGATTATTTAAATTGACAATATCTATATAAATCTGTTTTATTTGATTATTCTCTTTATTCTTTTTTTATTGGCCATGTTCTCCCGTTTTCTTATAATTTTCTTGCTTTTTTTTTTTTTATTCCTTGTAAATCATCCTTTTCATCTGGACACGTTAGAAAGATGTGGGAGTCAAATGAATACATTAGGCTTACTTTCATAAAGGCTTTCTTGGTTTAATCTTTCCGTAACTATTCATTTCTTCGAAAGAGAAATTAATTAAAATTAGTTTCACATGTATGCCTTGTCGTGATTTACTCAGCGACCAATATCACTAGTTCCAAGGTGGACGAGTGTTTTTCGCTGTTGGCTGCCAATCTGGTGGTCTGAAGTTCGATTCCCAGCTCGGCCAACGCGGAATCAGAGGAATTTATTTCTCGATATAGTGTGGTTCGGATCCCACAATAAGCTGTAGGTCCCGTTGCTAGGTGACCAATTGGTTCCTAGCCACGTAAAAATATCTAATCCTTCGGGCCAGCCCTAGGAGAGCTGTTAATCAGCTCAGTGGTCTGGTAAAACTTTTAACCAACATTATGGACGTGCCGGATGTTATTGGCATGATAGACCTACCCAGACACAAGGACAGTAGAATGAATTATTTTAATTTTTACAGTTTTATTAGAGATATAAAAATCTATCTCATGGCTACATACTAATCAACAAACACTTACTCTTAGAAGCTTCCCGCCCCAGATACACAGTTGCTACGCACACATGACCACGCGGTCACGGAGGGAATCGCGACTAAAAGTTATCTAATTGACAAAAATTATATGACCTCTCACCGCCACTGAGAGTAAATTCATCCCTGAGTGAATATGAACTAATCCCTGACTAAACAACAACAATAAGTAAAAACCAACTCACAACCACTTCATGGTGGAGGCCGTATTCTTGGCGCAGAATACAGGAGCAGACACGCATGTCATGTTGGGTCAGAATTTCTAGCGAGAAGCAAGCTGCATGCACTTCGCGGAGGTAGCTGACTGACCTGTTAGTCATTAACTTCATTCTATAACTTTTCACTGGTTACGTATTTCCCTCTTCCAGCAGAAAATTTATCCTAATCAAAATATGTGAACCATGGCATTTTTGCCGCCAACTGATCTAAGTGGAACTTATCCTTTGGCGCCAAGGCCGGATCAATTCGGAAAAAAAAGTGCACTTATTTTTTCGCGACATGCCTAGAAAATAAAAAACCTACTGCTGTAATCATGGGTTGTTCTTTGACAGCTGCAACAATAAGGGTGTAACACGAGTGTATGCAGATATTTTGGGAAATGAAAAAAAGTAATATTGAGCAGAAAATGTTCCATAAACAGATGCATTTTAAAGCTTCAGTTTTCGGTGAGGGGAATTTAAAATAACCTTTATCATTAGTGCTGCTTTCACACGATAGAGGGGGGAACGGTGGTGCTGTATAAGAGGAGGATGGAGGGATTAGGCAGGCAGATGTGAATACAGTACCTATCTCACAATAAAATGTGTTCTTTGGGTTTTGAAGAAAATAATGCATGTATCACTGATTCAGCTTCTCTCCCTAACAGTGGTATATATTCATTGGACACCAACAAGAAACAGAAAAAGAAAAGTACGCCTATATAACTGAATCTCCTGTTCATTAAAGGTAGGCCTGCTTATTTATTAGACTTATTCATTCATCTATCAAAGATTTCAAGTGTATTTTTAAAGATCTCCCCCGTACGTCTAAAGAATTCATCAGACACCAGCCATGATTCATGGTTCAGCAATATCATAAACGAGGCGTTAGAATTCAGCGTTCACAAATGAATGTTGCTCTCTTGTGGTGCTTCGAGGAGTCCCACTTCTAGGCCCATTTTGTAAATTTTGTTGTTCTCTAAACAAATTAGTTCATCTATGTATGATTCTCTTCAGCATATTAAGCTTTCTTGATATCTCTCTAATAAGAACTTACACACATTGAATGCAGTGCAATAATTGTTTCTTTGACTGATAAATAAATGACACATGGACATTCGATTCCCGCCCACATCACGACATCGAAAATAATGGAATGAGGTCCCATCGTTTATGCTGCTAAGATTATTATTGTTTCTTTTTTTTTTTATCTTTGATAGCATTTTGTGAGTTGCCAATGTTTTCTATGCAATTGAACAAATGGAATCGTTCAGCTACCTTCAACTTAATATTGAAATGATAATATAAGGACTATATTTATGTGATACTACTAGTGATTGGTGTCTCCTATCTACTTAGTAATGTACGTCAGATAAGGCAGGAATTGTGCGACAGGCAGGTGAAAAGAAAATGATGAAGTTGCCAATTTTAATTTGCTCATATGTACAGTCAGCTCACGAAGTATTGGCGTAGTTTCATAATTCATTGTTCCTCATGGAAATATTCCCATATGCAGGTGCCAGATTATTTACATATCAATAGATATTTACTTTCAAAGATGTTATACTTGAGATGATTAAATTAGAATTGAGTAGATTAGATTTATTCAACGTATCAAAGGGGTTGTTCTTTGACAACTGCAATAATCACGCAGGGTGTAACACAAGTGTATGCAAATATTTTGGGGAATGATAGATAAAGCCATTTTGAGCAGAAAATATTTTATAAACATGCATTTTAAGGCTTTGGTTGCTGGTGAGGGGAATCTTAAAATAACTGTTATCATTAGTGATACTTTCATGCGATGGAGTTAATAGCAAGAAGTCGGATCGAGTAGCCTGAGATGTGGGGGGAGCAAAGGTGCCATATAGGAGTGATGGAGGGATTAGGCATATATTAATAGAGTATCTCACAATAAAATGAATTATTTAGGTTTTAAAGAAAAAAATGCAAGCATCATTGAATCAGTGCAATAGTTGTTTCTTGGTCAGCAGGGGATGTTTCTTAGACCGATAAATGACACACTGACATTAGATTCCTGCGCATATCATGACATCGAAAACAATAGAGTGAGGTCACATGGTTCACACTGTTAGGATAATATTTTTTATTTTTTTACTTTTGATAGCATTTTGTGAGTTTCCAATGTTTTCTTTAACATTTAACAAATTGAGTTGTTCAATTACCTCCAACTTAACATTGTACATGAATTATACATTGGTGGCAAGGCCAGAGAATTCTCTATAAAATGATACAAAGATAGGAAGTGCTACATTGACAATGTACATGGGGTATTGTGAAAGATGTTGTCCTTACATCATTACATAAGATTCCTTTCATCTTTGAGAAGGAAAATAGATTAATAAGGTATGAGCAGCTCATTGGCTTGGTTGGTATAGTATTTGCCTGTCACCTCGTGGCTGCAAGTTTGATTCTCGGTCAATTCATTGAGTGGTCAGAGATGTGTATTTCTGGTGACAAAAGTTCACTCTCGACGTGGCTTGGAAGCCATGTAAAGTTGTTGGTCCCGTTGCTGAACAACCCCTGGTTCCATGCAACGTAAAAACACTACACAAACAAAACAAACAATAAGTTATGAATCTTACATCAGGCAGGTGAACGAATAATTATGAAACTCTACCACCACTTATTTGAGCGTGTGTACACCAGCTGTAATAAACCTACAACTATTGATAGCCGATAAGTAAATTTCCCATTTCCTTTAGTGTATATTACTCATGATATAAAGTGAATTCACCCATTTTTTTTACTCAAGGAAGTGTGACACAGCAAATGAACTAACCTGAAAAAGCTCTGATCAAGGGATTGCTGTATCAATATCAACTTCCAGCAAACAGAAAACTGTTAGGTTTACTGGTCTGCATTTTAGATGAATGTCTTGTAAGAAAGAGAGAGAGAGAGAGAGAGAGAGAGAGAGAGAGATAGAGAGAGAGAGAGAGAGAGAGAGAGAGAGAGAGAGAGATTAGGCTTAGACCCACCGTTTTTTGCATTACCATCTCCCAGAATCCACGGGCAAGAGAAATCTGAAGTCTAAAGATTAGCAGTCCTTTTTTGTCAGTTTCACTTTCTCTTAGGCTCCGTCCGAGGTGGTCTGTTAATGCACCCTTCCCGTCCTCCATAAGCATAGAAATTTAAAGTTTATTTACGAAACTGAGTCTTCAAATAAGCATCGGTAATTCAATGGCAAGCAACGTTTAAATAATACGCTGAGATGACACCAGGCGAATGTTGAGTATGAACTGCGCAGTACGAAGGGAATTTATGAAATGACGCAAACTGAATCGGATTGTAGTTGGCGGGGTGCTAAGGAATGTTGGCCATACCCACATTCCTCAGATGCCCGGATTGCAAGATCGTACATTCTCTCTCTCTCTCTCTCTCTCTCTCTCTCTCTTGGTACTTTTGCAATCAAGCGCCACATCCTCGCTGGTGGAGTGCTTTCTTTTTATTACATTTTTTTCAAATTGTTCTAGTCACCTACATTGTGCACAGTAATCATTCAGATGTAGCTACTCTGTTTGTTTCCCGCCTGCTTAAGTAATAAATCATTGGACAATGACTAAATGGCCTTTGTTTTATTTTAATAATATTTAACAAAGGGTTAAAATTTTTCCTGTGAGTTTTTCGTTTACCCTAAAAGTCTGGTCCAATATAAGTTCCATATTTTGTTTTGTGCGATTATTTCACTTGAATATGCAGACAGTATGCAGTTTGCATTAAAAACAGTTTTCTTTCTATTACTACACTACTACAGTCATGGCCATGCAAATACAATTTTATTACAACAATTTTCAGCTGTTGTTGAGCACCTCATGCAGAAATAGTAAAGGAGAAATAAAAGGTACCTACTTATTATTTTACTCTAATTGTTCCTTTTTATTAACAGTTCTTTAGTTGTGAACGCACTGACACCAGTCAGTAGTAGCTACAGGTACGCTGTGAAATGGAAGTGGCTAAGCTAAAAGATTCAATAAACGATGCATAATTAAGCATTACCGGTTATGTTTAGGAAGGTTTTGTGAATTTTATCGACGACATTCATTGATTACTATACTTAAACAGATGGAAGCAAAATGTTATCTTATTCAATTACCGAAATTAACGTTCTTAATACTCTACACGGAAATCTAAGAATGATAACAGCATACCTTAGTACATGAAAGTGTGCTTTCTCACCGGCGATGGAAGCCATCAACAGTTAAAGTCTGTCTTTTATTATTTACTTTCCTCTCGAAACCGAACATTCAAAGCAACCGCTTCCCACGAGAGACCTGCTGCTCAGTTTTAGGAGTTCCTTATGGTGCACCACGAAAACTTTCTCCCAGCTGCGCACACACACACACACACACACACATACACACCAACGCGTATGTATGACTGTGCATGTTTGTCTGCAAGTGTATTCACAGATAGCAAATGTAGTTCCCCCACTCTACACACACACACACACACACACACACACACATATATATATATATATATATATATATATATATATATATATATATATATATATATATATATATATATATATATATATATGATATATATATGTGTGTGTGTATAAAATCTGGCTGCTGTGAGGTAACTTGAATTCTATTATTGGTAAGTGTAATAACCAGATATTTTGAATGCTTTTTCACAATATATATATATATATATATATATATATATATATATATATATATATATATATATATATATAAAATATGTGTGTGTGTGTGTGTGTGTGTGTGTGTGTATGTATATATATATATATATATATATATATATATATATATATATATATATATACATACACACACACACACACACACACACACATATATATATATATATATATATATATATATATATATATATATATATTGTGAAAAAGCATTCAAAATATCTGGTTATTACACTTACCAATAATAGAATTCCAAGTTACCTCACAGCAGCCAGATTTATAAACTTTCATAATAGATAAAATGCGACTGAGTACTCTAAAGGCAACAGTGATCCCTTAAAAAGCCTACTAAACATGTGAGAAATTAGACTAAGTTTATCAAAACAAATCTGAGGTATTCATATAGGCTTAAGTCAATTAAAGGGCATCACTCCATCAAACAGCTTTAACTAATTCTTCTTCTTTCCCACTGTTATCCCGACATTAAGGAGTCGGTTGCCTGATGCGTCTTCTCCACTGCCTTCTATCAAAGGTATCATCCTCCATCAAACATCTTCTTTCCATATCTTCCTTCACTTTATCTCGCCATCTAATTCTCTGTCTCCCTCTCGATCTTCTTCCTCTAACAGGTTCCTCCTAAGCCCTCTTCCCTCTCTCCTCATCATCCATCCTCAACACATGCCGAACCATCTCAATCGTGACTCTCTTATCTTATCATCTCTGTAATCTATACAAAGCCTGCCCTTCTTATTTTATAATTTTCTAATCTCTCAAGCAGCGATATTTCCATTCTCATCACTGTTCTCTTAAGCTTTACTTCCTCTTTTCTTTTTAAAACCCATTTTTCTGCTCCATATATTAACACTGGTCTTATCACTGTGTTATATATCTTGACTTTTATCTTGATTAGCATTTTCTTATCACATACCACTCCAGCTATCTCTCTCCACTTCCCCCATGCAGCTTTTATCCTACTGTCAACTTCAACCTCACATCCTCCCTATTGGCTTAAAGTAGATCCTTAGTATTTAAACCTTTCAGACTTTTTTTATAATTGAGCCTCTTTTTTATTGTATTACTATTCTGTCTCTTTCTTCCCTGCAGCTCAACAAAACCTCTGTTTTATTCACATTCACCTTTAAGCCACCCCTCTCTAATGACTCATGCCACTCTCCAACCCTTCGGCGTACAACAAATACCACAGCTCTTCATTCCTGATCTCTTCACTCAACACACCCATGACCAATACAAACAAAAATGGGCTTATTGCTAACCCCTGGTGTAATCCAACACTAACTTCAAAATTTCTGTTTCCCCACCTGCTGTTATCACTTTTGTGCTCATTCTTTTATATATCATCTCGACCAGCCTAACCAACTTTTCTGGGACTTTCCTTTTTCTTAAACACCAAAACATCACTTCTGGATTTTATCATATGCTTTCTCTAGGCCTATAAATGTACAATAGAGCTCCTGGTTTCCCCTCTAGCCTCTTTTCCTGTAGCTGTCTTACTAGGAAGATGACATCCACCGTCCCTCTTCCTCTCGTGAATCCATACTGCTGTTTCCTATCTTTACAATCTCTCTTAATCTCTTATCCAGTACTCTCCAAAACTTTCAACTTACCAGTATTGCAGAAAATCAGACTAAGTTCATCAAAACAGGTGTGAGGTAATCTTGTAAGTAATCAAATTAATCAAAGGGCATCACTCCATCAACAACTTTAAAAGTCTAAGTATTTAGTATTTCCCTTTTTTCAAAAGTCTAAGTACTTCCCTGGTTCTAAGTCACTTCAAGTTAATTGAAGGAAAACAGATCAATTACCACTCTATGTTTCTACCTAACATCAATATAATCATAATTAAATATACTGGTTAGAAATAAAATGCTTATAAAAATTTTAAATACAAAAATTTATTATTAAACTCAAAATTATAAGTGAAATTCACAATATCAGGGAAAATTACTGTTACTTGAAAACAAAGTAAAGTTTAATTAATTCTTGAATCAATTAAGTAAGATTAAATCAAAATTGATTTATCACGAAATTCAAGAAAATCAATTCAATCAAAATTCAGTAGTGTTAGGCACTAATTGAAATTTGGAAATTATTCACAAGTGCTAAACAACAATAAAACTTGAAAAGAATTCTAAGTAAATGCAAATTAATTCACAAGTGTCAAATTCAATTAAATGTGCAATAATTAAGTAATGAAAATAACTAAGTTAATTAAATTGTGAATGCAAATGAAAACACAGAAAAATGCAGAAAATTGCAAACAGTATTAATCACACAAAATATAAAATAAAAACACACACTTCATTAAGAAAATGAATAAATGCACAAAACATAGAAATCACTTCAAATGAAACAAACACAAAACGCAAAAATTTGCAATGTGTAAAAATGTAAATAGTTTCTCTCAAACCATTGTAACTATTAGTTATTAGTTCTCTAAACCATTGTAACCATCAGTTATTAGTTTCTTACCAAACCATCATAACCATTAGATATTAGTTCTCTACCCCATCGTAACCATCAGTTATTAGTTTCTTACCAAACCATCATAACCATTAGATATTAGTTGCAATTAATAAAAATATAAAACACTTTACCTTCTTGGTATACCAATTTTCTTTCTTTGCTGCAGCTTGTTTCACACTCACAAAAGCA
>NC_087210.1:39804399-39819399 GCF_015104395.2 Macrobrachium nipponense | reverse complement strand
CAAAAAGTACTCGACAAAGAAATGATAAAAAGTTGTCTTGACACCAGAAAGTAACACAAATCGTAACACATGTATCCTGGCTTCCATAGAGGTGAACATAAGTCCCTAGGGTAATCTGGTACTCTATGGAATTACACATCACCATCAATATATTCATCTTCATTTAAATCCCTTTCATCAGATGTATCCTCTTCTGCTGTATCTTCCTGTTGCTCTACTGCCTGCTTCAAACGGAAGTGCTGGTCTAGTATATCGTATAGTTACAGTGTCCTTCGAAGAGCTCCCAACCATGCCCCTGGGTCGACTTTGAATAAGTTCTTCAGCAGATATACCTGGTAATTTACCACAAGTAACTAACTTTCAAGTCATGAGATTTCTTCTTCATCTGCTTCCGCTTCTTGGCTCTTGATTCACCCAGAGATTTACTCACCATATCATTATAGATGAACCTGAAGGCGAATTGTACCATGTTATCAAGTATGTTTTTGAACTACTGGTAGTGATGTACCTAGTGTGCCTATCAACTCTCTGGCTTCGTCAGATATTCCCTTTGCAAAGACTCTTTGCTTACCATGACCAAAGAATACTGTAGTTGTATCTGATCCACTGTATATATGTATATCCCATCTATAGAGTGTGCAACATAGGCAGATAGTACTAACACATCTGTGTCTTCAGCATCAATCATGCAAGCAGTATCTAGCCCTGATTTGCATATCTGGGAACAGATGAAGAACAATACTGTGTCGGGTTCAATATGGGGACATTTGAAATTAGCACATCTGTCATTGCTTGGAAGGTCCCAGCACTTTGGACCCACAGAGTAGAACAGCTTGACACTCGGAAACAGTGCAAAACTGGCTGAGCTCGTCCTTCAAGAAGAATTGTAGGCGTTGTTTGTTAGCAGCACCACACAAAGGGTGAATATACATTCTTTGTTGCATTTTTGGTGGTGGAATGCATAATTCTCGCACTGACCTTTTTTTGTATAAAGGAGGTCATATCAATCATTCACCAGTACAATGGTAGATGCATTTTGATGCCTTCGGTTATTTACAGATAAAATTTTAGAATAGTCTTTCCACGTGAAAGCTGCAGTCCCACTGTGTTCACAGTCTTGTACTGTTGGACTAACTAAATGCCAGAAGAGTCCCATGTCGATGATGGCTATGTAATAAATCAGATCGATGGCCACCATAGGTAGCTTATCTACCAACTTTGACTTCTGTGTCTTTCTCCTAGTACCATTGACATTGAATATTGGCAGACAGTCATTTGTGACCCGTAATTCCATCTCATCAATCAGATTGAATTTTTCCTAGTATGCCTCTGCTAGAGCTATGACTTGGCTCTGTTTTTCAGTGCCCCAGATTTGGTTGTCTGTTCACTGCAATTCCCTGCAACTGCCGGCAGATTGATGAAGCTTTGCCTGGAGTGTCTGTGCACTGTAGTGTAGCACTCCTTATTTCCACTCAGCATTCGATTATTGCAGAATATTTTGAAAGATTTTTCACCTTCATGATGGGCAGATTCGAAGTCCTCCACAAGAGCATGAGGTGCAATTACACCAGACTGCAGTGTTCTCAAAGTTCCAAATTCCAGAAGGCAGGCATCTTTATCTTGCACTGCCTGTTCATCAAGCTTCAGGCAAGATGCTGTGTTCTCACTATGTTCCTGTGTAGATGTTACTTTCATTTCTGCACCTATGAGGAGGGATGCCCTCAACTGGTTTACTGGGTTGACATATCTGCAGTCTGTCAGAAGCATTTTTTCATTTTTGAGAATCTTCAGCTGCCCTTGAACCCTTGTTCATGGTCATTTCTATCCACAAGTCAAGCGGAAGTCAAGAGCAGGGCTCTCCAGTGATGGACTGAGAAAACAGAACATTTCTCATGTGTAATGCTTTCTCCTCAGGTAAATTATCTAGTTCCATCCAGAACTCTACCATCCATCTACCATACTTATCATTGTTGTAGATCTGTATCCATGGCAGCATTAAGCGCAAGGATGCCTTGAATTCCTCCCAGTTCTGAGTCCTGAGAACATGAAGATTCATCATTAAGATATCTGTCATCTCAAGGAATGACATCCAGTGCTTTGCCATTGAAGACTCTGAGCCCAGAATCTGGTGCCACTCATCAGATATGATAGACATGATCCTGTGATTAGAGTCCAGCATCTCTTGGTGATCTTCTGATGTTATCAATCACTGCTTAACATCATTTGGAACAGTCATACCATTTTTCAAAGTGCCACAGTAATCTTCTCATGAGGGCTTTGTACATTAATCTCAAACACCTGATGCTCCTCTTGTAATGTTTGCCTTGCAATGCCTGATCAACAGAGCCTTCAGGTATAATGCCAGCTGAGACAAGTACATCTGATAGACCTGAACCATGGAAGCATTTGTCAATTGCCTAAATGAATGAGTAGTGAATATGGAATGGTCCCATAAGGTAGGATTACAGCAAACTGTTCCGGATGCTCGTACCGAATCTGGTCTCCAACAAGTTGGATGAATGGCATATTCTTGGCTTTTTCAGCAGCTACCATCTGCATCATCGCTTCATGTACTAAGATTTGTTAGGCGGATTTGGGAATGTTAGGAAGTAGTATGGCTTACTTTTCCCTACTGAGTTATAGGCTAAAAACTGGAACTCTGCAAATGCACCAATTGTTTGTTCAGCAACAGTTTTATTGTTCATGTTCTCATATACTCGAGCCAATATATGGATGAGGTTCCTCTTACGATGGGACTAGGTATCATAAGATGCATCAATATTGGCCTCTGGTTGGAGTTTTGGTAACCCGCTCTGAACTTTTCGACAAGGTCTCACAAAATGTTGTGCAGCCATACTGATTTCATGTCATCAACTGATGGTTTTGTAAGATTTGGTTTAACAAGCTCTGAACTAGACACCAAGTTCTGTGGTTGGACAACCATGACATTTGTTCTGTGAGAAGTGCTGGCTCCTGTGAGAATATAATTCCTAAAGTCATCATTATCCATGGCAGCTGTACCAGGCAAACCTTCTGCCAACTCATCTGGACAGGTTCTGTTCTGATTGACGTCGAATCTTGCCCATGCATCATACAGAGTTAAGACATCTTTGTAGCTGATTCCAAGCGAGAACTTATGCAACAGGTCAATGATTTCTCTACTGTGTGTGAGACCATGTATAGTCACAGATAGTTTTGTCTTAAATGATGTTTGTTTTCCTGTGATGTACAAAGAAAGGAGTGAGGTTAAAGCCAGGACAGTTGGATCAAAATGTTTCTCATCATACTTAGATGTCTTCAACATGGATACAAACTTCTCTAGGAGTTCATCTAACTGTTCACCATCCAGTAATTCATTAAAATGAGGAGGCCATGGAAAAATTGCTGGAGCTAATATGTGAGATCTGATACATTGTACAGTTATTTATATATATCAGTTGGCCATCTGTTATGCCCCAACAGTTGATAGCAGCTTTCACATAACATCCTCCAGATGATGTATCACAGACCAGTGTGCTTTGATTCTTTTGAAATTGGTCATGAAATCCTATTTTATCATGAAATTCACCTTGTAATAAGCTCTTGATGTAGCTAGATTTCACCGTACTTGTAGCCATTCCAAAGTTTTCAGCATACCTGTGTAATTCTGTCAGGTGCTAAGTTCATGTTATTCTAGAACCACATTCCTAACATGTTTGAAGAACATCTCTCTAACTTTAGAGAGGTGGACACTTTGCAGATGTAGGTTGGGGTCGTTCGGTACAGTGTCTAAGTTTGATGACACAAATATTCCAGCATGATCGGTGATAACGAATCTCTACAGCTAAGGGGTCTGGTGTTGCACCAATGAATTTCAGCGGTCGTTCTCTCATATCCAAGTCTTCAAGGTATGCTGTGTGATGCTTGAATGTATACCAACCATCCAGTTGTTACTTTATATGCCATTTGTCCCTACAACCATGTTTCACATCTTCTCGTTTCATGCACCAAATACACAGATTTTTGTCATGTGTCACAGACTAAGTTTTTCTAGGACCAGGTTGAGATTCAACTTTAGTCGAGGGAGGTTCTGTTTGCTCATTATGCTCACTTGATACTCCTGTAAGGACAATGCCTTTTGCTCAAATGTACATATATAGTTTTCTTGTCCGTGTTATACCTCACATCATTATATTAAGCACTTTGTGGCCTTTCTGCCGACATTTAATTCATATATGTAAACCCAGTGTAACAAATATAATTCATGTAAATTAGCATGTCAAGAAACACAAACTGGGTTGGATCGTGTCATTTTTGTGCCAGTGTCAGTCCCACACTACAGATCTGTCCGCACCCTAGTTTATAACCTGAACTTACCTGTAAATAAATATTCAGTGCCCAGCTACCTGACTTACTCTCTAAACCTCACACTGGTGACCCCGGATTGGATAGGTGACTCAAGCGGTTTTGACTCGGCCATTAAGTGACTAACTACCATCGCTCACCCTCAGAGACCTTTAGCAGACTTATTACGGAGCCTTAGATCAGGTCTCTGAGAATTCCCTTCCAAGGACGACACTGACTCCTTTAGCGGACGAACTATGGCACACCTACCAAGGAGTGTTTAGGCGTTTGCTCCATTTACCCAGTTTGAGAAAGGCATGCCATTCTCCACAGCAGACAGTACCTTAGGGGTAGCCAACAACCCCCCTAACCATGCCTCACCCCAGAGGGCAGACACATCTCCCTCTGTGAAGCTGCCACCTTTTGCCGCCAAGAAGCCAGCCGCTTGGTTCATGCATGTGGAAAGCCAGTTCCGGATTGCGGGCATCACTGACGAAGTCCTGAATACTGACTTCGTTGCTTTGGCCATGACAGATGAAGCCTATGAGCAGATGTGCCCATGGATGATCACGCAGCCAGATGCAATACAATACACCCAGCTATAGGCGAAGATGATTGACACCTTCTCCCTGCCCACCATCGACAGAGCCACCCGAATCCTCGACCTGGTAATAAACCCCATTTGGGATAAGGACCCTTAGGTCTCCTGGAATATGCTGATAGACCTCAACCTCCTGCCGGAGTGGGACGACAACGGGACACAAAAGGAAATCAGCCTTAAGCTGGAGATATTCTCTGTCAGTTAGAACCAAAGGTAAGGAAGCAGATAACAGAGATCCATGCCCTATCTGACGAGGAATTGGTCATGAAGGCTCATAGACTGGCTGAGTTCTCATGGGCAGCCACCTTTTCCACCCCATCAACGCCTTTGACCAACTGCCTGATAGAGGACGACACAGAAGAAGCAGAATCTGCAGAAATCAATGCCGTACAGAAAGGATCTCCAACACAGCAGCGAGGTGGAAACCCAGCATGGTGTTTGTACCATACGAAATTCAGCAAATATGCCAAACGGTGTGAAAAACCATGCTCATACAACTAGTCAGAAAATGGGGAAGGTACCCACCCCAGCCATTGCCGAGTTTTTTCTGAGACCACAACTCATAGGTTACTACGTTCATGACGAGATCTCTGGCAGGAGGATGTTAGTAGACACAGGAGCTATGCAATCGGTGTTCCCACCTTCAGAAGAGGATTGCAGCCTCCCCCCTGATGACACCACTGCCCTGATAGCCGCGAATGGGATCCCCATCTGCTCCTTCGGCACGAGATCTCATAGGATATTCATCCTGGGTTGGACCTACGAGTGGCCTTTTATTATCGCCGACGTTAAGGCCCCCCTCCTCGGAGCAGATTCCCTGGAACAACATGGGCTCCTGGTTGACGTGGGCCACAAACGCCTCCTCCACACAGGGACCTGCAGGTCTTTTCCCCCTCGCCGCAGGACCAAGAATTCCTACCATCTGCTCCATAGAAAACCACAAATACAGTGCCATTCTTCAGGAGTTCCCTGACGTATTCAAGCCAGAACTTCGTCAGGTGGCCGAAACCCGGCCAAGCATGGCATTTACCGTCACACAACAACCACTGGCTGCCCACACATGCAAAGTTCTGCAGGCTACCGCCGAACTGTCTCCAAGAAGCCAAAAGGACATTTGCAAAGATGGAGCGGATGGGCATCTGCAGGAAGGCCTCCAGCCCATGGGCATCACCCCTCCACATGGTCAAGAAGGTGGATGGGACCTGCAGACCTTGTGGGGACTACTGTTGGTTGAATTTAGTAACTACTCCAGATCATTAGCCCCTGCCGAACATGCAGGACCTGACGGGGACCCTCCATGGAGCAACATTATTTACAAAAACAGACCTTCTCAAGTCATATTTTCAGGTACTGGTCAACCCCGAAGATGTCCCCAAGACAGCCATCATCACGCTGTTTGGGTCCTACTTCTTTGCCTACTCCACCTTTGGCCTGAGGAACAGCATACTAGGGGACCTGCCCTTCTGCGTGTGCTACGTGGACGACATCCTCATTTTTTTCAGGTCACTGCAAGAACATCTGCGACACATCTGAGCCTTTTTGCAGCACCTTCAGGAGAATGGATTAGTTGTCCTTTTCGACAAGTGTACCTTCAGCTCTTACAAGGTGGACTTCCTGGGGCACAATATCTCCGCAGAAGGCATCCGTCCTACGACATCAAAGGTAGCCACAGTAGAGAAATTCCCGATGCCAACCACGATCAAGGCACTGCAGGAGTTCATTGGGATGGTGAACTACTACTGCTGATTCATAGCAGACATTGCCCGCACCATGTCCCCCCTGACGGAGGTCCTGAAGGGGAAACCGGGGAAACCGAAGCTGGTGTGGGAGACAGCACAGCAACAAGCTTTCCTGCAGACGAAATCAGCTCAGTCCACCTCGGGATCGACTATGAAGACCTAGCCAGGGAACAAGCAGCCAACCCTGAGTTGCCAGCCTACCGAAAAGCAATCACCTCCCTCATGTGGAAAGACATGCCTTTCAGCCCGTAGCCAACAACACTCCTCTGTAATATTAGCACAGGTTGCCCTCACCCACTAATCCCGGCATCCCAGAGAAAGAAGGTTTTCAAAATCATCCATGGCCTCTTGCATCCATCGAGCCAAACAACAACTCGACTCCTGACAGAGAAGTTCGTGTGGCATTGTATCCGATGGGATTCTCGGAAGTGGGCGAGGCAATACATCTCATGCCAGAAGAGCAAGATCAGCAGGCACACCAAGTCAGGAATCGGCAGTTTTCCCCAGCCCAAGCAGAGATTTGGCCATATCCACGTAGATGTCGTAGGGCCCCTTCCTCCATCAGGTCACAAATACCTCCTCACAGTCATCGATCGATCCACCAGATGGCCCGAAGCAATACCTATGATGGAGGCCACCACCCAGGCCTGTGCAGAAGCCCTTCTCTCCAGCTGGATCAGCCATTTTGGACCGGATGACATCACAACAGACCGAAGAGTCACTTTTATGTCAGATCTGTGGGCCGTCCTGGCCCGCTTGATGGGGACGTCGCACCACAGAACAACCGCCTACAAGCCCGAAGCCAACGGTATATTGGAGAGGTTCCATCGCTCCCTCAAGGCCTCCCTGATGGCGAGTTGCTCTGGTGACAACTGGAAGACGCAGCTACCTTGGGTCATCCGAGGGCCAATGGTAAAGCATCACCTGCAGAGAAAGTCTACGGAGAAACCTTGGCAGTTCCAGGAGAATTCTTGCCACCATCAACTGATACCGAGGACATCTCGATCGCCAGACTGCAAGAATCTGCAGGGAAATTCACCCCCGCCTCAAGACTTTCTCTGACAGGACACGCCACTTCCAGCCCAAGGCCCTAGAAACATGCAAGAACGTCTTTGTCCTCCACGACGCGCACCGCCCACCCCTGAAGAGACCATAACATGGCCCATTCCAAGTTCTCCGCCGATCGGAAAAGGCCTACCTCCTGTGTATCAACAGGTGAGAGGATTAGGTCTCCGTCGACAGGTTGAAGCCAGCTTTCTTGACGGAGGAGGACACCACTGAAGACGGACACACCAGAACACCTTCCTTCCTCTGAGTACCCCAGACATTGCCAACGGTGCTGCTGTTGTCCGAAGACAGCTGTCGAACCCCTAGGATTCGCTCCAGGGGCGGAATCCTGCCGCCAGGCCCCCTGGAGATCACAGAAGACGAGAGGCCCCCAAAGCAGTTAGTGTCACGAACAAGGGAGCACCTCCGCCCTCTGATACGCTAAATGATTAATATTCAGTTTTCCTATGCTTATGTATCATTCATTGTTCACTGCCATAACCATTGTCTTGTGGGGGGGAGTATTTGTAAGGACAATGCTTTTTGCTCAAATGTACATATATAGTTTTCTTGTTCGCATTGTACCTCACATCATTATATTAAGCACTTTGCGACCTTTCATTCATATATGTGAACCTAATGTAACAAATATAATTCATGTAAATTAGTATGTCAAGAAACACAAATCCAGGTCGGATTGTGTCATTTTTGTGTCAGTGTTGGTCACGTACTACAGATCCGTCTGCACACTTGTTTATAACCTGAACTTACCTGTAAATAAATATTCAGTACCTAGCTACCTGTCTTACTCTCTAAACCTCACACTCCTGCCTGACGTTTCTAACTTCTCTTTAATGCCTGTTCCAGTTTGCGGTGACCAAACAACTTCAATTTACAGGATTGGTGGTAGTAAATCCCGAGTTGGCTACTGTCCCAATCAACATCATAACTAGAGGAAAAGGTGTCCAGGCAAGACCATTGCTTGGCTTTGTCTCTTAGATTCTGCTTTGCATCTTTATGGGTGTCACTCCAAACTTCTTTATGACACAGGATACACTCACACAATCAATACTTCTCTGTTTACGGCTCATTATCAGAATTCAGAGTGCCTGTAAATATATACAGTAATAAGATTCCAGATTATACCATGATCACTTAAAATTATAACTTGACTAATTTCACTGTTTGATTCCCAAATGTTTGGGAGATACAAATGCCAATTTCTAATGAAATTAATTTAAAGAGTAGTTAGTATCTTAAATATTTGGTAATCATGGTGAGTAACATCAATAAAATTGATTTAGAAATGAAATAAAAGGACTAGTATGCCTTTATACATTTTTGAAGTAATGTCAGAATAGAAAAGAATGACAAGAAGAATGATATCCCAAAATGACATGTTTATTCATAAATTTTAATTGCTGAAATGAGTAGTATCCTTATTACAGTGAAAAAATATTGTCAAATATGTATTCTGAGTCTGATTGGTTTCCTTGACCTTGAAAATCTACATTTAGACACCAAGATCTCATCAATAGCTCTGACAGAACCGAGAGGGACATGGGGGCTTATTTTGTTTATTTTGACCCCATAACCAATGAACAATCTTCAAAAATTGATCCAGGGAAAATGGTCATGGGGTCAATGGCAGGGTCCTCTACTATATGTCTGCACACCCGTGACGATGTCTCCCTCACCAGGAAACATAAAACTATACCATGGCATATCACTGTCAGCTTAATAAGGATGAGGTCAGTCCATGAAAAGGATAATTGCTAATGGTGCAACGTCCTACAAATCGTGTTGAGAGCATCATTTTACAAGTCGACTGTCATCCCAACCTGGTCAGCAGCCTCCTTATACGAGAGATGTGGGAGATGACCAACTCGTTATATAAACTTAAATGTACTGAATGGACATGTTGAGCCCTCTGCAGTTGCTAAATAAGTCTCACCACTATCACTCTACGATGAAGATTTCATGCTCACAGCAACCAAGAGGGTGTATTTCACCACTATATGGATGTCCATGACCGAAAACCAACATTGGAAGAGTTATTGGAAGGCACAGAGATCGTGCTTAGAGTGGGCCCCTGTCCCACAGATTGCAAATAGCAGAAGCCGTAAGTATAAATCGACAACGGCCTGCTTTAATTTTACAAAGGAACATGGACTTTAAACATACAAAGGAATATTACCCATTACCCTTCTTTCTTCAAGGAAACCACAAGACACCTCTGTGAGAATCCAAAGGGAGAAATGTGCGACAGAATACTCCTGAATAGGTACAGTAGAAAATACCAATGAAACTAATCAGAATTATGGCCAGCAATGGAAATCACGACCTCTGCTGCTCACTGTGGCATAGGGCATGGCCTATGGAGCACCAGCAATGCCCTTGCTGCCTGCTGTATAAACTACAAGTAAGAGAATGAAACCACCAGAAATTTAGCACTCTAGTAATGTCCTACTTTACATTTAAGGATTAGCTTGAGAGTCCCCATGCTGCAATAAAAACTATTTATATCATTCTGTAATCCAGTCCTGAAGACAGTGCCAAGAGTTGGAGAAACGGTCTGTTGACCATAATAAGTAAATGGAAAGATATATGAATAACCTTTCCGTAATCCTGAAAAGCTTGCTGACGAGAAGTATAGACTGATTTAAAGTCTAGGTAAAAAGATAGTCTCTGCAAATTAGCCATTGACTTCAATAAAAAACGCATACGAGAAAATATGGCCAAATAGCATATATATATATATATATATATATATATATATATATATATATATATATATAATATAAAGGTAGAAGCCACAAAGGAAAGTGAAACATTGGATCTCTGCAAGATCTTTTGACTCAATGTTCTTTACTTAGCAGACGTTGAGTCCAAAGATCTTGCAGCAATCCACTGTTTCACTTTCCTTCGTGGCTTCTACCTTATATATATATATATATATATATATATATATATATATATATATATATATATATATATATATATATATATATATATATATAATATATATAAATGCTTCAGTTATTCACACACACACACACACACACACACACACACACACACACATATATATATATATATATATATATATATATATATATATATATATATATATATATATATATATATATATATTCTTACATTTTTCTCCTCGCATCTCTTAGCCAGTGTCCAGTAGTTTTAAATTAAGGCGGGAGGTAGCTATTTTATCCTGGTATCGTATGATTTTATGGGATATTGGGGGTTAACCATAAGATCTTTTTCTCCTTAATCTGCTACTGGCTGTATGTCTATGTTTCCAGAATGACCTGCCAGCCGGGAGGATACGCTACCCCCAGCGATCGCTCACTGACCTGACTTGTTCTCACTCTTCACTGGATGGTTTAATGTATCAGACGTACGTCTCTCTGCCTACCATAGGCCTAACAAAGCGTTCCACTGGCGGGTGCACCAGAACTCAGGAACAAAGCCAGACGCCATCTTAGATGAGCAAGCTACATGCCAAAAGCACACAGGTACGTTCTGAGATTCACCCATGTGGCCAGTTCCTTTTCTCCAAGAAATTCTCACACCTTTTTTTCCAATATTCCACACCTAGCACGCACGTGTTTACCTTGTGACTTGTCCAAAGATATATGCAGATATTCAAATAAGAATTAAAATTCTCCCACCATTATTCACAGTGTGGTTGCTTTAAGGATAAACACCCTCCATCGTGAATAATCAAAGCTAATTGATAACCACTTGAGAGAAATCTTTGCATGTTTGAGAGTAACCTGGGATTCTTTTCCAAATTCCTGCTGCCTTGAATTCCTTGCCTCTGCCCCTGGCCAGGCATATCTAACTACCGTAGAAGATATTAGCACTCATGATTTTGCAAGCCAGTCATTCACAGCAAATTGGAAATCTGTATCACATTTAATGCGGTATCCCGTTTAATGATTTGCCACTATGAACTTAAATGTAATTAATCACAGCAACTATTTGCACTTTGCACCAGTTTTACTAACCTATCCCACTTTGATTGGCACTGTAAACTTTGCAAAGGATTATCCTAATGTAATCTGACTAGTTTTGCAAGGCGACCTTCCTTTGCTTCAGTAATTAAAGTGTTCAAAGGTAAGTCGGCAGCCCTCATTTTCCATTAATATAACATATAGAGTCGGTCATTAGGCCCCTAAGGCGCGGAATTACATAATTATAAATTGCTTCCCAAACCCCGACCTTATACACACACACACACACACACACACACACACACACACACACACACACACACACACACACACACACACACACACACACACACACATATATATATATATATATATATATATATATATATATATATATATATATATATATATATATGAGTGAGTGCTTATGTATGTACTAATGTACTGATATGCTTTCTAAATAATTTTCATTAAGTGTTTTCCATTGTCACGTAACTCCGTCCAAACACTTTCTTTCATCTTTCTTGGTGACAATTTTTTAGGTGTAAACCAATGCCATTTCAATTCAAAATGGTTTTACCCTTTGCTGAACAAAATGTTTTCTTCGGCATCCTGGAATATCCACCCACCTCCATTTGTTTCCTTTTTTTTATTCTTCGTTTCAGTAGGAATTTGAGTATTTCACTGTAAAACGAAGGTAACAAGCAACTATTCTTTATTATTTTTTATACATATATACAGTGGCTATGTTAAAGGAATAATGTTTAGTATGCGAGGAAAATGAAAGGTAAATATTCTTTTCTACTTATCTTGTATTTTGCGATATTATCACATCGCTAATACTAAAATCGCCATCATTACATCAATCATCACTACTATATATATATATATATATATATATATATATATATATATATATATATATCTATATCTATCTACACACACACACACACACACACACACACACACACACATATATATATATATATATATATATATATATATATATATATATATATATATATAGTATGTATGTATGTATGTATGTATGTATGTATAAAACACTCCTTTTACTCATTCGCCTCAAGCTAATGCCATGCTCATGGCGCGCGGCTGAGGATTTCAACTACGGCATCGGGACGCTTTCTCTCTCTCTCTCTTCTCTCTCTCTCTCTCTCTCTCTCTCTCTCTCTTTCTTTACCTGTTGTTTCTTTACGGTTTATTTACTTTCAGTTTAGGGGAAACTCTTGATAGGCGACAAACGGACAACAGAGTCTGCCCTGCGTAATGAGCCCTGTGTACAAAATACCGAATTCCGGTCGAAAATGGCCCCAAAGCACCTGAGGGTTCGGCCGTATGAAGGTAACCGCGCCGACCCGCAACGAAACGAAACCCCACTCTCTCCTCTCTCCTACACTGGTTAGTCTGTTGCTGGATGTGAAGGGGGACAGGAGACTGTCTCTCTTGCGAGACCTTTTCTCGTTCCATAAGAGAAATTTAAAGTTCTCAAGGATTTACAAGTTTTGTTTTGCATCTGAGTTAGAAATACTGTAGACTCAGAGAGTGTAGAGAGAGGTTTGAAATGGATTAACCGTGAGATTATCCATTAAAAAGCTGGTGTTTCAGTTTGTACCGAAGTTCAGGTGAATAAACAACAGTTTTTGTTTGTGAGTGTGGAAGGAGGCTTCACACTACAACAGGACGGGTTTTCAACCTCACTTCTTAGACAATCATCTCGTCATCAAAGTGTAAGTAGGCTACCGTTTGTGAGGAGGGGAGGGAGCTAGACTAGGCCTAAGACGTAGTAGCTTCTACCTAACCCAACCACATCTGACCTTTGCGTTGTTAGTGACATTGGTAGATAAAACGGTTTGTATCTGACTCATTGTTAATATCATTTAGTGCGTGAGGATTACTTACTGTCCATCGTCAGTGGGCTTGCTGTTATACCATAGAAACAATTATGATGTGCCTAGTCCTAACTATTCTGTAGAGCGTTTGTGTATATATGCATCGTTGAGCTTAAGTAGACCTGTACATTATATGGTAGGTTGCACGTATGTAAATTGCAAAATTTTTTATATGTTCTTGCATTAAAGTAATACAGATCCAAACATCGGTTTAAAGATGGAACCTTTCCAAGGGGAGGGATGGGGGAGGACCTCCAAACTCGAAAGGGGTATCGATAATGATATGTACTAATTACTGACCATTAATCATATCTTAGTTCAAAGTTGAAATCTACTGCATGCGGTGAGTCTTTTTATACCTAAGTGCAGGTGGTAGTAGAATGGAATTCCGCTTTGTAATTAATTCCTGAAGCTGGGTTTTGGGGAGCTGGGGCAGCGAGTGTCTGTCTCTTTTGCCCCCCCCCCCCCCCCCCCCCGGGGAAATCTCAATGATGAAATAAAAATGGACAGGTGTAAAATAAGCAGATTGGTGTAATGTAAGCTAACCATTTGGTTATCTTTTGTCTGAACTGATGCTCTTATTGTTGGCCCTAATATTACTGGACGTTGCAGTGCCTTATAATCTTAGAGAAAAATGTATGAAATCATAAAACCTGGATAGATATTAAATTGTATTACACGCCCACGAAGTAGTTAATCGTATTAGTGGTGTAGTTGAGACCCTTGGTCGCGTGTTCCAACTTTGCAGTGTAATTAAAGGTAAACTGCGAAAGATCAGTTTTGAAACTTGTTTTCCCGGTAAGGTGTTCGTGCCGTCAGGTAGGCTTTACTTAATTAAGGGTCTTTGCAGCGTCCCTTCGGCCCCTAGCTGCAACCTCTCTCCTTTCTTATATTCTCTTTCTTCCATCTGACTTTCCGCCCTTTCTAAAAATTGTTTCCTAGTGCAACTGCGAGGCTTTCTTCCTGTTACAACTTGCAAAACTTCTTTCTGCCAATTTCCCTTAAAGCACTGAATGACCTCAGGTCCCAGTGCTTGGCCTTTGGCCCAAATTCTATTCTGTTCTAAAGTTGTTGGTTCTGTTTGGAGAAAAACGGAATATTTTTCGGTGATTCAAGTTTTCTCATTGCTAGTTTTTTAGAAATAAATGAAGGCAGGACTTTCTCTATGAAATCAAACTAGGTCGCGCATCACAATTATAATTGTAATGCGCGACCTAGTTTGAAATATATAGATTATATAGAATCTAAACCCTCCCGTCTTATTCATCAGGTACTGATGTGCTAGGGAGCGTGATTCAGTTATACATACACACACACCTGTCCCTTTGATCTTCAACTACTGTCCTTTCCTGTATTCTTCTTGATCTCGTGGGATGTATGTTTAATTCTTTGTGTTTCGGGATTAT
>NC_087210.1:39771899-39799399 GCF_015104395.2 Macrobrachium nipponense | reverse complement strand
TTGGTGTATTTATGGGCTCCTTTTATTAGATGGAATTCTGTTGTAACAGAACATTTTTACCATTATATATATATATATAAATATATCTATATATATAAATATATATATATAAATATATATATATAATGTATATAATATATATTATTTTAATATATTATATGTATCTATATATATATTATATATATATCATATATATATATATGTATATATATATATAATATATATATATATGTATATATATATATCTATATATATATATATATATATATATCTATATTTTTTATTTTTATATATCTACGAATTGGGTCTCTAGGGTATTGACCATTAGCGCAATAGCCTGTCTCTCGCCTTTCCTGGTCATATGCGTTGCTTCAGTCTTTATAATACCCCATACCTCTTTCCTGTCCCAATATATTGCCTTTAGGATGGGGTTGATTTGTACATTGAATTATGTTACCTTGAAAACATGCCTTTTATTGGTGAAGTAGGTATTCACCGTATACTAATTCATTTCGACTTCCAGAATGCGTCATGTTAAACTTAGTACGTCGAATTTCCACTTCTTTTCAGATAGCGCACAATCATGCATAGATCAAATGGATCAATGCATGATTGTATCTGAAAAGTAGTGGAAATTTGACGTATTAAGCTTAACATGACGGGACGTATTCTGGAAGTTCTCTCTCTCTCTCTCTCTCTCTATGAAATTGACCCAGATGTTTTCCGCCGGCTCGTAGTAGTTCAGGTCGGATTCCGGGGAACTCTCGATGCCCTTTGGCCCTAATGCATTCTTCGGGAAGAAGCAAAGAGGAAATATAAAGATGCGCTGATATGTTATAGACAATAAGCCGAGAAAAGAAATATTTTGCATTAGGCTATGTGTTCTGTGATTCAAGTTATCATGGGTTTTCCGGATAGGAAAATGTCGAACTTAATCAAATCGTGGAATAAAGCCCACAACCCCTCACATGCGCATTTCTAGAGAGAGAGAGAGAGAGAGAGAGAGAGAGAGAGAGAGAGAGAGAGAGAGAGAGTTATCTGTCACGTTATTGTCATGGAGAACTCGGTTTATTGTATGTAAACTTAACTTGTTTTGAAGTACGTTATTGGCGTCCATCGCTACAGCGGGACGTTTGTTTCGTTACATTTTCACGAAGCTTTTGTAAATCACTAACTCTTCCAAAAGAAAGAAGGAAAAAAATGGAGTTGAGGCAGCTTTGTCACGAGGAAAGGTAACAGTGGCGTGTGAATGTTTCCACAGGTATCATCCGTAAATGATAGTTGAAGACTGGAAATGGAAGGGTGAATTTAATGCCTCTGACCTGCTAAGACGATTATTAAATAATTATGACCGTGAGCTTTGGTTTTTATGGAAGGTCGAGTTGGTTTCTTTTTGTTGTTTTTTTATTTCCATAAATAACGTTTTTACCACAAAACTGATATAAGTGGAAGGCAAGTATGGACTGACTTCAATTCATTACAGTGGGGAGGCTAGATTGAACGAATGATTGTATGGGGCCATAATTTTATTTTTGGATCGTACTATGATGAATTTATTAGGATAATCTCGGCTCTAAGTAGAGTTATATCGTGTCCGTATGTTTGGAATAAGGGGGGAAATACGGATAACTCAAGAGCAATCGAAGTGAGCTCCTTTGCTCAGATGAAAAAAGAAGAAACTGGGCATCTAAATGATGGGGGTGGGGAGGGGAGGGGAGGGAGGGGGAGGGGGATGTAGGTGGTGGGGATTATCTCAAGATTCCATCAAAAAGCCTTGTTTCTTTCATGCTGAGCGATCGTTCTCAAAACCGAGAACAGAGAAAATCTTGATCTTTGTTTGCCTCAGAAAAAATAGCCGACGGATAATAGAGTAACAAAAAGGTCTGGATGAGGCTTAATCAGCTTCATATTGTAAGTCGCTCAGTAACCAGTTTTTAATTGATAGCAGGAATTTCCTCGAACCGTTTTGTGATCTTAGCATATTAAGAGTCAATTAGAGTAACAGTGAAGTTTAATTTATAAGAAGTTATATATCATGAATACCAGATTTCACAGCTTTGTAAGATAGTCATAACTTCCTTTTAAGATTTATTTATATTAGAATTTTGCAATTAATACATTTCCTTGGAAATTGCCCTTTCTAATTATGTTTAGCTTTAGGTTTGTCAATATCACAATAAATGCATTATTTACTGTTCATCGACCACAGAAAATGACTCTAGTTATTCAGGGGAAGGAAGGCCTTGTAATGAAGTGCAAGAAAATCATACAAATTATTCAGGGGAAGGAGGCCTTGTAATGTAGTGCAAGAAAGTCACGTTAACGTTCAGCATTCTGCCAGACAAAGAGTGTGAGCGACAACAAAAACGCATTAGTCGAATGTGACTTAATTCAAGTATGACTACGTGACTGACTCTGGAAATCGGTTTTCTTTCCCCGGTGAAATGATGAAAAAGACCGATTCTTTCAAAATCAGGCGAGATTTCGCTCCATGCTGCTTCTGTTTTTCTTCAGCCTGTCCGTCTGTCAGGATGTTCGTCAAAGGCAACGAGAAACGGATAGAAATCTCCACCCGTGCTTTCATGCAGCGAATGCCGTCATGTAAGGGCGCTGCACAAATTATGCGTATGACTCCTGCGCTATAAGTACGTACATGCAGGCAGTATCACACGCGATGTCCCGTTATGCTATTGTTTCGCTGGAAAAAAGAAAGAAGGAAAAAAAATTCACTTGTACTTGACTAGCCTTAGTACTGTTAGGATTTTTCTCTCTAGCTATTTTTTTTTTTATTGGTCATTTCGTAAACGTTCAAGTGCGTGACGTGATTCAGTTGTATTTATAGGTTCCAAGATTATATACTTTCTCAGGTAAGTACGAAGAAAAAAAATGAGAAAAACAATAACTGAAAGTATATGTATAAAAGTCAAAGAAATAAGATTCGCATTTCTGATGAGTTGTTGTTGCGATGACGTGCGTTACATGCCGTGAACACTTCCCTCTCAAAAGAGTCTGGTTCTCACTATTATCAGCGCTGCCTTTTATTCAACGGGACGTGACATACATTCCACTTCCACCACTGCACTGCGCTGCCTCCGTCATTCGCCTCTTGGACGTTTGCCTCATTATAGATGAACATCTCTTGCGTCTGTTATGTAAAAGGCATAAATAGCTTACAACGTTCTCTCTCTCTCTCTCTCTCTCTCTCTCTCTCTCTCTCTCTCTCTCTCTGTTCTTCTCAGTGATTTAGAAATGAACAGTTCATATGAAAAGTTACAGGCAAAGAGCAAAAACAGACATTATTACAATTATAAATAGAGAGTACATACATAACGTTTCTGAGTAGATGCTATAAAGAGATAAACATAGAAGGATGCGCAAAATGACCGATAATTGAAAATTTCTAGAAATGTGGAATGCAGCAACAATTAAAATGGCAAAGCTTGACAGGGACCTGCAAAGAGCAGTGACTGACCATAAGACCCAGG
Organism: Macrobrachium nipponense; assembly: GCF_015104395.2. Classification (NCBI taxonomy): domain Eukaryota; kingdom Metazoa; phylum Arthropoda; class Malacostraca; order Decapoda; family Palaemonidae; genus Macrobrachium; species Macrobrachium nipponense. The sequence continues at coordinate 39,795,914 of NC_087210.1, read as the reverse complement.
GAGTTTCTCCCGAGAGAAGCTGACGATTACTTTTGGGCCTTTGGGGAGGAACATCAAGGGAAACGGCTCGGGGGGAGGAGGAGGAGGAGGAGGAGGATGGAATGAAGGTAGAACGAGGGAGTAGTGAGGAGTGAGAGAGCAATGCGATGCGATGCGATGCGATGCGATGCGAGGCGAGGCGAGGTCTCGGAAGGGGATTTCGAACCGTATAGTTGAATATGTTCAGATGTTCTGCAGAAGTGCTGAAGAGAGATTCAGGTGCCCGCCCTGGAAACGGTTTCTCCTTTCTTACGTATTTTCTCTTGTCGCACAACGATGTGATGTTGAAGTTTTCTTTTGATTTTATTTATTTGATTTCCTCCCTGAAGTATTTTCTTTAACTACGCATTAATTAAATACGCGTTAAAGCTTGTTTTTTTTTGTTTTGTTTTTTTCATGTGGGCAGTTGTTTTAAAAGGTTCCTCTGATAAATGAGGATCCTACAAAGTCTCTGAAATAAATATGAAAGCATAATTGTTTAAAGTGCATTGTTAATTTCCCATCATTCTATCACTTGATCGCGGTTAATAAAGTTATTATTGTGTACTGATTTTTATATACTACAGTGATTTATTTGACCCTTGTTACCGTCATTTTTCATCCGAAAGTGAATGTTGAATATTAGAGTATCAATATATGTCGTTCTTCATCATCAATCATCATCCTCATCATTATCATGATCATCCGCATTATTATTATGTATTTAATATAATCTTCACCTGGAGGGAAGTCACAAAAAAGACTTGACAGCACCGACTGAGATAGAGAATGCAGCGCCTACCAACCTTCTTCTCTTGGAGGAAGGAAGTCGAAATCTGGCGGCAAAGAAGAGCAGGGGTAGATGGGAAGGTCACCTGGTTGACAGAATACGGTAAAGCAAAGCAAAGCAAAGCAAAGCAAAGCAGAGTAGGAGAGGCGAGGCAGGTTGAAGAGACCGCATGAGCTTTGTAGTGAAGGAGGAGGAGGACGACAAAGATGGTAATGATGGTAATGATGATCCATAGGGCGGCATCCCAAGTACAGCCTCTCTTGCGGACCACTGAAGACGACAACGACGGTGTTCTTCTTCTTCTTCCTCTTCTTCTTCTTCTTCTCAGATCCACCCTCCGGTTCTCGCTTCCTTCTCCACCTCTGATAAGATTCCATTCAATCGTTGAACTCTGTAAGATAGGAAAGGTAGGTAGGAAGGAAGGAAGGAAGGAAGGCGGACGGGCGACTGTTGTCCTCGAAGATTGGTTCCGTTTCTGATGGACAGGAAGGACGTAATACAAGAGGAACTCTAACAAAAGCCATCGACTTTTGTTCCGTAAACAATAAAGTCATTATCATGGAACGATGTCATAATTTGTTATCAAGTTTACTTACGCTTCGCCCCAACTTGTTTCAGTTGGTATTCATTCTGAACTGTATAGTGGTGAAGAAATTTTGTTTAAGTCCTAGAAAGATCGCAGCTGCTGTTGTGTGTTTAGCCGACACATGACGATTTGAAATAACAGGCAACATTGACACAATTGTTGGCCGGAGATTTATTTGAAGCGAGGTCATATTTCTGAGAATATATATCAGACATGTTATTGTGTGTGTTTGTACTTTCAGACAACTCTCCCATGACTCTGGACAGGCAAAACTAATGTTTCAAACGAGTACTTAGAGTTCTAGTAATTTCAGTATATAAAGCTTTTAGAGTTCTAGTAATTTCAGTAAACCTTTGCCTTTGCGGGGTTTGGAAAACTTGAATGTCTCTGGCTGTACCTGGCACGGGTTATACTCATTGTTACGTCATGTTTCACAGGCTAAATATTTTTCAAGTCCTCTTAGTAGAACGTAGTTAATTCTTCCATTTTGCACTATTGCCTCTCTCCCAAACATACTGTAGTCACTTATTTGATCTCTTGCAAGCAAGCAAGCAAGCGTCAAAGTTCTAATAGAGAGAGGACGGGATTCCAGCCACCGAATTTCGAACTACTCGTCCCTTTTCTCCTCTCGCCATTTCATTATAACCAGGCACTGCCCAGTAAGGAGAAGACGTTAATCCCAAAATGAAAGTTTAGGCCTCTTATCTTCAAAGACTTCGCGCACGCCCACATACCAGTATTATAAGAAGATAATAATATGATAATAATAATGAGGAGGCAATACTGTAAATATTTGTTAAACTGAGAAAATACTAAGATTCTTAGCAGTCGCAGTGGACGTTGGAAGAAAGAAGATGTTAAAACCATTAAAATGTCGTGCTGATGCGTATGATTGAAAAGAAAATGTCCTTATCGTATTATCAAGTCTTTCCTCAGCTGGTTTGAAATGGAGCTGAAGTCTGAACGACCACAAACATAACCAAAAAAGGCAGCAAGTATTCCCTACCGGGTTTGGACTAAAACGAGAAAGAAATTGGACTTAAGAATAACTTAGATGAAGAAATGCAGAGTTTCTTAAAGCTGGTTCTTCGAAGTAGACTTCTTGGATGGTTTAGCATCAGTTTTTGTTTTCAGCGATTTCAGCCCAAAATAAGTTTGTTTTTGTTAAGTCCCTAATATAGATAAAGATACGTTTGGTAGATTTTGTTACTGATGATTTAACATACACACGGGGAAATCCAAAGGAAGGACTGAGATGTTTTTGATTGTTTTGTTTCCTGATTCTAGGAAATGAGTAGCGGATAGGCCTTTCGACATCAGTTATTTTCTTGAGCAGACAACGTACTGTGTCGGAAGTAGACTTCTTCACCTGAGAGCATTATTCTAGTAAAGATGGACAAATGACCTAAAAGATGCATTGATGTTATCACTGTTAGGAATATATGAGGCTTTGCGTACAGTATATAACTTTTATGCGGTAGTTGCTTACACTTTCATTAGATGTTTCTCAAAAATAAGACGAGTCCAAAGTTACGCCTAGAAGAATTAAAGCTTTAGACTCATTCAACAGAATCCCATCCACCTGAAGGAGAGGATGAGGTGGTAAATCTGCGCGAGATATGCTAATCGATAGTGCTTTCGTTTTTCTGAAGTGCAGCCTCATACCTCACCGACTACACCATTCACTATTTCGTTCCATGTCACGACTGAGACTAAGGGCAGCTTCATTTCTCATAAGTGTAGACCACTTCACCCACAAGTGTTGCATTATCGGCATACTGAACAATCTTGTTTTCCAGGCCAACAATCATATCACTTGTATAGTACACTAAAAATAACAGCGGACCACGAACACTTCCCTATGAACTCCCGACATCAACAGCATAAGTGCATTGTGATTTGCTAAATCGACTCCCTAGAGGGGGTAGTGCCGTCAATTTACCTCACTTAAGAGTCTTTGCAGCATCCCTTCAGCCCGTAGCTGCAACTGCTTTCATTCCTTTTTCTGTAACTCCGTTCACCCTCTTTCTTTCATCTTATTTTCTATCCTCTCATAACAATTGTTTCATAGTGCAACTGAGAGGTTCTCCTCCTGTTACACCTTTAAATCTTTCGTACCTGAATTTCCCTTGCCGCACTAAAATCTAATTGAATTACTCTGCACTCAAAACCCTGACCAAGGTTCTCTTGCAAAATGGCATGTCAGATCTAAAAGGGCACCGCAGTGGTACTTAACTGCATTCTATATATGCATACTAACTATCAGCTAACAAATCCTTTCAATTCCACATACTTAAATAGTGGCTTAAAAATAAGTTTTTGCAACTTCGGAGAGCACAGGGAGAATAGAAAGAAGCCTGTAGTTACTGCAGTCTGCAGAATACCATTCCCCGGAACACGCACTGTATTACTAAGCTTGGGCTCATCCGCAAAGACACTACGTCCACCTAAAAATCTATAAAATCTACAAGTCTTGGGAGACAATACGCTGGAGACCTTAGAAAACAAAGCGAAGAAACCATCAGGATCTCTTCCACCCCAGCTATCAAAATGATCTAGAAGTTTCTAATATCCTAGAGCGAAAAGCAAATTTTGTATGAAAGGTTCAGGATGAGAAGAATGAAATGAAAGAAAATAATCAGTCATTAGCATAAATAGATCGCTGATGCCCTTATTCGTGCAAAATAGACTATGAGATCAATATTGTTACCTTGGATAGATTTCATGGGAAAGATAGTTATGTTGTTTAAAGGAAGTTACTACAGGACTCTCTGGTGGTTGTCATATTATCACTGGGCTACTGACGCTACAATTATATTGTTTTTAATGTTGTTCGAGTGGTTCCAAGAAGCCTGTCCCGTGGGAGATAGTGCTGTCAGTGCATCTCACGCAGTGCTCTGTAGGCATTGCTTGAGGCTGTTTGCTGCGACCATTCGGCCTCTAGCCGTAACCCCTTTTATTCTTTTTACTGCTCTGTTCATATTCTCCCTCTCCTAACAATAGGTTCATAGTGTAACTGAGGTGTTGCTACTTTGACATCTTTAATACCCTTTTACTCCCAATTTCCCCTTCAGCGTTGAATGACCTCATAGCTACTCGTGCTTGGCCTTCGACCTCGATTTCATATTCCATTCCATTCCTGAGTAGTCTGTAGCGAAACGATTTTTACTACCAACCGTCCACAGAATTCATTTCAACTTCCTTGTATTCTTTGCAATGAGAACAAAAAGCCTGAGCCACTTTGGTAGCAATGACTAGCGCTTGGGAAACCAAACATATTTCACTTTTTCCACGTCACTGCGTTGACATTAGAGTATGTAATGTTGATCTCAACCCATTTACCGTCAGCAGAAACAAGGAAGTTGTTCAATATTTCCCTTTAAAGGTGACATCATGGGAAAGAAATATTCAAAACGGGGAAAGCACCATACGAGCTGCCTAGGCTCCATTGCAGAGTCAAAGCCTCAATGTTGGACTTGTGCAATCAAAACAAGTGAATGAGATCCTAGAACAGATTATAAAATGCATTTAGGATGTTTTTCCCGGATATTTCCATATTCTTATACAAGAACTGTGGTAGGGCTACTCTGTTTCATATCTCCTTTAAAGTCTATTATTGTGACGTCAAGGACAGCGAAATCGTTGCATCCGCCTTGATTCAGCTGAATAGGATGTAACGCATTGTTCCGGTTGCAGGTTATTATAAGCCGCACAGAGTTGGGACACCCTATCGATTATTAGTGCGTGCAGTTTAGTACATTGTCCGATGACTTCTCAAGTTTGTTTATTCGTAGGGCTGATGACCTCCAGAAACACTGAGCGAATCACATATGGAAGGGACTGAGGGAGGGATGCCTGACGAGACCCCATCTCTGCGCAACGTAGCGTTTGTATTGCGAAGTGAATCAGGCCTTGCTAAGACAGTGGAGGTCATTGAGGATAACTATAACAATTTCGTAATTAAAGTGGTGACTAGTCTACTGCCGGCCACACATGAACTTCCGGTCAAGTAAACTCGATTGTGAAATTAAAAGAAAAACTATTTTGTTTGAACGATTTTTTAATGCTTACCGACTTATTTGATTTTCAGATATTTTGCAGATGCGAACTATGTCAATTGAACCAGCAAAGTCGTGGTGGCAGAAGTTCTTTTGATCTTTGATTCCTGAGCAAACGATTGTTTTCTTTAAAATGGAGAAAAGGTGACTCACCTCATGAAATGATTGACTTCCATCTTATATGAATAAACCCGGAAAAAGATGGAGATCACTTACATTTGCTCCTGTGCAGGACGAGAAACTTGAAGCTGAAAACGAGAGGCTGAATTCACGGAGTTTTCTAAAATTTCCCCTTATTCTGTCTAGACATTTATTTATCTGTGACGATTTATGAATAGCCCGGGAGACAGATAGAATGGAAGCTGTACCTCGGTAGATTTCGATTGCTCATTGTGAGATCTTCCCGAGCCTCGAGTTTCGTTGTCTGTCGAGTTTTAGGAATCTCTGTCAAAGATTGCGTCGATACCAAACAGTTTTAAGAAGTTATTTTGAAATGTGACCAGTCTGCGGAAAGATCTTCCAATCCAGTAGGCGAGTCGGTGGACCATCAAAAGGCCATACTTAGCGCAAATGCTTTTGGTATTTCTCGTTTATTTTTCTCTTTCACAATTTATTCATAACTCTGTTGATTTTCTGTACAGGAGTTCTTTGGATTGTAGGATTTTGCTCTTTAATTAGGGTTGAATCTTGACTTGTAAGAATAAAAATTAAAGCTAAAGACGGAAAAAATGTTTTTATGTGATCAAGTAAGAAGGAAAAATATATTTAATATTTGTCACGTTAAACAAACCTTTAAAATAATGCATTTATCATAAATAAACATACTGCAAATTCAAACAGATCGCAGGGCGTTTCTTCCTTTAGCTTCGCTCGACGTCTGTAAAGGCAAGTTTATGGAGATTTGTACTGAAAATTTATGATAAACATTTTTACAGAAGAATATAACCGCTGCAGTGGTATAATGACCCAACATAACTACCGTTTAATAAATCAGTTGCGGTTAACATTCATTATCAGGAAGAAAATAAAGGGCCGATATAGTTAAAAACAAGCACAGTTATGAAATAAAAATGAAAGTTTCATAATATATGAAATTATCCTTCATAAATGTGGATATTGAAACTATTTTGTATAAATGGTTCTCTTACTCATTTATTGACGACGAGGAACCTACGGCAATTAGAATTAAATAGCCCCACGCCTATGTCCTTATTGATGCATCTTCCACGAAGACCTTGCTGATAGGTTTCGGCAGATGGCAGCGAGAGTTTGAAGTGGCGTGGATCAGGGATCCGAGCGATAATAGCTGCTCAGCCTAACCTACTATGGGATTCAGGGCTTCTGTAACACGGTTTTTTGGCAATAAATTTTTATCTATGCATTTCATAGATATAACGCTTATCCAGAATACACATTATATCTACACATAAATTTTGACTGTATTCTGCATTACGTAGGTTGAATAAATTTGGTACTTATAATGATAAATTTACTTTTTTTGAAGACGGGCCAACTTACTCAGAGATAAGGTTTCGAACGCACTCGTTACGTAACTTATGACAGCATTTCTTCCCTCTTTCTCGATGGATGATTGGCTATACGTAACGAAGGCTATACCTCTGGCAACAATGACAAAAATTTAAATACAAGCGAAACAGTACACCTTTATGAACTCTTAATCCTCTCCACTGATAATTGTCATAATGAACAAACCAACAAAATATATTAATAAATACAAAAACACTTCGATTAATAGTCTAACTCACAAAATAAGTGTCCTAAGAAATTACAGTCTACTTTATAGGTCACAATCAGATTGACAAGATGGAGGGAATAGTTGGTAATTTTCAAAAACATAGTAGACAAGCTTGATTGGATAACTACTATATCCTATGTCAAGCAATTTTTATTTATCGGCTATCTGTCTATTTCCTAAAAAAAAAAGAAAAAAGAAAAAAAAAATAGACTGTACCGTATTCTGGCTTTAAACCTTCACCAATAATTATCGTCAGAATGATGACTTCATGAGGCTCCACCCACTTTGGCCTCGTTATAATTCAGGATAACAATGAAGGCTATCATGGAAATTGTTGTATTAGAAAATCTAACTTCTGGCTATAAAAACTAATTTCTCGAGTAGTTGTAAGAAGTGCTAAATTATCCTCAGGGATCCCAGCAGTTGGCCTAAACGTTTAATTCATGTATATTGCTGCTATTACTAATTTTGCGGCACTACTGCTATAGTAGTAGTACTACGCTAGCACAGATACCCCACCCACATCTATGTAGGCTATCGTTCCGCCATTCATAAGTCTATATCCAACATGGTCGTACAGACTAAAGAAGAAGAAAAAAAATTATATCGGATGATCCGTTGGTCTGCTTGAGATTTTAGCACATATAAGCTTGTATTTACTTTGGATAAAAATCTTATTTTAACAAAAATAGTTATATAAAGACTGTTTACATACAATTTCTCTCTTTCTCTCTCTCTCTTGGTGGCGTAGTGAATAGTTAATGGAAATGTTCAAAATCCTGAATGACATTACAAGTATTATAATCACGTTACGCTCAATACAAATCAGGCCATAAACATTGGATTTAAACTAGAAACTGAATAATTACCTATTCAGGCTATAGTAAGTATGGCCACGGGCTTCCTCTTGACTGTATAAAGTTGCAAGTCGTAAGCCAAATGCAGTTTTGCAACCACGGGGACAATTCCAAATCCTGTTAGCCATTCTTGACTATGGGTTTCAAGAGCCGATGGAATAAGGTGAATGGGTTTCTGTCTGGTGGATGGACGTGGCAACATCTCGTAAAACGATGTTTACCTTGCTTACGTAATGAATGTTTTACGACTCTTGGCTCGCAATCATTGGCCATGGCGTCGGCTAGGTCATTTTTACTCTATAAAAATTAAAACTATCGGGTTTAGGTTATTGATAATGCTGACAAAATTTGTGTGTAGTTGTAAATATACACGTTAACTTTCAGCTACATCCGATGCTTTGATAAGGAGCAAAATCCAAAAAACCATGTTACAGAGGCCCTGAATTTCATAGTAGTCACAGTAGACGAATGAAAATTTCACAATACCTGACAGTCTCAAAATACTGTGAATGTTTCCTGGTCAAAATACTGTGAATGTTTCCTGGTCAGAACTGCTAAGTTCCAACCAGATTGGCTTGGCGCATGTGTCGGGCAGTTCAGAGTCAAGTAGCTTGCATAGGACTGCTGGACCTACACAAATGAATGCATGCCGACTCTGCAGTCTGTATTGCCTGCCGGACCCTTCGCTCCTCCGCGTTGATTTTGCCCAAGTGCAAACTTATGGGAGGCGGGGGAATTAGCAAACAATCCATCATAATAGTAGTCTGGACGGCAGGAAAAAGAATTGATGGTACCAAGAATAGGGCAGGTAATTAAGAAAATGTTCATATTTACTAGTCTTTCCTGTCGTCATTATAATATTTATTAATAATAATAAATGTTCACCCTTTATTATACCCCCAAATATCACATGAATCATAAAAATGTTCCTCGAGAAAACCGCTGATCCCTTTAGGCTCGCCACAGCACTCCCTCAGGGCAGCCGTTTTCCTGTTTATATGTTCTGTTATGTTTTCATACAATATAAGAATCTTTGAAGGTGTGTTCTTGGTCCGTTGTGACAGGTCAAGCTACCTCTGATTAAGAGATCTTGTATATATATTTTACTTTTCAATCTAGCTCTCCTTACAATTTGCCAGGTGTCGGGTACATTCATGAATGTGATTCTGATTCCGTAGCTCATTGTTTCTTGGCGGCTTACATGTCACCAAGGCTAGAATCTAAAGGACTAATATGAGAAGGGCAGAATCAAAACATAATTGCTCAGATCTAAGATCAAGGAACTGGAGTAGGAAGGCTCCTCAGACTTGACCAAGGAGCAGTTGCGGATTCAAGTTATATATATAAATTTTGATATATTTGTACCATACAGGTTTTACACACACACACATATATAGATATACTTAGAATTGTCATTTATTCCTTCTTATATATATAAAATATGTTTATATATATGTATATATATATGTATATATATATATATATATATATATATATATATATATATATAGCAATCCAAGGAAGATACAACTCACAGCAGCATTTCTTCTTTCAATTTATTGCAGATGTAAACAAAACAATCAACCCAGTTATGTTACCGAGTTTGCTCAGCGCGTATGTAAGCCTACGTTGTACAGTAGCCATAGAATGAGCCTACTCAAAGTAGTACGGTAAATATCAGGTCCGTCATCTAATTTACATTTTTCTACAGATAGTATATATTAACCAGTGAATGGGTAGTTCCTCCGGTTAACCGGTCGGTGAAGGCAGTTCCGCGCATGCCGATCTATTTGGCCGTTCGTCCTCATTTGCTGTCTCGTCAACGGTTGTGAAAGATAAAAGACTTGGTGGAGAACATACAGTGCTACACACAACCCCTCTACAGTTTTACGATGCCCTCATCGTACACACACTACGCACTTCCATCCTCTCACACTACCATTACCTGTTTTCTGACAAAGAAAGACAAATGTACAGCTCTGATCGCTGCCTGTTTCGTATCCTCTCTGATCTTCTCAGTACTGGTGCATTAATTGTTACTCCCTGCTCTCGTTCAACCTCTTCATCAACACTTTCTTTAGGTTCACTATTACCATGGTTGCTAAAATCAAACCCGAACCTGGTTACTTCTTCTTCCGTATCAGGCATTTCTAAGCTACTGTCATCCATATCAGCGGTTTCGAAGTTATCATTATTTTCCGTATCCAAGTCATCAATATTTTCTTCCCATGCTTTGTTATTATTTGCTGAAAGACGACCCAGCTCCTTAGCAACATCCCCTTTAAAAAGTGGCTTCTGGTTTTCCAAAGTGAAATCGTCTACACTATCTCCAGCCTTTTTAACCCTTAAATTGGTTTTCTTAATTTCATTCACCAAAATTTTCTGGTTCTCTTTTAATGCATTTATTAACTCTCCTACTCTGCTAAAAGAATTCACGTTTTCGCAGTGCTTAAAATCCACTACTTTCTGAATATTTACGACTTCCGACCACAATTTTATAACGTCCTTTTTCCAAGGCTTTTCATCATTTTCACCACTTTTAGCAACAACAATACCTGCTCCAAAATCCAAATTCTTGCAACCCTCTCCATTATTGTCATTCCTCACTACGATACTTACTTCTTCATCAAGATCCTTATCCCTAACCATACCACGTATGTCTGCTAACAAATGTTGATCGCTACTACGTTCCATCATTTCATCATCACCGGCGCCTGTCTCTGTTCCCATAATATAGTCAAGAACGTCACTTTCATCGCTTACACTGCCAGCCCCACTTTATTTCCACTAGCACTGTACTTAACTCCAACAAATGTCCTACCTAGAAATTGCACTCCAGTCCTGCAGTAAATATTCCCAGGAACGTGCTGGTAACTCACTGGGTTGAAGGTTGCCGTGGTGGACGCTCTGCTACCAAATATAGCAATCCAAAGAAGATACAACTCACAGCAGCATTTCTTCTTTCAATTTATTGCAAATGTAAACAAAACAATCAACCCAGTTATGTTACCGAGTTTGCTCAGCGCGTATGTAAGCCTACGTTGTACAGTAGCCATAGAATGAGCCTACTCAAAGTACGGTAAATATCAGGTCCGTCATCTAATTTACATTTTTCTACAGATAGTATATATTAACCAGTGAATGGGTAGTTCCTCCGGTTAACCGGTCGGTGAAGGCAGTTCCGCTCATGCCGATCTATTTGGCCGTTCGTCCTCATTTGCTGTCTCGTCAACGGTTGTTATATGGTAACTAGTGCTGTGAAAGATAAAAGACACTTGGCGGAGAACATACAGTGCTATTATATATATATATATATATATATATATATATATATATATATAGTATATACACACATATATATATATATATATATATATATATATATATATATATATATATGTGTGTGTGTGTGTGTGTGTGTGTGTATGCATGCATATAGATATGGGTATATATTATATATATATAATATATATATATTATACATATATATATATATATATATATATATATAATATATATATATCATATATAATACCATATATCTATATATATATATATATATATACTATATATATATATACTATATATATATATATATATATATAGATATATATATACTATATATATCTATATGAATGATAATCCGAGTGATCCCCCGCCCATAAAAGATTTCTAGAACTGCCACTGCCAAAGAGAATTAGATCTAACACTGCGAAAACTTTGCATCCCTTCGTGCTAATGATGGACGGGAAATGAATAAACGCCTCTTGTGCGCTCTTTGGTGATTTCGGAGGAACGTGCATAAATCTCGGTCAAAAGTCTCATTTTGTGAATGATTTATATTCCATATGACTTATAAATGCATGCGATGTATAGTTTCACCGTGCATTCTAGCTGATTGAATTGAAAGGGAGAATATAAGTAAAATTTTAGCATTAATAATTGCCATTAAGTTGATGGGGTGTATGATGATGCATTGTAAATCGTACCCTAAACGTAGCAATTATGCAAAAAAGAAAATTACTGTCAGATTAAAAACCACAAAGGAAAAGTTGTATTCCGATTGCGAAAATGAAGTGATGAGACAGTTAAAACTGTTAACATGATGTACATAGTTGGATAACGTGATTTTGGAAAATCGAAGAGAGGAAAATTTGAGTTGACTGGCGATTTTGTGCAACATTCCATAACCATTTCGCCCAGTGTCTTGGTGCATCAAGATCTTACGTCAGATTAAACTATGATAGGTTGTGTATCAATTTTCTGATGCTGTGTGGAAGAGTTTAGCGTCCATGATCATGAGCTTTGATCTGACCTTTGGGATGTATTGTGTGCTGACAAGGAATTATTATAGGAGTCGGCCCGAGACCGAGAGACTGTGGAACGGGGTGATGACTTGGTACATACCAGAGATTTTTCGTGAGATACGAGTACGGGCCCTTAGTTGACCCTGGTAGCTACACGGTAATAATACTAATAATAAAGACAAATACCACTTTACAAAACTAAAAAATGAAATATACCGAGAACAATGAAATTTTAAGAATATAAAGCGACCCCAGTGATAAATAGTAATATCTATGACAAGAGGCTGTGCCCTCTGTATACTAGATATAAACTCGGCGTGAAAGCCGCATAGTTACAATGTAAGAGTTACCTTTCTGCCTGGTGAAAATGAGATTCTTCCCTTACATTGTCTTGTAGAAATACAGCGACTGCACGCAAAGTCTGGCTCACCCCTAACTATTAACATACCAGAATTTATCAACAGAAGCATGATGGATACTCTACGAAACAGACCCAATTCGTTGCAGCCCCTTGGAACTAAATTCTTGTGTGTGTGTGTGGCTCGACTTTGGAAGGCTCTTTTGGCAAGGCAAAATTGGTGTTGTGGCTGAATGGTGCAGCGCTCGCCTTACGTTGCCACATCTGTACAGCTCACGAAGGAGTTTGAGGGAGGCTACGCAAAACCGCTTCCCTTTGAAACCTTAGTGGCGCGCGCAGAGATAGAGTGCGATTAAGGAAGAACAATAATTCATGAACTGCTTCACAAAAATGCTGTTTAGACAACATTCTGCCTCGTGCGTTGGGTTTGTAGCTAACAGAAACCGTAACTTGCCCGGAGACGTCCTTCTAAACCGGTTCAGGCCGGATGGCAGGCAGCCAGCCAAGATAAACATTCTCTTCCTTTCTGCGTTTCTTCGTATTTATACTACATTTCTGTTGTCCTTGGCTAAGCAAGGACGGCGCAAATCATAATTCACATCTGTTTGACAGCTTATATGCGACAGGATACAGATTTCCTTGAATGACCGGTGTTTGTTTCCTCAAATATGAATTGAGTTGTCTATATCATCTTGTCTTGTAATACTTCCCATGTGTATATCCTTATTTATGCAGAACTTGTCCTCTCCGGCTGACTCCTTCTGAGGAGAGCTCGTATTTCTGCTACGAGTGTGTAATAAATGTGTGTGTGTGTGTGTGTGTGCAAGCATTTACTACCGAAGTTATGCATATAGCAGCTGCTAGCATTGTTGACATTGAGTGTGGTTGGTGGGATTTCAGTTATGATGAGATGATATGCCTGGAGAAGCTGATGGCTGATGAAGGGTTATAGTCTCCAGTACGATTTTTTGTTTTAATTCGCGGACAAATGACATATTCATTGATTAAAACGAAGAGACATTCTTTGTAGCACAAGAATAGCTGGGGACAGTTTTATTTCATAGATTCATTAACACTATTTGAAAAAATCATTGCGATGCTGTCTTTTCATAATCATTTCATAGTAATTGCACGTCATTAGAGATGGCCTTAGCGTGCTTTCCGCCTCTTCTTTTGCCATGACAAAGCTCTCACGAGATCCATTTCTTCAGACTATTGTCATCAGATGCTGATGCTTTCCTTTTTCATGTTCCCAAGTCTTAGTTAGCTGAGAAGGGTTGGTGGCGACCCGCTGCGGATTATTCCGTTTTGGAGACTATTACTATTCCTCCGAAGGTGCTGCTCCTTTGGATTGGATAACTGTTAATGGAATGAGATTGCTGCCCCCACCCCCTGCACTACGGATGTTCAAGGGGCTTGACTGGAGGACGAGGAATGTACATAGCATTCCTCTAAGTACCTACTGACCAGACTCAGTTCTGTTTACCTTCGCACATTATTTTCAAGGTAGCAAATTGACCCCGAATAGATCGACAAGGATGCTGCCAATGCGTCTGTTGAAAGAAAATTCGCTTGATATATTCTACGCAACTGAATTCAAGTGGTCAGCAAAGATGACTATCTGTCGAATGTAATCTGAGTTGACCATCATCTCAATTTTTACAGGCAATGCCTTCGTTGGTAATGAATTGTCTGTGTTGCTGACGTTTGTTGCAAAGAAAATAACTAGTTTGCTTCATAAAACCTTCAGTTATCTTAGTGTGAAAAAGAAATTGGTCATTGTAAGTTAGGGTCTGGCTACACAAAGGTTCCAAGATCTTTGCAACAATGTTTGTTACCTGTAATGACTTCCTCATTATTGCCTGCAGTAACCATGAGCGATATATTTCATGCAAGAACGCGTAACGGGGCATTTCCCCATTTTTGGCCTAAAAGAAATTTTCCATGGGACTATTTTCCCTCGCACAAGCAATTGGGTGGAATGTTGTCAGAAATGAGAAATGTGGGCTCTACAAAGCAAACAGGAAACCGCCTACTGCATTGTTTGTATCTCTCATGACATAAGGTTGGCTGAATTTCCATTGTTTCTTTTATTATTCTGTAGCTACCAGTCAATCCGTTTGTTCATTTTTGTGTTAATAGAGTTGATGTACGTGCGCTCATCTGCTGACATTGTTTATATGGCGACATGTGGATAGTTTTGGGAGGATGTCTTTAAATATGAGTTCATTCCGAGGCAATATTTGCATCAGTTGTCTTTTGTGACTGTGTACTTATTTTTTTGTCACAGTAACTTCCATTATTTTTTGCCGGAAGTAGAAATGCTAAAAAAGCAGGAATCGCAGGATTTGGTTGACTCCTCAAGAAGGTTTTATCGCCTCTTGCGTCCCGGCATTTCCGGAAGTCCCTCTCGGTTTTCTGATAAAAAGCACAATATTCGCTTATTGTCAAGTTCCAGAGAATTACTGGAGGCGAGGTGTCGACGCTCCTCTTCAGACATTTCCACGTTATTATACTTTAGCACAGTTTTTTCAAGGGTGCAGCTTATTGCTACTATGTACTCTACTATATATATCTATATATATATATATATAATAGATATATATTATATACATACTATATTATATAGCTATACTATATAATAAATTATATATATATATAATATAATATATATGATATATATATATATATATAATATATATATATATATATTGTGTTTGTGTATGTGTGCGCGCGCACGCGAGTGTGTGTTGTGTGTACAGACGAGTCATTTCACTTTTATTCTTACATATAATAGAAATAAGATAGAACTGACACCGCTGCTGAAATCTTGAAGGATTTCCGACCGCAAACTATCCATTTTATGTTATCATTGTCTTTCGTGTTCATTATTAGTGACTCGGCTGAAGTTCCAAGATAGAATCAGTGACACTTCGAGTGGATGCTTTTGGATGCGAAAATATTGACTTTTCTCAGCCTGAGATATTGAGTGTTCATTTTTATAGATTTCCAAGCTAAGATTTGTTGTTAAGTAAATGTTTCATGAATACAGTTCACCTATTATTGACGAGGTAATTGTAACTCATGATCTGGTAATATTCACTTTAGAAGAAAAAAAGTGGTCAACAACGTAGGCTGACTGGCAATGAGGGCAAATGAATACACATATTCGTCTTTGTATCCGACATCCGTCACTAGAAGTAGAAAGCTTTGATCTTATTATTGAGCCTTTCCGTGTGGATTTGTGTGTATGTAGCAGTGAGTACTTGTGTATGCGTTGCTGCCGCCTTGATTTCCCAGTCTAGTATGTTTGCAAGTAGTTCTGTGGCTCAAAGGGATGATTTCTTAGCTTACTGATTCTCCACTGGCCCTTCACAGGGAAAAACTTGTCGCTATGTCGCTGCGTAAGACCTCACGATGAATCTTAAGCTCCCTACAATGTTGCGTTGCAACCAGGATTTCAACGTGAGCTGACGAATTATGATTAAATAAGAAAAAATATCCATCGGAGCCATTGCGTTCATTTAATACTTATGATTCAATGCCTTCCTTACACAGTGAATCTGCTTAGGAAAGGAGAAACAAGAGTCAACATATTTCAGCTTGGTTTAGAGTTGTAGAAGTGAATATTGCTCCGTCAGCTAGGTGAACGTGCAGAAGAGACGGATCACCGAACAGGTCAGATTAAGAAAATGGTGGTCGCCATCACACCCAGTGCTGGTGAATGCCATACAACACAACTTTATTAATGACGTGCTTGATTATTTTATTTTATTGACTAATTGAGGGAAATGTAACTATAAAAAATTCTACATCTTTATCTTGGGAAGACTTATTTTCTCTTGGCTAGCATATTCCCTTTGGATTCTGCGTCTCAGTGATATTATTAGTGTAAAAGGATTAACTGGGATTACTCTACTTCGTGAGGAACCGGTGTCAATCATTGCAATTCTGAATAACGTAACTGTGGACACTATTATTCCTATCCTAGGGCTGTGTTTTCATTAGATGGCCTGCTGTTTTTCTTTAAATAAAATATATTCAAAAGTTAGGGCGAGTTGCATACAATTATTGTAGTGAACGCACATATTTACCGGGCAGATGGGGAATGGTTCATTTGAATTTTGGAATGGTCACTGCGAGGACCCGTAAATGTCTTGCTTGGAATATTGACTTAATCATTCTTCTTTTAGTATTTGCCTATTCTTTTAAATTATTACACGGAGAAAATATTGTCTGACATTGCAATCAGCACCGCCTCCAATTGATGTTGGAGAAATTGCGCTCTATAACTACTGATGGATTACCGTCAAGGGACAAGTCCAGTTGGCGATGGAGCAGACGTGGGCTGGCTCCAAGTCACCGCTGCAGAATATTTCAGAACTTGTCCTGCCGGGGTAAGGTCGGTGCCACTTGTCGGTCACGCCACCTGAGCGCCGTAATGTCCCTTTCCCACGAACATCATATCAGGAAGGGTTTTTTCATGGCTTCGTGGTTCCTTCCTGCCTTCGCTCAGCATCTTACATGACTGCTTCTGTCACCGAGTTCTCCGTCAGCGTCAGATCATCATTCTGGCGAGAGTTTCGCTCTTGTTTCCATCAATGTTTTGTCCGTCCATAGGGGAAGTTGACTTGTTTTTATTTTTATCATATGCACAGCTGTGTATTAGTGTTTGTTTTGTGGTTGAGCAACAGAATGAATATTATCAATATAAATAAATAGCTTTTAGCAGGAAATCACTGTTTTATGAGAGAAACTCCAAAACTCGACGATTTGCAGTACTTTATTATGCTCCAGTCCTAGTTTCAACTCGACTGTACATGCCATGTATTTCGCCAGCGAATTAGGAGTATTAACAAAAATTATGATTTCAAATGATGTGCTTGTTTTATCATCAGTTGCCGCCCATGACCCATACTCAAAGGGCCTCTGGGAAATGTCGTCGCTTACGTTTTTCCTGTGTTTCACCTTTCACAAATGTCCTCTCATCTCCAGCCCTCACTTCTCTTAGTTCTCATCCGAGTACGGAGGTCTGAGTCTTCCGACTCTCTCTTTTGGTGCCCGCAATGGCCCAGCCAAACCATGTCCATCTCTCTCTACACCTTGTCTCACTTACTTACGGAGCTCAGTCATTTACCTTTAGGTATCATTTCTAACTCGATTGAAAGGTGCCTTACCAAAATTCAAAAGGAAGGTGCCTTCGAGTAAGCAACCATGTTATAAAAAAGTGAAAGGTTTCTTTTCTGACAGTAATAGAGGAATTGCTTCCATCATTATGAATGCGTGCTTCTGCTTCTAGTGTAATACTATCTATTGAAGAGGAATTATGATAACTTCGAAATTCATGACTTTAAGGCGGTTATCTTCAATAAACCTAAAATTATCTCGGCCTTTTTGACCACGCCGGACATCACTGAATAATGTTATCCAGTGATGTGAACGTATAGATAGTATTTTCTATTGGTTTACGGAATTATTCGAAACTGATGGGAAAACGAACTATGATTAGAAAGTTTGCATTTGCAATAACATGTGAATATATTAAGGCACACGAATGAGTAAAAATAATGATCAAAATAAACTTGGATGACCCAATTTCTGAAAAATGCCGACTTGGGAGAACGTGATTCATCCACGTGCAGTGAACTATTCTTCAACGAAAACTCCGAGTCGATTCAGCCAGCAGGTGAAGCAAGGAAGAACGAAGGGAAGAAGCCGGACGAACAAGTGTCAACTGAAGAGACGCTTTAATGAGGCCAAGAAAGATCTCGAGAGGGATCAGCATTTGTAAGATCATCGTTCTCTCCACTGCAGACACCACAACAAAACTTGCATTTAACACTTCATTAAGTTCCTCCAGTAATCGTTATGTTTGTATTTGTGTAGTGTAGTAGATACAGTAGTGTATAATGATAATGATATCGCACTGTTAATATATGGTTGGATGGTTTGGGGATACATAATGTATGCTGTAATGTGTTTTTATGAAGTTTATGTTGTCCTTGTTGTTGCGGTATGCGTTCGGAAAGAACTGTATTTTCTGTCGCTGATTGTCACCCGTGTTGAGGGAAGGCGGCAGAAAGAGCTCTGATTCGGGCATCGTTAATTCAGCTTCAGTTATCTAACTTTTGGATAAACTCGGCTTCTCCAAATTCCAGAAGATTCTTGACCATTTATTCTATCCTGCTGACCTGAATACGTTGATAATGACTTAGAATCCAGTTTTATATGATTTCATTTGAGTGATAGAAATAGCAAATTTCCATCATTTACATTACCTCGGTGGAAACTGAAGCAAACTGTATAACTGAATAACATATCATTGAAAACCTCCAAAACTGTAATATTTTTTGTTGGCAGATACTGTCTGAGCTAAAAGAATTCAAAGGTAAAACTTCTACTCAATTCGCAATCATTCTGTTGGCAGAGAAAAATTGGCTGTTACCAGGAGATCGTGACCTACCCTGACCTGGTCACGCACGGTCACTTTTGCTCACGTTTCTTTATCTTTGTTTTCTTCTTCTCTTTAATGTTAGTCCTGCGTCCTACTCCATGCCCTCGAAGTCAAGATAATTGCAGTCCTCCTACCAAGGAGGCACGAACTTCCAAGATTTCTCCGTAACCCTACTATTTTGTTCTTGTGTGTGTGTGCGTGTGTTTTTGTGTCTGTCTGTCTGTCAGTCTGTCTTTCTCCAGAAGCTATTGTGCATTACTGGTTCTGATGAAAAGTTCTGCTTGATGGGAGACTTCTTATGTTGTATAATGTAGGGGCAAAAGGTCATCTGCTATTGGAAAACAATGCAGTGTTCATGCATATCGTGGACAATTCATGAAGAATTTATAAAGAATACTTATTGAAATCCCAGAGAAAAGTTGAGGTGAAACTAGAAGCAAATATAACGGGATGCACAAAAGTGCGTTTTTCACTGGGGACTTGATGTTGACTGAATCGGTCAGGCGTGAAAAAGGGAAGCAACTGGAGACAGGGTTGGCGTCCAGCGAGTTGCTCCGAATGACTTCTGAATGGCGACTGAAGCTTTGGACTACCCGATCACTCTTGCCTGGAAGGTAGCTCTCTCTCTCTCTCTCTCTCTCTCTCTCTCTCTCTCTCTCTCTCTCTCTCTCTCTCTTTCTTTGCAAATATGGCCTTTAGAAAGGTTCCAAAAGTCAAACACAGATTGGCAAGTCATATGAAAACCGGGCATAGGCCATTCACACCTCCAAGCTCATTTCTTGACTGGCGCGCGTGTGCTCATGGAAATGAAAAAAAGATAAAGAGCATAATGTTCTCGAGCAAGTGTGCTCAATTTCGAAGATTCGCTTCTTAATTCAGACTGGTTTTGATCATAGTAAGATTTTCGTAATTAGGGAATAATGGACGGTAGTGAAAAGGCAGACTCAAAAATTGAAAAAATTACAATAGTCAGATGGCTGCATCAAGTTAATGAAGGCTGTTTCTGCGTCTTCACTACTGAAACGCACAATTATTCGTTTAAAGCACACATAAATATTGATAGGTATTCAACTATATCTATGACAGTTCCATTGAACTGTGTATTTGTATATGTCAACTGGCTATGTGATATTCCTGTGTTTTAGGTCTGTTTTAATTTTGTCAAGGTATACTGCAACCTCGTGTGAGTATGGTTTGTATGAGCTTAGAACAGCTATCAAATCCGAATAATACTAAAGTTTGCTATTTTAACATGTGTTTGTTCTTTTAGCGTTTAGCGTGGGACACGAAAGGCAACTCGTTCACACTCCTCCAAGAAACTGCTTCTCATGAGCATTCATTTGTACTCGGTGCAAGATTGCCAGACGATTCATTTTGTTGACGAAACGTGAAGAAGCCAGCACGATTTAGGACACTCCGGTGGACGTCCTGCAGAGAATGAATGAACTTAGTGTCTGTTAACAGGCATTTAATAGAGACGAGGTTTTAATGTCAACGACGACTACGTCGGAGTATTTCTTCCATGTTGATGTACACAAAGTACGAGGCTGCATTTCTTTGGAAGTCATATGCGCGTGTCAAAATTAGTATTAGCATTTTCATTATTGCTGTATAGTGAATTATGATGAAAGTGACAAGCAACAGTGCAGTGGTTGGTTGTATTATTATTAACAATAGAACTAGTAGCGTTTAGTAACAGCAGTGTTAAACAACCTAAAAGAACAGTGTCATAGCGTACCTAGCAAGTACTTTCTAGGGAGAGCCTGGAAATGGTATTGATAACAGTATCGTGGCATCGCCACATTAAGAGCTTGGATGAAAATGTTGTGAGGCTATTCAGGTGAAAGCTATAGGAAGGCGTCACAGAAGAATCAAGTCATAGTCATTGTGTGACTATTTCTAAGAAGAAAAGAGGAAGTAAAGCTTGAGAGAATAGAGATGAGAATAAAGATATGGAGAGAAGAGGTTTGGTGGAGGATGATGCCTTTGATAGAAGGCAGTGGAGGAGAAGGCGCGTCAGGCAACCGACCCCTTAATGTCGGGATGATGGTGGCAAAGAAGAAGACTTCTTTAGATAACAAGGGTCGGCTCAGCAGCTTCAAGAGCAGACAGATCAGATGAGACAGGTCTCATGAAAATGCGTTACTTCACTCACTAAAGAACAATGGCACACTTTCAATGTAGAGTCCTCCATTCTGTTAAGCGTTGGATTCTGAAATTTTGACACTAGGAATTGACCTGAAATAGTAAATAATAATTTTGCTTACGGAAACACACAACGAGCACACAACAACAACCAGATATATATATATATATAATATATAATATAATATATATATATATATATATATATATATTAATATTTGATATATTACATACATACGTATGCATGTATGTATATAGGTAGTCTCCCGATTCAAAACATGGTTAAGTATCGAATACGTTGTAGCCAGATGCGCCAAAATTACGATTACCCATTCCTCATGATTATTGAAAACCTAATGAAAATTTGGTTCTCGAGGAGAGTGAACAAATCTGAACATCTAGAAACGTTTAGTGCGTGATTTTGAAAGTGACGCTGGTGATAAATGAATGATTGATTGAATGAATGAATGAATGAATGAATGGCGTGGCTGTTGTGGGGCTGAAGGACTCGTCGTGAGGATGACTTTCGTGGCGGGGATTTGATTCGATTCATCAGTTGATTCCTGGCTGCATAAATCTTTTGAGTAATGTTGAAAATGAATCATTTTAGATAAATTGTAGCTTTCGCAGCACTTATTGAATATCGTTATGTAATAACTTTGCAATATTGGAAATTTATTGAAATAGGGTGATACGGGAAGTCTGCTTTTTGAGCCTGCTTTCGTTCTTGTGGCACCAAGCATAAGAAGCAAAAGACCCACTCCGACGCAATCCATCAAAGGACTGCTTTTGATGAGGATTCATATATACTCTTTTCAATAATGGGAGCATGTCAACAATGACCTCAGACTCGACATATTTCCTTCATGCTGATGTACAAATTCTTGACGTCTGGAATATTTCATAGCAAATTCAATTTTTCTCAAATGGTTTTTCGACTGAAGCTTAGAATTTTAAGACAGAATTCTTATCAGCAACCAATAAGCGATGTTCGAAATCGTTCATTATTGTTATTATTAAGTTTTAACTTGTAAGCAATACTTAAATAATATAGTTTACGTATGATTTCGGCGTCAGACATAAAGCGCTCTGTCACTTCTATTATTTTCATGCGCGAGAACCGGAAAGACTTCTAAAAGAAGACTATAAAGCCGATGATATACTTGCTTTTTATATTAGTGATGTTCGCGATTTAATAAGTAAACGGTTAAGTTGAAGCGTGGTCGCAAGCTGCGGAGAAAGTGTACGCCCTAACAGCCAGGAATCCCTGAAGAACAATATATTACGCAGTATTACAAAGCAAGCAAAGGAAGATGACTTGAGTTAGAGGAATCTCGAAATCATACCTGACGGAAAAACGATAATGGAACGACAGTC
The DNA here is from genome assembly GCF_015104395.2 of Macrobrachium nipponense. Taxonomy (NCBI): domain Eukaryota; kingdom Metazoa; phylum Arthropoda; class Malacostraca; order Decapoda; family Palaemonidae; genus Macrobrachium; species Macrobrachium nipponense. The sequence continues at coordinate 39,773,208 of NC_087210.1, read as the reverse complement.
CATTATTGCATGTATGTTGAAAATGTCAAACCCAACCTCCTTCACAAAGATTCACGATCATTCCAAGCCGTTATTATTTACAAATGGACCAGAATTACTGCCAGATAAGAGAGCATAATGTTATTTCCTCATTCATCTGACGGAATTGTAGGAGCCAAGAATCACACTTAAGCTTTGCCTTTTCTGTTTCATGACCTTTTCAAAAGCCCTGGAGGACCAGAACCGTTTCCGTAAGATTTGACGTTTCAGACAGAGGATAGATAGATAGCCAGGCTAACGTTAGACAAGATGTGGTCTTGCTGGTAGATAATTATCTCTTTGTTACAGACTCCACATTCATGACTGGATAAAGTCGGTTGTAATGCTGTTTTTTTTTTTTTTTTTTATTAAAGTGTAGCTCTAGGATAATTTCAAGGTTTCGTCGTTGCAGAAATAAATGCAGCAAAGAGTAGAGAAGCCAGGATAAAAGCAGAAGACTGTGTTGAAAATAGGCCTAAATTTCTAGGTGAAGCTGAGCCTGGCTCCAGTTGAAACAAGACAAACTGTAGTACTATGCAGGAAGGCAGAAGGAAGGCAGAACTTGCATATTCTCTCTGTTAACAGACTCTTGGAAACGCATGTAGGGAACACCGAGTCTGTTGTGCCTGTTCTCATTTACATAGGAGATGGGAGGAAAAAAGAAGCCAAAGCGGACACACTTGCCAAAGTTGAACCCGTCTTGAGTTCCTTTACACATATGGATACCGGAAAATCAAATTTGGTTGAAGACTTATTTTAGTGATTCTCTATCATCCTGAAAGATCTGATGTAGTTGTCGTGAGCGATGATACCGAGAGATTACATTTACTATTCTTTATCCCTAAAAAATAAAAAAATGAAAATGAATACATTACTTTTAATATAGGAGAGACGAGGATATGACGTGTTGCCCCACATGCAGTGATGACCTTTTACAAGGAGCAAAAATGACGAAGTTGTTCTCATTGCAGAAAAGCGATGAATTTCTTTAGTGAGAACTAGCGTTAAGTATATATATATATATAATTATATATATATATATATATACTATATATATATATATATATATATGTATATATAGCCTCTTTCAGATCGATTAAGTGCCGCAAACACCTCCTGGCAGCCGAGTCGACAAAAGCGAGGCCGGCATTTCAAAGTGCCTGCCTGGCTGAGAAGAAATGCACCAAAAGTGGACGTAAAGATCATATTGACATTTCTTGATATATGGCATATTCTCCCTTAAATAACCATATGCATGCATGTATTTGTATATGCGTGTATGCATTTATGT
>NC_087210.1:39744399-39766899 GCF_015104395.2 Macrobrachium nipponense | reverse complement strand
GCTTTCAAGACTTGGCGCTGCATCAGTTTAAATTTGCTGTTTTTAGCGCGATCCTCTTTTCCAGGATTTTCTTGTCAATGTTAAAGGAATATGGCTCCCTATGGAAATCAGTCGGACATTCTCGAATATATTATATATGTATATATATATATATATATAATATATATATATATATATAATATATATATATATATATATATATATACACTATATAAATGCACTGATGTGAACGCGTGGGTACGACTGAGTACAAAATAAAGGAGTGACTCTAGACCTACTCGGTAGGATTTTGTTTTTCTAGTTAAGTCATTGTCAGCCAAAGAGATCATTGTTAGTTATGAGCTATTTCGTAAACGGGCAGCACTTTAAAACAAGTTTAAAGTGTACGTGGTAAGATACGGTAATAATGCCTATTCGTTTGATACTGAACGCAGCGAATATTTTAGGCATTGATTTTGAAAAGTTTGTGTCCATGTCAATGTTCTTTCTTATTCATCAGCGGAAAGGGTGGAGGCAGTGAATACAACAACTATCATCTTCAGAATGTGTTTAGGTCGTAGTTTGTAAGAATTGGATACAATGTGCAACCTTCCACTCAGCAACTTGACTGTCTGCATGACGTACACTACTGTAGGATCTACGATAAAGGCAAGCGAGACAATTGGACCTGGGAATGATTAGGACTTGCACTGCACTGCTGCAACAAAAGCTTGGCTAAACCAGGAGGAAGTGTTTGGTCTTTCTTTCTCGCTTTGGTAACAAAATCAACCGAACGGAGGGAGCTACGCATCAAGTAATCCCATTTCTTCTAAACAGTAAAACATTGTCTGGATCAGTCCTCCTCTCATTCTTTCTACGAGGAATCACGACTAAAGAATATTTTCTGAAGCATTACAGAAACTTTCGTCATTTTTCTGGTGCTGGATGAAGGCTGAACAGCTGAACATCAGGTTTTACTTTCAAGAGTTCATTATTGATATTTTTTTTAAGAGTTACTTTAAATAAGCTTTCAACATTATCATTAATTTATAAAGAATTCATTCCGCTAAATGCCAAAGAGTTCTTTTGAAATTTACCTTTGTTGAACCTTGGCTCTAAAGTCTTAGAAATGCTTTAGCATTTTCAAGCCAGTAATGATTTTGAAATTACTATAATGATGAGGAATGTAGTGCACCATTATGTAAACGTCAACAAGGTTTCAGCAGATTATGTATATATATATATATATATATATATATATATATATATATATATGTGTGTGTACATATATATGTGTGTGTATATATATATATATATATATATATATATATATATATATATATATATATATAGAGGTGTGGAACAAAAATTGATCTCTGACTCACATTGGGATCGACCCCAGGTCTTTTAATTGAAAGACCTGAGTTTGATCCTTATGTGAGTCAGAAATACACACACACACACACACACACACACACACACCACACACATATATATATATATATATATATATATATATATATATATATATATATATATATTGTGAAGGCTTGTTAATGACCACACAATACACTTATAAAATTATCTGATAACTGTATTCACTTAACAGGATACGAAATTCACAAGGTGTGAAATCTTTCCACAACCTTAAACCACAAGTGTGCAAAATCAATTCAGGGGTGAAAATAAACACTTGAGAAAAATCACTTAAATTTAATACATAACTCGTTAGGCAGAAATGACACCTGAACCTCTATAATACAAAAATATATGAATAACACTCACGCTTAAATAACCACTAAACAAATCCCAAATACACAATTCATAAAAGAAACCAACACATTCAAACACAAAAAGGAGGGTTCAGAAAGGAGGAGAAAGGCAAAAAGAAAGAATGCCCTAACTAATACACACTAATATGCCTAACAACTTCTCCATATGTTTTAAACTTAATTCTCCTCTTGCAAGGCAAAATACACCTCCACGTCTGGAGGACAAGTCAGAGTGATTATCAGATGCTAATCCAGTCACAGCGCTGAATCCAAATAAATATCACAAGGTGGCTGGCCAGTATCAAACTGTCCCCTTGGCTTTATAAATGAACCTAAGGCGTAGAAGGATAAATCCTGAAGCTGCAGAGTGGGAAATCCAAAGGTATGTAGGGTGTAAATAATCTCCAGTCCATGTACATGTGCAGAGGCCAAAAATCAGTACCAACGATCAGTTCAAATAGCGCCCAAGGCAACGTCCAGGAAACAACTGGCTCATATCACCACCGAAGACTTCCATATCCCTATTGGTCAGCAAGAGGGAGGGAGAAGACCACACTCAGTGAAATCACCAAATATGGAATTTGAAAATAGGATTAGCAAAAACATACAAGTCAAACACCAGAGAGGAGAAAACTAGCAATTACCATTCTTAACTAATTAACAGTTTAAAAATAATCCAATACATTATTAAAAATAATCTAATACATTATTCACCTATCATTAACTGGCAACAAGATGACAATATATATATATATATATATATATATATATATATATATATATATATGTGTGTGTGTGTGTGTGTGTGTGTGTGTGTGCATGTGTGTGTGTGTGTGCCGCGCCTGTGTGTTTCTATCTGTCTGCTCTCAGTCTCTATTTATAGAGATTTTAATTTTACCAAACATGTAAACTAAAAACTGAAAATTGGAATTTCCATCCTACTCTTGGATTGGTTTCTATTTTGCGTTGAAGTTACTTGAACAGAGGACCGGGAAAAATATCCAAAAAGGTTAACTGATTATTTTGGCGTGAGCGCGCGTGTCTAATCCCGAGGAATTTTCCAGTGAGATTTGTTTACATCTGCTTTAAAGATTAACGGAGACTATAGATAATGCAACGAGGGTCATCGCCTCCAAGGAATGGCTTGAAAGGGATAATTCGAGTACTTGGTTACTTTGTTAGAATCTTTATTGCAAGAACTGAAAATGTAAGGTAACCTCCCATTTCTAGATTTTCAAAATCTGTAGTGAGATGTAAAGCGTAGAAACGGTAAAAAATAGGGTGGGGAACCTTTTGTTTCTCATTTCGTCGTGTTCTCCTTGGACTTGCTTTGCGTAAAATTGCTTAGCATTGGTGTCAAATTTTCGTGGACGATTATATGTCTTTGTCAATATTCATATGCCCGATTTTATATATGAATAATCTTTCATATGATTACTCAAAACGTTTGGAAAGGCTTAAATTCTATATGAGTTCACGAATCTGAATCAAGAGCCAGAAAATCGAATAAAAGGTATAAATAAGTATTGCTGCAGCTGCTTCGTCAATATTAGCTGAGGGCAAAAGTCATATTCAGTGAAAATCGTACCTTGACTTTTAGCACAAAGGAATTGTGGTTTTCTACATTGTACCGAGGAATGAATGTTCCTCTCTTTTTTTTTGAAGTTTTTGTTCAAGTATTCGATAACTTTGTACTTTCAGTTTCGTGCACCTGGTAGGTATCCATGACATGACTCGCACTGCTGTCTGAAGCTTCTAAGAATAGAGTGTTTCCCAAATAAAAAGGCGCCCACAACAGGCAGAAAGCTGAGCTGTTCAAGGCAAATGGCATATTTCAAAATTTCATATCACTATTTTCTATGAATTTATTCAGATGCAACAGCCACTTCAATCATGACTTTTCTCACGGTGCGATCTGCGAAGACTCTACAAAGGAGAGCTAATAACCTTCTGCGTCATTCATACGCGATTCTTTTCACAATAATATGAGACTTTGTGTTTGATATGATTATCATTCCAGACAAGAAAACAATATTGGGCAGCCATGAAGACAATGTTGTTCAAATAAAATGATTATTGCAGTTATGATGGATGTCTTATGTGCACATACAACACCTGCCTGGTTCATGAACCATGATAATCAAAATCTTCCATACAAAAACATACTCTTAGAGAGAGAGAGAGAGAGAGAGAGAGAGAGAGAGAGAGAGAGAGAGAGAGAGAGAGAGAGAGAGAGTGTTTTTAAGTTACGTGAGATGAAAACAAAGTGAGTTACCTTATAAATTCTTAAATGCCAATAGTTTTTTCAGTTGATGCTCTCTCTCTCTCTCTCTCTCTCTCTCTCTCTCTCTCTCTCTTTCATAATTCTTAGAGCCTCTATTTTTGCGATACGTTCCAGATCTGGTCGGCTTTTATTGCCAAGTACTTCATTCATGCCATTCCGAAATTCTGTTTGTAATCAATTAATGCTCTTCATATTTCTTATCAGTCGATCCATATTCTGCGTAGGTGGTTATTTCTTCTTACACATTGCAATTTTCGTGTGTTCTCACTCATGGTCGACTTTTGCAGTGATGGTAAGAGGTATTCCTGTCTGGTTCCCTCTTTTGTATGCCGTCAATGTACCGCACAGCGCTTTCCATATCATGGAGCACATCTTTTATTCAGAACTCCTTTTACAGAGAATATTATTATTTATCGTGGCCAGTTCTGATTCTGATTTCCCTCTACTGTTTTCTTTGTGATTTGCGTACTGATCGGAGTACCAACCCGTGGCCCTGTTGTGATAGCTGGGTTATTATCAGAACTGCCTCATAAAGGTATAACCTTCCGACCGGTTACGATCACATCCCATGTCCCGAGTGAATGAGGCTTGGGCCGAGTCTTCTGTGTAATGCTCGGATGGAATGGATTTGCTTTTGGGCAGCTTCGGCAGATTCCTATCTTTCGATTAATCCAGATTTTATGAATGACTTTGAGGATTTTGTATTTGTTGCTTTTCTTTTTCCTATTTATTACGTCTCTCATGCCTTCAGCTTTTCTGTTGTTCTCCCTTTACCGCATACAGATAGTCTGTTGCTTGGTAAAGATTATAGTCTTAAAATTAATTCTACAGTTAAGCATTCTTACTGATTTCAATGGTAAAAATATTAGGCATAAACCAATGCTTGCACATGCAACCACTAGTTAATGTTGCCTGCATCTTTGGTTTTTAATAATTTTTATTTTAGTAGGTTACTATTTACTTTGCTTTGTTACTTCTGTCCAGTTCGTTTCTCTTAATATGTACCTGATGACTTTTTACGTGTTGCTAAGTCGTATATGTGTGTGTGTGTGTGTGTGTGTATGTGTATGTGTGTGTGTGTGTCTGTGGTTGGGATGATGAATGTTAGGGTAAAGGGGCACTTGAACGAGGTTATCACTTGCCATACAACTAATCCTCCTGTCGGAACTGTTTCATGGAATGTTTTGCCTTGGATTCTTCAGCCATAATGTAATAATCAAGCGTCGCTTTCCGAAAGTTACCACAGTCATCACCAGGTCATTGCCCGTCTCTCTGTCTTCTTTATAGAAAAGTGTAAAGTTAAAGTGTATCGTCGCTCCTCAGTGTATTGAAACACGATTTTATGTAAGAGATGTGGAAAGATCAATACAAAATAATAAAATAAATATTATTGATTGATAAAGTTCCTGAAAGTCTCGTTTGCTGAAAAGTAATTAACTGGTCATGACTAACCTGTGAAAAGAGCCATAAATGATTTCACTTCAGATCTCGTGCTCATATTGTATTCGTTTATTCTTCTCATGTCTGAATCCCTTTTTGGTGCTACATGTGGCTTTTCGATAATGATAATAGATATGAGTGTCATATGTCGTACAGTACGGCTAATGAATTATGTAATGCATATACATGTATCACCCAAAGAAACCTTTAGAATTCAAACTATTCTGATTGCTGCTTCACGGTATTTGATTTGTATCTTCAGTCTGTGGTGTTGTTACACTGTTGTCAATAACGGTTTTTTAATTTGTTATTTGTGGTGCAACTTTTCAAAGATTGGATCGCAGTCATGTTGTCATTTACGTTATAAGGTGATAAGTATGTTTAAGCCCCTGTGAAATATTACATTTTTCATTACTGAGTTATCAGAAAGAATGTATCGAAACTGAGCATGGGAGAGAGAGAGAGAGAGAGAGAGAGAGAGAGAGAGAGAGAGAGAGAGAGAGAGAGAGAGAGAGGAGGTTGTGAACCTCGAGCTTCAACTCCATCCCTGTTTGGAATCTTCTGGACATGTCTTGTATACATATTCAAAAGGACATGTTTGTATGTGTTAGTGGAGTTACTTTTTGGTGTGCCTACCTAATGTCGCATTGCTTTAAAATATATTTTGTTGCGTGTATGACTCGGCAAACAGTACATGACAATAAATTAATCGAAGTACGAATATTTTTACAAAGTTATCACAACTGCAGGTGCACATACTATGTCATAGGTAGCTATAGGAACGTCTGTTTGTTTGTAGTATTTGCCGAGGTTGCTGGGTTGCTTCTTAGACAAGGGCAATCGTAACTATACTTTACAGTATGAACCTCCTCCCTCTCTCTCTCTCTCTCTCTCTCTCTCTCTCTCTCTCTCTCTATCTATATATCATATATATATATATATATATATATATATATATATATATATATATATATATATATATATATATATATATAATCGAAGAACGAAGCGAGCGCAGGGACAACCAGTTACCAAGTGTAGTAGTAGTTTTCGTTGAGAGATCGGCTCTGTCCCTTGATGATATCGGGCGAATATTTGTGTAAAATACCCCAGCTGTAATTCGGGTAATTATGTGGATTCGACCCAACGTTCACTCAGGGTCAGAGTCGACCCCATATAAGATTCAATCATCGTACCTACTGGCCTACAACCGCAAAACCGCTATTAGTTATGACTACTTTAAAATGATAGGTCAAGCAAAGAACCTTCAGAATTACTTTTACTTGAAAGCCTTAAGATAAAATTGAGAGCCTCGTCTCTTAATAACTAAACTATTGCTGTCCGGTTATTGAATACCTATTTGGTTATCTGTGGTTTCTATTCTCGGTCTATTGTATTTTGTGAATTTAGGCGTTTTTAACTTTGACTTTGAAAGGTTGTTATTTTAATGTACCATTGATTTTACCAACCATTTTGTATAATTTTATACGATGTTATTTCCGTATTTTTATGTAATATTTTACGTGTTATTCAGTACAGATAGTGTTATCAATTCACTTATATTCCTTTAAAACACTCAGTTCGATCCTTTTCATTATATATGTCCCTGAAGGTGTGAATAAGGGTCAGGATAAGTAGGAAATACACTTCTGTACTTGGAATCTGATTGTTTATATACGAGTATATACGAGTCCACACACACACACACGCACACACACACACACACACACACACACATATATATATATATATATATGATTATATATATCATAGTATATAGTAGAAAAAGTAGAGAGAGAGAGAGAGAGAGAGAGAGAGAGAGTGCGCATGGTTTGGCATTAACATCGAATACAAGTTGCAAGCTTCTAGATCGATCAGTACGTAAGGCAACGCCGCACTAGCCACGGAGTGTAGTTTCCGAGAGGTCCAGAGAGTCTGCCTCTCACACGGGCATTCCAGAGGACCGAGGGAGGCCCTGGGGTTCCTCATCGTAACCAGCTGTTTTTGCCTTGAGTGTGGGACAAAGATTAGGCCTAAGTTTCCAGTTTTGCCTTGGGCTGTTCTTTCTTTTAAATGATTTATGTGTCGTATATTTTCAGATAAATGTCTTATTGTACTTTTTACCACTAACGAGTTAGGAGAAGCTTTCAAATTCAATAAATTGAATGATGCTGAACATAACATACCCCTTTTGTTTGGGTAGGAGAAATGCTTAATGACACTAAAATCGAAGAACAGCGGAAAGAAGGGAAGTCATGTGCAGCAAAATTAGTCGCAAGAAACCAAACTACAAATCAGTGGTCTTAGACTCGACTCCTCTGGCGCAAAACAAAAGAAATAAAAATACATTTTCCAGTATTTAGTGATTTAGAAATGTTTGAGAGATTATGATGGGATAAATTCAACCCGTGAAATAAAAAATCAGGCAGATATGCACAACGTCCGTTCCGCGCTTTGGATGATACGCTTTGAAAGTCTCTCCCAGTTTCTTGGTTCTTGTAATAGTATACCTTCCGAGAAGGGTTACGCCCCACCTTTTCATAATGACCTCCCTGCTAATTTTCACAATGCCCGAGTTACGCTATGGCGTTAGGTGCCCCATCCCTACTGCCTTTGCGCACGTGAGCGGCAGTCTTGAAAATTGCAGTTTTTCCTCTTGGAAATTTCAGTCATTGCGCAACAGCGTCGTCTATGGTGACGTCTGGCTAATGCGCAGTTAGGAAGAGCTAGTATGATGAGCGAAGCTGTAGCCTGGTCAGAGAGGCCGTCGGGTGATGGAAGGCCTCACTCCGATTCAGCCTCCTCGTCTCTGTGGTGAATAAAGTCCATTTCCTTTGCTATAGACTCTTAGATTTTTACCCTCTAGCTAAATATAACGAAATGAGAGTGCGTAGTTATTTTACTTAAAAGATGATTAAACACTCTTATAGCACAGTCCGAACTGACCGTTGAATGGCGCGGGAAGCTCCTGCGGAATAAAATATCAAGTATGGGAAAAACAGAGACGAAAATAACAAAAATAAATATCCGTTCACAATAATACCAGTCCAGTACGAAAAACGAAGGCAATTATTCGCAGTGGTCTGAAACATCACTACTACGGCCAGGGAGGTCATTTTAGTTTTGCACCAAAAGTAATGAAAGACTGTGAAAGCGTGTCTCAGCAGTAATGGTTATTCTATTAATTTCCGCCTAATGATCACATTGTAATCTTGATATTTGTACTGATGATAATTATCAGTTGTGAACGGGGCCATGAAACTATTTTGTTCCTCCCAGTCGTGTCCCCCCCCCCCCCCCCCCCCCCCACCCACCCATATTCTTAAACAAAAATAGTAGGTAGCTAGAGTGAAACACCGCAGTTACCCTATGCGATTTCTTCGCAGAGAGCGAGACCGAGAACATCCATAGTTACCAACAGTGCATTTCAGGCAGAGAGGTGCTGCATGCAATTCTTTTATTTCTTTAAACAAAACCGAAAAAAGGTTCTTAAGTGCACCATGAAATGGATCAAAGGTATTCAAGGGAAGCAACGTCTTAAGATTTTTTCATCAAATCTGCTTTGCACTCCTATTTATGATAGGTGATGTTGACGTAAACAAGAAAGAGTATTTTGGCGTTCAAATAGTCTTGTCTTTAGAAGATCTCTCCTGTCATAAAATGTTTGTGAAGTCATAGCCACAGAAAACTTAGTAAGAGGTTTATAACAACCTCGCTCAGAAAAGTGATTGCCTTCCTTTAATCCATGAATGACCATTATTGTTTCCAGTAGGTTTGTCATTGATACCACTATTGACTATTGACTGCAGCCGCAAACCATAACGAACAAATGAGCGGTGGCAAAATAAATATTTTTTTTCCGTCCACATATGTATTGTCTCCCTCTCATTCATAAAAGTAACTCTTCGATGATGAAGTGATCAGTGTCAAATAATAAAATGATTAAACCGTAAATACAATGCACGAGGGAAAGAGGAATTTATGATGGAGTTTAAAAGTTGGATGAGGCTCAGGTTTTCATTTGAAATTTATTGTAGTAAAAGTCTCCTTCAGTATTCTTTAGCAATTATTTTTAGCCAGGAATTACGTATATTCTCCGTCTATATACGCATACACATAAAAAAAAAAATATATATATATATGCTTGTGTGAAAATTTTCTTATATATTCACACACTCAAATATATATATATATATATATATATATATATATATATATATATATATGTGTGTGTGTGTGTGTGTGTGTGTGTGTGTGTGTGTGGTGTGTGTGTGTGCACCTGTTCTGGTCTGGTATGTAGCATCTTCGCTCAGTGTATGTTAGCAATTTATATAATTATATATATATATATACATATATATATATATATATATATATATATATATATATATATATATATATATATATATATATAAATTGCATGTATATATATGCGTGTGTGAAATATATATATATATATATATATATATATATATATATATGTATATATATATATATATATATAAATATATATATATATATATATATATATATATATATATATATATATATATATATATATATAATCAAATTACGTATTAAACGATATGGATGATTATACAAGCCACGGTGTATGAGAAAAATTTCACACACGCATATATATACATGCACGTATATATATATATATATATATATATATATATATATATATATATATTTATTTATATATACATATACATATACACATATACATATACATATACTATATATATATATATATATATATATATATATATATATATATTTACGACGAAGGCAAGATCTGGCTTCATTACCGAATTGAAGGTTTGAAAAGAAAGTAAGAAAAGTTTTCGTGTTCATGGTTGGTCATATTCGCGTTGGTTGCTGAAACGTTTTGAATACATTTTTTGAGGATAAAGTGAAATTTGCTGAATATAACATGAAATTGTGATAAAACAGTTGATAATTTTGAAAGATAGTTCAAAAGTAAATAGAGTCAACGAAACAACCGAATCTAGTGAAGAACAATTGGAGGGACGACTTGACTTGGGCAAGACATTGGCTGGGAATTCCTGGTGCTGTGGCCCTCTCTAATTTCACTCATTTCCGGCAATACCTCTTTTCAGTTGCCTCTTATTCATGTTCTGACTGTCCTCCCGGGCCATATTTCTTGTGGTCTCTGCCTTCGCCAGTCTGGCTGTATGTCTGGAATATGTAGCGCATATTTATTAAGTGGTTTCACTTTAGTCATAACGTGTAATAATATAATAAAATATTGGTAGGTTTGTGAAATGAGTAAAATATTCTGGATGTTTTAAGAAATGCACACAATCACCATGCTGGATATGGCGCAGTATAAAAGCAGTGAAAAGAATGATTGGAACAGGAAATTCGAACGTTGCTTAATTACCATTGTAAAATGAACAAATCGGAAAGTCGGGAGGGAGGGAAGGCACCAATGAAGCTCTCCTGTCTCTCGTGTGATTATTCGGGAAAGGCCTACGTATAATACGCTTCCGTGCAAAACGTGTTATTGATTAAAAAAAAGGAAAAAAAAGAAAGATGATTCATATCTTATGAAGAATAACATGAGCCGGAATTGTGTTAATTAAGTAGTTTATTGGATACGTTTAGAATCATACAAGCGAAAACTCTGCTACGTAGCTACACTTGAACGAAGAACCACGCACCTTACTGTACACCTGGAAGTAGAGAGAGTGATGAAGCGATTTTATTTATATATACTAGTAAATTAGACTTCTCTCACTTTCTCTGCGTATCCACATAGGCAAGCGCCCGTGCAAGTTTGTTCGTTTCGTGTTAGATTAATACTGTGTTCATGAGCTGTATCTGGAGAACTGAAAGCGCTCCTTGGCCTATGAATGCCGGGCTTCCGTGAGCCTATAATTACCAAGTAAGCTCTTCTCATAAAACCGTAGCGTAAACTGCGTTAAAACCGATTTAGTAAGTTATTTAGACAGTAATTTTCTTCTTATGAATATTTGGTATTAAATGATTTTGTTGAGCTTATCTACGTAGTCTCTGGCTCATAAAACATTATATGTATCCTGTTACCATATTATTTGTAGTTTTATCTAGTATTTGCTGACGGCCATTTCTTAGTTCAAGGGTGATTGTTCATGCGCAGAAAATTTCGTTCAGTTTGAAAGATATGGCATTGATGGGATTTCTCTAGCAGATAAACTATTTAGAAATAAGTTTTGTTTACATAATTCTTCGTGGTTAACATTTTAAAGGCGGATTTCATTCTTACCATCAACGTCATCTGTATGTTAACGAAAGCGTCCAAGGTTTTCAAATTTATGAAGACCTTTTCTCTGTCTCGGAGATAATGTGGTTTTTGTTATAAAAAAAAAAACTACTCTCAGATGATTTAAGATCTTGGTCACTGAATACTTGGATTTCAAGATGCGACTGGAGCAAAAAATCCAAGATAAATAAGTAAATAAAGCTAAGTAAATAAATTAATAGATAAATACAAACATATCGCTTAAATTTCAAAGAATCCATAAACAGTCCCTCTCAACCAAGGGAAAGTTATAAGAAGAATTAAAGGAAAAGAGAGCAAGAAGTACAAAGAAAGTTCCAGATTTTGGTGAGAGAATAAATAACATAGGAGCCGTTCACAACGGTTCTTACCGGCAGAAAAGGTTAACTTAATGGAGGAACTAAGGCTGATCCCAATCTATTTCAGAATAATCTAGAAAGCAGCTAATGTTTTGAATGGTCAAAGCTTTTCTTTTTAACGAATGAGAGATTTTTCAGATTTCGCAAATGCAGCTTGTTGTTATAACTCTTATTATTCTTAAACAGTTACGAAATACTGTTTTCTGTTAGAAGGTTGTAGAACTTGAGCGAAATTTGGTATGGCATACATATAAGGAAAAAGTGCGAACAGAAGGCTTCCCACGTAAGTGGGTCGAAACATCAAAGTGGTAGTTTATATTTAGGTTGCATTATTTGTTGCACAAATAATGCATGGTTCCCTGCACGCTGAGCTCTAATTTCGTAGTCCAGACCTTTATCACATATATGCAACGAACCTTCAATACGTTTTTTGCACCGTCAGACTTCTAGTGTTACATGTTGGCCCTGTTTCTGGTTTATCGGTGAACAGACTTCTTAAGTTTTACTTTCCCAAAACATAGATCTCCAACATCTATCTTCACTTCTAAGAATGGGCAAAGCACATTCTGTTTTCTGCTCTTGGAAAAGCAAATACATTTCATTTAATATTGTCGGATTAGTAAAAGGAATCTCAGGTTACTTGGAGACCCCTTGTCCACTCTCTTGCAATATATATACGCGTATCAAAGGGAAAGACCAGCAGATGAAGTGTAAGTTTTATTCAGTGCAGATGACAGCACCATAATATCACTTCTCTGCGGGTCTTCATTTCAAGACAATTCTCAAAGCCCTTCTGGGATTCGAATTTCGTCACGATAAAAGAATCTCGAAAATGATGCTGAGAAAGATGATTCATACTTCGTTAGTTTTTCGTAAAAAAATCAAAGTATTTTTATTGTTCGCTTAGTAATATAATTTGTTATAGTTCTCACCAATTTAGATGACTCAGAATGAAATAATTCTTTCAGAGAGTTGAAAGTCCACCGGGAATTCATTCAATTAGTGATCTGTTTCAATAAAGACTAATTCGTTCGTGTCGGTAAACTTTAACTGTAATAGCGCGTTTCCTTGAAATTGTCTCAGCTGGGAATAATGGTGACAGAATTACTCCTCATTGGTTTTATGGCGGAAAAAATCTGCTGACTTTTCTGTAGTAGATTAAAGTAGACACAAACACAAGTATTTATATCATTTTTAATGTACATACACGACGCAATGTTCATATATCAGATATAAATCATTGACTCGCTGGATGAACGATATTGTATGGTATGACAAGGAAATTCAGTCATAAATACAAACTTCTTAATGAGATAAAACAATTGAAAGCTTCCGTACTATTTGTCATAGACATTCAAGGGCTACAGATTTGTGAGATCAGGGCTTTAATAATAATGGAAAAATGCATTCTCTCACTCCCCTACCGGCGTATCTTGTCACGAAGTTCAACGGCTGCTTCTTTTAAATCAACCTACAGCCCTGAGATACCTGGGTGTCATCCTCCCTCTCCACGAAGCGAGATTGCGTTAGGAAATATACCTTCAAGAAGTACTCTCTATAGTACTCTCCATACGTCTACTATAGTAGAGGCCAACTCACCTACTACAACCAACCAGCCGAGCCAGCGGCGGTGTTAACATCTCATCGACATTCTCTCCGGTCTTCCCTTCCGCCTTCCCAAACGCGAACCAAATTCTTTCCTGGAGGCCACTGGGGGTAAGACCTAGACTTTGGCACATCTCGTTTTCTCAGGTTCTTATTTGTTTACAGTGACGATGTTCTCATAATCACTATTTGCGTACTTGATGTGATTTCCTACTTTTCCACGAATCGGCTTCTTTCCTGACTCTGAGCTCAGTATAGCATATAACCTCACAGTGAGCCTTCGCCAAGATAAGCGAATAAACAACCGGTGTCAATGATTTCTCCCAAGTAAGGCCTCCTCTGATACATTGCGTATGTGTGTTTAGGGGGGGTAGAGGCGAGGAGTGGGCTGAGGGGTGGCCCCTCCTGTCTACGCCGCAGGGGTGTGTGAAACGCCTGACCCGAGTCGAGTCCTCGCGTTTCTCGAGTTTGTTGTTTTTGATTCTTCAGTATAAGAATCACTTAAGACTTAAAGTTGAGGTTCATGCTGGCCACAATGGATGAAAGGGTGCTTTGTATAATTGACTCTATACGCAGCTACGCATAGGTGTGAGAGGAGCCATCAAGGTTCCTCTGCAGTCGAAATAGGTTGTACCACTCGATTGTTTTTTATTGATATATTTATTTTTCCAACTTTTCATGTCATTTTCCTTTTCTTTCTTCTTAAAGGCAGATTACGATGTAAGCATTCTTACTCTCCTCATTAGGCTTGCCGACTACCTGATCTAGAAATCCGGGAGATCTCGCACACAGACACACACACACCACAAAATGCGTTTTTATTCAAGCATATCAACTTCTTCAAACCTGTTACTGTTTCTCTTGTTTGTTTGTTTCTAGTTAGTGTACTTTGACTTAAATCACGTGATCACCCATTGATTAATTAAGGTGGGATTAATATATATATATATATATATATATATATATATATATATATATATATATATATATATATATATATATATATATATATATATATATATATTATATGTGTGTGTGTGTGTGTGTGTGTGTGTTTGTGTGTGTGTGTATATGTGTGGTAAAGCAGCTTTTTAATGACATGCAAAACAAGAAGAAGGTAATTAAAAAATTTATTTTAATAAAGCTAAAAAGTTCTGTAGAAATTGAAGTTCCATTTTACTTGCTTAAAACAGAATATTTTTTCTAAAATTCTTAGAGGTTTTGAAGCCACTTCAGGACGGGAGAATCGTGGCGAATCCGGGAGGGTTGGCAAACCTATTTCCTTTACTTCCCTTAAATAATTGATATAATTTATTGAGCAGTTCTATTTTTTACGTTGACATGAATTTGTATTTGTGAAATATCCTAAGTATTGCCTATTCTGTTTCAGAAGTTAATTTTAAACCGTATGGCCTTTTCAGTACAATATATGTATATATATATATATATATATATATATATATAATATATATATTATATCTATATATATATATATATAGATATATATATCTATATATATATATATATATATCTGTATATAATATATATTATATATATATATATATATATATAGATATATATATATATCTGTATATATATATATATATATATATATATGATATATATAGTGTGTGTGTATATATGTGTGTGTGTGTGCGTGTGTGTGTGAGTGTGCGTGTGCGCGTGTGCGTGTAAAGTACGACAGAGTCGCTTAAACATGAGCATTCTTAGGAACATTCTTCATACAAATTCTAATTTTTCCGCTTCATAAAATATACATGGCTAGATATTTCCTCACCTTGATACCTACTCTTCGTTAGAGCTTACCTTGAAAATGTTTTTATACAATCAACCTTAGCTATATTGGGCAAAACCCTTCAGAAAAATGTAAACAATGCAACAAGGAAGTGATTTATGCGTTTGGCGAAGGCTGTAAGCGGTAATGGGTTGATGGTTCATCATACTCAACCAGTGTCTGTGTGTTTTGATAAGAGGACGTTCATGGCGCAAAGCTGGAAATTCAGCCGTGGGAGAGCGTGGAAAAGCCAGAAAAGATTTATGCTTGAGTCACACATTGGCGATTCAAGACCGCGGCCGTCATAATGGCTGGGTTTGGTGATCAATCGGTATCAGTCGCTGGCCTTGGGAAAAAAAAAAAAAAGCTAGCTGATTACGACACCATGACGTCATACGCAATTAACCATTTACGACAGCCTTTAGAACGTCCAGATCAGATTACGTATTTACGTAGTCGTAAGCGCAAGTCGCCGATTATTTAGGCGACAGTCACTTTTAACACTTTTCATAGGACGGCGACTTCTGTGAAGGCATGAGGATTCACAACGGTTAAACTGCTATTTAATTACGTTACATGACGACAGACGCAATGTCACCATCATGTGTTGTGCCACCATACATAAAAAGTATATCATCGATACTGAGAATCTTGGATCCAATATAAATTTTACTAAAAATATAAAATGTCTTTTCATCTCTTACTTCAGAATATTGTAATAAATTATACTTGATTGCACTATCCAGTATTCCGGCCAAGGGGTATTAATCTGGCGAGATCTGGGGAACTATCAGAAATAGCAGAATTCCTGGTCTGCCTACGATGGGAAAGAGCCTTTTCGGTCGCTTCAGTCAAGGGTTATAGGGCCACCCTCTCATAGGTGCTCTGGCCAAGGGGTATAGAATCTCCATGTCCTTAGAACTGCTACTCATTATCAAGAACTTTCAAAATTGCAGCCTTCGAGAGATGATGGCCCCAGTGGGATGTGGTCAAAGTCCTCTCCAGTTTGGGACATCGCTTCACGGTTGACTGTAAGACTACTTAATACTATTTCGTTTTTGGGATGAGTCGGTGGCAACCAAAACTCACCAACTATGAGAAACTCCATCTATGAAAGCGTAGGTGCATTTGTTAGGAAAAATATAAATTACTTCAGAATCCTGAATTTCGGTGAGGTGTCTGAACTGTTCTTCCTTTGGACCTGGATAAAATAATATAATTTCAAAACTGTGTAGTAGTGTTTCACTTTTGTAATGTTTTTACTCAGCGGCAGTGATTCCATTCGCTTTTGGCTTGTTGCGGTAATGATTTATCAGCCAGGTAATCTAAAATGGTCCTGGAATGTTTGCATAGTCCAGTTGTTTATTTTGTTTTGATTTATTTTTGTTGGGGCTTTTTTCTTGTCTTTTCAATTGTTTCATGCCCCTTGGTTAGGTTGGGTAGGTTAGGTTTGTTCAATGTAACAAATGAGGGATCAATTTGGGTGTGGGAAGCACAATGAGAATATTTTCGAGAAGATTCTGTGGTTATTAAGATATAGCGTCCCGCTTTTTTCAAGGAAGGTCCCGGTACTCGGTTACAGTTCAGGAATATGCCCGAAGGCAGTGTTCTCAACTCGTGGTTTGCCAGTGGTATTATGGGACCATTTTCGCATAGTCGCTATAGTAGAGTTTGTTTCTAGGCAATAGAATATAAATGATCGTAGGGAAATACTGTGAGAAAAGAAAATGAAAGATTTCCAGGACAGGGGACTGTTGCGCGGGTTTTGATAAACTGAATGTGGTCTGTATGAGAGAAGCATGGGCGTTATTTGACCATGGTAGAATTAAATTAATTATTTGTCATCTGTACCTATTACATTGTATTCACGCTGATTGCTTGGCATTTGTCAGATGCTAGGTTAAGCTAGGAAGAAACCATTTAGTTATTTTTTGTCAAAAGGAAACATGAGAATAATCATACAGATTCCGTTTCGAAGAACTGTGTAACGTCGCGCTATCCTCCTGACCTTCATTGCAAGGTGACTAGGTTCACCTTTTAATTGTAATGTATTTGTAAGTATCAGCAAGTTCAAGAGTCTCGAATGCTGACGTGCCCCTATACTTTCATTCTGGCAACTATTTTAATGTGGTACGCACACACACACACACACATATATATATATATTTACATATAACTGGTTATGCTGTAGTTTCTAGAAAACTTCAATGTAAAGTGGTACATAATAGTCAGAAAACGTGGATATATTGCAGACGTTATTATTTCTTATATAAAACAGTCACAGCCGAACTTTCGGGAATACATAACTTTACCCATCATCAGGTCGCTTGTCTCTAGAAGACAAAATAAATACAAACAAACAGTCTGTATGGTTATGCTGATTGACCTGATCTAAAAGTATTAAAACTATCATTATAGACAATACTTTAAAATACATTATATATATATATGTATATATATATATATATATATATATATATATATATATATATATATATATATGTATATATATTATGTATTTTAAAGTATTGTCTATAATAATAGTTTTGATAATTTTAGATCTAGTTAATCAGTATGGTTTTCTGACTTTGTATTTCTTATGCCTACTATAGATAAGTTACCCTGACGATGGGTAAAGTTATGTATTCCAAAAGCACGGATGTGCCGGTTTTATTTAAGAAATACACACACACACAGACACACACACACACACACACACACACATATATATATATATATACTATATATATAATATAATATATAGAATATATATATTATGTATGTATGTATGTATGTATGTATGTATGTATGTATATATGCATGTATGTATTATGTGTGCATTTTATATGCACGTGTGTGCACTGATTGCGATATTTTTTCTGCTAATACCGTCTCATAGTCCTGTAACGGTTTCTCACATACTTATTGAAAGCTGTGTCTATTAACAAAAAGTATACCAAGATTTATTACGCAGATTTATGTGTATTATAATGATAAAATAACGTAGTTATTCTTTTGCAGGGATGGAAGTGACCAGCCCTACCATTCCACAAACCTTCACAACAGCAATGTAAGTATTTCGTGCACGTATTCATTTTAAATTGTCCTTTTCGATTATCATTCTTAAAACATTTTATCATTACTAGAAAAATTTTTCATACGTATATTCATAGGTCTACATGTACTGTACTTATACAAATACCTGTTATTTTCAAAGAGAAACATTGATCTAAGTTATTGCCTTACTGTTGGGCTTATTCTCACTAAAGCCTCTTGCCTGTAGGACTAGATAGATTTGGTAGCGCAAAGCACCGAAAATGAGTTAAAAATTGACCGCAAACGGAAACAGGTATGTATCGACGACACTGCGTCTGCGCGTGTCAAGGAACACCAGAGAATAAAAATGAAACAGGGGAACATTTCAAGTTATCAGTTACTCAATTTTTTCCATCAGCTGATCTAGGCTAAATTTTTATCTTGTTATTTTTCCGCGGCTTAATTTTAAAATAAAATATTACTTTTGAAATCTTTGCATTAATAGCAATATGACGTAAGTGTTAATCAGCTATATATTTTTATAACGCCATCTATCAAGGGAATTCTTTACAATCTCTAACTCGAAATTACAGCGATGCAGAAATCCAGATATTTGTATACACGTACTACGTATGCATGTAGAGTTCAATTAAGGAAAACAGAACATAACCGGTATAAGATACAGTATTAACCATTAGTCCTCGTCGTTCATTCAGAGATTTTGGGTAAATTAAAACTCAAGGAAATTGTGAGATGTAAAGGAAAAAATCGGATAAATTAGGAGTACGAAAAACACAATCACAGAATACGGCTAAACCTTACGTAGGCTTTTTCTCAAAATGCACATTTGGTTACTACACTACATTGGGAGTCTTTGTCGATACATTGATAACGCGATCGTGAATTCACGTGTGCTCCCATTACCGTTGCTCTGAAACGGTAGTAGTATTGCCATTCCACGCAAGTCATGGTCGGTTGCTTGTGTTATTGCACCCCAATGAAGTCTGTTTGCATTTTTCCGTTCTTTGTTTAAAGACACGTCTTGGAGTTTTTTGGTTTCATTAGTATTCATTTGAAAGGTGTTTTGTTGTAGATGAGCGTTAAATTCTTTAACTTCCTAGTTTCATCTGTGGTTAGGTTCAGCTACTAGTACGGGAATTTTTGTTCCTTAGGCAAGGGCTCTATTGATTTGCCCTCACCATATACTCACTCCCAGTGGATTTTATGATCTGAACCAGGAAATGATTGATTCCAAATATCTTTGGACGGCGAATTCACAATAAACATGAGGCAACTTATCATCTGGTTTCGAGTTCGTTGTGCATAGCTGTGATTGCT
This sequence comes from Macrobrachium nipponense, assembly GCF_015104395.2. Taxonomy (NCBI): domain Eukaryota; kingdom Metazoa; phylum Arthropoda; class Malacostraca; order Decapoda; family Palaemonidae; genus Macrobrachium; species Macrobrachium nipponense. The sequence goes on along the minus strand of NC_087210.1, from coordinate 39,747,002 downwards.
GCATGGTTGTTCATCAAATGAACAATGTGTTGTTCTTTGGCGCCTGCACTTTCGGAGTCTTGGGTACTAATAGAAAAAGAGAAGAACAGAGAGGAAAAATAGGTCTTTGGAATATTGGTGAACTAACATTACTGGAGCATGTGTCAGTCAGTACCATTCCCTCATGCAAAAAAGAATTCTCTCTCTTCCTCTCTTTGACTCATGACCCCGGAACCACCACTTCATCTTATTAGTGTACGCTGTGCGGTGTATGTAGTAGTAGGCTAAACGTTGTTAGGACGGTGGCATATAAAGTCACAATATGTGACTGACGTTTCCAAAGTATGTTGTAAACCACATACCTTACAAATGCGAGCTACTTGCTCTTCACGGAATCGTATCCATGAAACCTCAATAATTTAATCACATTTAGGTTTTCAGACTCTTGAGGTAATGGAAACCTTAATCAGCAGGGATAAATATGTTATATGCCACTTATTGGTGGGAAAAGTTAAACATATGCAGCTAAAAGTGTAACTGTGTATCATCTACGTCAGGTTTTAATGCTAGATTAAAAATTGGTCGTTCGTATTTATTAGTTAATGGGGTTTGGTAAATGCTATATGAAAGAAAGAGAATGAAAGATTAAACTCCTTGAAATCAACAGAACATTATGCACTAAGCCTTTCAGTAAATACAACTCTGGTTGTTGGAGGGAAATTATATATATATATATATTTTGTTTTCTGTCAGGTCAACACAAGTTGTTCTGGTAAAGTGGCTCATGTGTTCATTTCTTCCCTTTTTATATTGTTTTTCAGTTGTTAACTTATCACTCGCCAATTTTTCTCCTCTAATTTATGAAATGTGGAAAATGTTCGAAGCTTTTCAGAGCAAACGTTGACTTGTTGCGATTTGTCTTTTATGTTGCTCCCCTTATGTTGTTCTTTCAACCAAGCGAATTTTTGCAGTGCGACATCACACTCCTAATGTTACCTTGACCACGAAATTATGTGCTCTTAAAATGTTAGAAAACGTTAATAAAAAAAAGAAAAAAAAAAAAAAAAAAAAAAAACTGAGCAAAGCTTGGCAAATCTTAGTTCATTGGCTCAAAAGCTGTTGTTAGTGGCTTAAGGAAACTTGTTCTCATAAACCATTTTGAAACATCTAATCTGCTTGCATTCTCAGGCACCTCAAATCTAAGACATGAAGGCTATTGAGGTCAACAGATTAATCTATAGACCTATGGTGCAGCTCAGGTGTTTAGAGTTAAGTAATGAGATAATCATTCCGCGTCATTGAACAAGATGGGCACATGAAATGACCCTGCTGCTACAAATAACGACGCAGGAAGGAGGGTATACTGAGTACCGCCAACCGCTCACTAAAAAGGAATCCGTACTGAACTTAAATGCAGACTCCATTTACCGCTCGACTGGAACGAGAAATGTCAGGTAGGAAAAGGTCATTAAAGCCCGTTTTCATTGCCAGTGACAAAGCAGTAGATTATTTGAGGTTTTTTCCTCCTCGAAATTCTAGTCATTCAGAATTGCCCAGGACAAATGACCCTCACCCATGCAGGCACCTTGCAGAGGAATCTTGGTCCAACAGAAGCCCCCCAAAAAATGTTCTGTGCTGATTTACCCATATAGGATGACAATGCTTATGACTCACGCATGCCCTGAATGAACACCAGAATTGACTGAGTTCTTATTATATCGTCATACAATCTAGTTTGTTCCTTATTGTTTTTCACCAGAATTAAGTGTAGATGAGCATTCATTTAGAAAAATAACACCAACTCTAGACGAAGCCAGGTTTGATCCGTTTGTTGGCAATATTAGTACTATTGTTGATTATGATATTAGTGGTGCCGTACGATCATTGCAAAGGCGTTGCCAAATATTCTGGGAAAGCTCCTCTGTGCCCTCTGACCTTTCCGTGACCTAGCTATAAGGGTGGCCACTGTATCCATCGCTGAGGTTGGGAACTGGCAGGTTTGTTGGCAGTCAAGATCTTGAGGCTCTTCGCAGAGGCTCTTTTCTGAGGCTTAGCATTTTCTCCCAGGGAGCAATCTTCTGAGGTCCAAATATCCGTGGGTTAATGAAAGATTCAATTGAAAAAGAAAATTCTCGAATTAGAAAAAAATATTATATTTCTGAGAAGTATTTTACTCGGGGACTGGTTTCAAAACCAAGTGATCACTATGCACTGCACGTGATATAGTCACATGCATTCAAGAAAAATGGATAAAAAGTGGAAGCCTCTTTCACTGCAGCTTTAATACCTGACATTCGTACCTAATAAGGTCTGCCTTAGACAAAACGCATATTATCAGATACTCGGGATGTCAATATGGAAATCATTTGTTTCCTTTTCAGTTTGAAAGATAGGTATTGTGCTTCTTGGACTATTCGCTTCTCCATTATTTTGCATGAGAGGCAATTCATGAATTGTGGTAACGCTGATTAGATGTAAGATTTGAGTTGCCCGCCACGCTCTGACGAACCAGCTGCAAGATTTTCCGCTTCGATTACGGAAAGTTTGCCCGACAAACGGTTCCGGTTGACCTCAGAGGGGACCTTTGAGTCGACCTCGTCTCTTTCCGTGACTTATCGTGGGAA
>NC_087210.1:39739399-39741899 GCF_015104395.2 Macrobrachium nipponense | reverse complement strand
TTGTTATTTTCCCGCCACGTTAGAATGACCCAGATTCAGTCATTTTTCTCGAGGTATTCTGAGAAAGCCGAAGAGAAATAGATCACAAAGTGGCAAAGACCTAGAATTGTAGTCTTGCTGGAGATACGTTAAGGGATAATGATATACACCGGAGGGCAGATAAGCGAGCCGCCCGGCGTACCAAAGGCTGTTTGCTGCTTTCTGTTTTTCTCTTTCTGGCCTCAAGTGAACATCACCGATGAACCTAAGCACCGTTATGCCTGGTTATATTTTTTCTAGCTGCATAAAAACCCAAAGCAATTGCTATGTTGGGGTCATCACTGATTATAGCACTGATCGCGTGTGATTCACAAGAAAGGTCGAGTGTGGCGGCTGCCTGGCTGGGTGTCAATATGGAGAAAGTCCTCCTACGACGGTTGACGGTCGGTCGGTCGGTCAGTGAACAGCGCTCTCCGTCTCAGACGGAGGGAGGAAGGAGGCAGGTTGCTACTACCACCTGTATACTACTAATGCTACTACGCTCTTCGTATGTGGGTCATGGTGCAGGGGACCTGGTACGCCTGGTGGAGGGAGCAATTCTGTGAAGGAGCTTTCCTCCTCCACCTCCTCCTCCTCCTCCTCCTTCTCCTCCTCCCTCTTTCACGTCTGTCTCCTACTTCTTCGCCTTTTAACGGAGAACTTGCGCTACGATCACAACTTCTATTTGGCACTCGTTTAGACCAGCTGGAATGAATTTTTGTGTGGGCAGGTGAGGGGCATACTCGCAGTTCTATACCTCCATTATAGGTACCCGACCTGGTCTCTTCATTTCCCTCGTTGTGTAATTCATGAGTTTGTCAGACTATAGGAGAATACCCGATCATGTGTTTTTCTAATAACGTTTAAGATTTGATTATTTCTTACTTTCCTTTCTGTCACGCAATAAATACACTTCCTCCGAATTGTTAATGTCTGACAGCTCCAGCCATAGGAGATCGTGGTAGTTCCTATCATGTACCTGCTGTGCGTGGCACTGAAAGTTACCAGGTTGACGAAGCGTAAATGTATGTTGAATGTAGAAATGCAATGTTTTCTTGCACTTCAGTTGCAATTAAGGCCTGATTTCACCGATACTTGACCGTCAGTATAGCCGCCTCCTTAAAAATTATGATGATGATATGCAGTAAAAAAAATGCAACGCACAGCTTTAAACCGACATGAAAATTGTGATGACAAATGATTGCATATTACCTAGTCGGAAATGCGTCCCCTCCACCTCCATCTAATTCTCCCCTGCCTGGCCTGGGGTTCTGGGCGAGTGATCGAGTCACTGAGAGGGTTAGAATGACTCCCACAAAACAACATTCGGGAATGAATCCATATGTTGATATCATCTTAAAATAATAACTAACAATTGATGGATCGTTTATAGTAACGATTTTGTGCTTTATGTGTTGTTCTGTTTTGTATTAGAAGGCCTTGAAAAATAAAAGCAAAAATGAGAGAAAACGCTACACAAGAAAAGAGGTCAATTCACCTTGAAAACTCCAGTTCCTCTGGAACAACTGGTGGGAGCGACTCGATTTTGCAGACACCAACATTCGAATTCCTTTGAAATGCCACGGTGTCGCCAGTTCTGATTCTACTCCGTAGGTTTTGCCCACGCTTATGGATATTCCGTTCTCAGGAAACTTGCTAAGCCTTTTGACGCTTTTCTGGCTTGTTCATTTCCTTGTTTTGTTCGTGGTTGATAAGACTGATCATTCATGGTCAATGATAATGATAACGCACTGGAAATAAGCAAAAGGGGATCAGGATCTCTGTAAACACATGAAGCGAATTTATTCTGTAAATCCAAAATACATTGAGTCAGAGTTATAACATATGAGTCACATTTATAAGAAATTTATCAGACGTTGATCATTGGTCCGTAATTGACCTTCTGAACGTCAAATAATTGTACCCGACAAACGTACGAAGCAAGTTGGAAATTCATCTTATGGGGGAAAGAAATTAACTGAAAACGAATGTATGCAGACTCAGATGGTTAAGCGTTATGGTCACTTGTTTCAAGTGAAAATGACTCACGCACACATACGTTCGAATGATTCAGCCATACACACACACACACACACACACACACACACACACACACTTGGACAGTGAAGCGTAGATTCTCATCGAGTCTCTTGATTGAAACTGTTTGGAAGCATTCTTAAAGGGAAGTGGTAAACCATGAAGGTTCCTACTTGCAAGGGTACTGGTTTTCTCTCTAAAACGAAGAGATGAAGTGACAACAAGTCATTTACCGGAAAAGGAGAGAGAGAGAGAGAGAGAGAGAGAGAGAGAGAGAGAGAGAGAGAGAGAGAGACTCGAAGACCTCCCTGAAGTGAATTAGATAGATTAGCTTAAGAGCGACGGCAGGAGAAAGTGTGGAAGCGCTTTCCTTTACAAGTGATGAAGACAAACATTAATTGATACACGCGTAGTAGTAATACTATGTAGTCACAAGGGGATCTGT
>NC_087210.1:39714399-39734399 GCF_015104395.2 Macrobrachium nipponense | reverse complement strand
GCAAAGAGCAGATGGCAGACTTTTACAAGAAACCATTTCATAAGTGAACTCCCTTCTCTTCTAGCGGTTCCTCTTTCTCATTAACATCGACAGGTGAAAACGATTGGCCGTTGGAGTCGTTTTGGCTCTCGAAGTTTTGCTGGAAAGTCCAACCGATCTCTCCACCTGCCTCTGATTTTGAGGTGGATCTCACACATCTGACTCCTCTTTTCTTTTCGCTCCTTTGAAATTGTCTGACATATTATGTTCCCCAAATACTGGTTCTTCTCTGTTACATAAATAATAACATTTTATTTAAATAATAATAATAATAATAATAATAATAATAATAATAATAATAATAATAATAATAATAATAATAATAATAATAATAATAAATATACAGGAATCTATAAAAACTAGAGGCTGAAGTAGCTCCAGGACTCATGCAGAAGAGTGTGATCCTAGAAACGGCGCACATAGTAAGAAAAGTGATGGACTCCTAAGGAGGCAGGATGCAACCCCGAACCCCACACTATAAATACCACCCAGTCGAATTGGAGGACAGTGATAGAGCAAAAATAAAAAAAAAATAAAAAAAATAATAGTAAATATTATTATTATTATTGGGTACAATTTTCAGTATCGAAAATGATGACAATGATTGCAGATCCACAATAATATCGCATGTGAAGTATAAAGTCTTTATTAATAAGAGTCTTCTAACCTTGTACTAGGTTCATCTTCAGTCAAGTGCTTCACTGAAGATGAACCTAGTACAAGGTTCGAAAACTCTTATTATTAAAGACTTTATACTTCACATGCGATATTATTGTGGACCTACAATCATTATTATTATTATTATTATTATTATTATTATTATTATTATTATTATTATTATTATTATTATTATTATTAATATTTATTAAAAATAATGGCAGAATTCACAGAATTGATTTTGTACAAAATTCTTCCAATTCTCCTTATGATTTGTCTTTCTGGCACGCTTCCGTTGACGACCTTCAGCACGATGAATATTGGACAGCTGCTTTGTAATACCAGCGTGCCAGAAAAGAAGGTCTGTTTCCAGTATATTACTATTATTATTATATATTTTTTTTGTCTATCACAGTCATCCTATTCGACTGGGTGGTTTTTATAGTGTGGGGTTCCGGGTTGCATCCTGCCTCCTTAGGAGTCCATCACATTTCTAACTATGTGTGCTGTTTCTAGGAGCACACTCTTCTGCATGAGTCCTGGACCTAGAGGCGGACTGGCCACTGTGGCGTTGTGGCCCGCTTAGTCAGGGCCGCTTCCTCAAAAAGAGAAAAGAAAGGGAAAAAAAAGAAAAAGAAATTCGGTCTTCATTTATAAAGCGTCAACTTGAGTTGGGTTTTATCAGGATGCATCAGGATGAACGTAAGTTATATATATATATATATATATATATATATATATATATATATATATATATATATATATATATATATATATATACATATATATGCATATATATATTACGTAAGTTAGTTTCGATTTCTTTTATATTACAACTGTTTCATTGACTATATTATAGCTATTATCTCATCTTGAATACGAAAATATTAAATGTTCCGTAACCAGTTGTATTATTCATGCGTCTGGCAGTCCCTCTTGGTTTGTTTGGTCCTAGGGCTTGGGTAGCGCTTAGGGGGCGAAATATTTTCAATTTCAGCTGATAAATTACATAGTAAGGTGCCTGCATGGTTGTGTTTGTTTATTTATGTGATTTTCTCTTTTTTCTCGGTTTTCTTGTGAATATGCTTGTGTTTTATTGTAATGCCAAAGCATGAACTGCAACATAGACAAAGAACATCAAATCTAAAGAATGTGTTAGAGACGAAAACGAATTTAGAGGGCAAACTTTTTCCACCTCCATTTGAGATGGAGGAGGAAGAGATGATTCTAGCAGAGTTGTTGTTGTTGTTGTTCACACATCATGGTATCGACCTCAAACGAGTTAAAATTCCAAAAAACAAAGTCATTGAAGGGTATGTGTATAAATATTGAGGTGGGTAAATAAAGAAGTAAATCATTGATGCAGAAATACTTACTAAAATGTAGCACTATAAAAAATAGTCCCTTTGTAAATGTCACTTTTGCTTTTAAATTTATTGTCAAATACGCTTTCCCAAGCAGTTTCAATTTCCTAAAACTCTGGAGCTTCCAGGCTATTCGCCTCCTGGAAAGCCCCCGAACCCCACCGAGGCCCTAAGGGGGGCCCTGGACCCCACCGATGCCCTAAGGCGGGCCCTGGACCCCACCTGAAAGGCACTCCGCTTGCTTTGCTCGCTATGCTTACCACGTCACAAAATAGGGCCGCTCAAAATCATTTGCTACGGCCTCTGGCCGGCCGGGGATGGAGTTACTTCAGTGTCTACTTTTTCCAGGTTCCTTTTCACGGATCTCGGGATGGTGCCTAGTGTCCCTATGATTATGGGTACAATTTGCACTTGTGTATCCCATATCCTTCTTTTTTCTATTTTCAGGTCTTGATACTTATCAATTTTTTCTCTTTCTTTTTCATTTACTCTGGTGTCCCAAGGTATGGCGACATCAGTGAGAGATACTTTCTTCTTGATTTTGTCAATCAACATCACGTCTGGTCTATTGCCACGTATCACCCTATTTGTTCTGATACCATAGTCCCAGAGAATCTTTGCCTAATCGTTTTCTATCACTCCCTCAGGTTGGTGTTCGTTATCACTTATTACTGCAAGCTAGCTGGTATTTCTTGCACAGGCTACAGTGGAGGGCTTTTGCTACTAAAGCATGCTTATTTTTGTACTGATTCCGTGCAAGTGCAGGGCATTCGCTTGCTATGTGGTTTATGGCATCGCTTTTCATATTGCAATTCTTGCATATGGGTGAGATGTTATTTCCATCTATCGTTCCTTTGAACAGATCCGGTTCTTAGGGTCTGATCTTGTGCCGCTGTTAGCATTCCTTCTGTTTCCTTCTTGAGCTCTCCCCTCTATAGCCATTGCCATGTTTCATCGCTGGCCAGTTCTTTAGTCTGTCTCATGTGCTGTCCGTGAATTGGTTTGTTGTGCCATTCCTCCATTCTGTTTGTCATTCTCCTGTCTCTTTATATTTCTGGTTATTCGTCTACTTTTATCAGTCCTTCTTCCCATGCACTCCTGAGCCACGATGTCTCCTCGGATGGACTAACAAGTCTATGAGACATCCTAATCCTTGTAACTTTTCACTGGTTTTCAGATATTGCCCCAATGCTCTGCTCTCGATATTGACGCAGTCTTCTATGCATTGCAGTCCTCTCCCTCCTTCCTTTCGTGTTATGTATAGTTTGTCCGTATTTGTTCATGGGTGTAGTGCTTTGTGTACTAGGCATGTGTTTCCTAGTTTTCTGATTTATGCTGCGGTTCAGCTTCCGTCCACTCCACTTCTCCTGTGCTGCATCTGTTTACTGGTACTGCCTATGCGTTAATGGCTTTCGTCATTTTTCGGGCATTGAGTTTTGACTCGAGTACAGCCATAAGTCTCTGCATATATTCTTTCCTGATCGTGTCCTTCATCTTTTGGTGTTTTATATCCTCCTCTTCTATTATTCCCAGGTATTTGTATCCTGTCTCATCTATGTAGTTGATGCTATTCCCATCTGGTAGCTTTATCCCTTCAGTCCTTGTCACTCTGCCCTTTTGTATGTTGACCAAGGCACATTTGTCTATTCCAAACTCCATCCTGATGTCCTTTTCCTCCCCATAGTCAATTCAATATTGGCATCTTTTGAATTTAAATAGTTTTAAAGCGTGAGTTTTTTGTTTCAAAATAGTGTCATCGACGTACCTCCGATATAAGATTAGTTTAAAATAAAGGACAATAAGTCTCATGAAAACAAGAAAACATTGGCCAAAATAGTTTTATCTGATTACCCATTGTTAATCCATCTTGTCTATTATTATTATTATTATTATTATTATTATTTTATTATTATTATTATTATTATTATTATTATTATTATATTGATAATGCAAGAAAGTATTAAATATTAATGGTTCAGTTAACTGAGGAGTGGGATGAATAATCCGAAGGCTACAGACTAGTGTCCAACGCAGGTTCTACAATGAAAATGAAACTTGAATCATCGGATACGGCCTCACAATATCCTTTCGTCACAGACAGACTTCCTCACTTTTTGGCTGCCGGGGCCTCTATAGAGCTTCCTGCGGAATACCCCAGACTGCTGAGGTTCGTTGAAAGTGTCAGTATTGCTCCATCCCATTTTTATTCAGAAAATATAATATCGTTTGTAATCAACTCTCCTAGTTAAGTGAATAACTCTACACCACTCATGCAAGCCTGCCTCGCTGTCAGCTCACGAGATCTGCTGTTGACCTCCGTCAGTTGATTTCGAGTGAGATACATTTTCGCAACGCGATTAACTTCCGGGTCATCATTTTTGCGTCATTATCTTCACATTGAGACAATGGTTCCAAACCGACAATGACTTCATCATGGTTTTTGTTTTACAAACTCGTCTGATTGACAGTATTCATTCGAGGCATCTGAGCATCCGGCTGGAGCCAGAAAGAAAAGATAGGGAAAGGTCAACTGAAAGAGAACAGTGGTAGGCAGATCCCTCTTTTGCTTTCGGTAACTTCTTTATTCCCTTCCACTTCCCTTTCTGCCTCATCGTTGTTGTTTGAGCTACTTCGTGACTGAATCTGATTCAGTCATCAGATTTTTGTTTATACTTTAGAGCCGAGGTAGATTCATCTCTAGCTGACTGCTCTTGCACCTAGCAATATTTCTCTCGGGTCATCCGGCGCAAAAAATATTTTCATGCTAGGTCACATTACATGTAGTATGTATTAGTATATTGCTTCGTATGTGTAACACCAACTTTCATTCAGACATCTCTCTGACCACACCTGAGATTTGATTGGTCTGTGTCAACTTAGTTTTTATGGTAAGATAATCGTTTGGTTGTCATTTTATAGCTAAGCAGTTATGCTTTCTTGTAGTAATGTTCGAAGAAGAAAGATAAGAGATAAAAGGTCAAAATAATAATTTGACAAAGCCAAAAAACAAAAATCTCTGTACATTGCAACATAGAATACTCAGTGAAAGCATTAGGGATAAATATGGCCTTTTGGGGACATCCACAGCTGTGATGAATTGAATTTATATAAGGCAATACAGATGCAAAATTGATTACGTATGAAGCTTCGTGAGGAATAGCTTAACAGAATATTTCTTTCATTGGCTTGTCTAGCTTTCTTTCATAGTTAGATATTGATTTTGATGAAGTTTTGAAGAAGAATTATACTTTATCGTAAAACCTCAGAATACCACAGACTTGTAATAGCGAAAACAAAAACTTTTATACTTGGCTTTAAAGAAAGATTTGGTAAAAGTAAAGTTATAGAGCTATGTAATTAGACATCATGTTTTATCACTTTTTCATGCCAGCCATCTTACAGTAAAGAATGATACTGTCATTTTTGAAGTCATGAGTACACTGCCATATATGAATTGCAAAATAATGATTCAGAGTTAGATAGGTAGACAGAGACAGACAGACGAGCGATGACCTGATTTTTCTTCGGGATCTTTTTCTGTGTTCGAAAGGTAAATGTATGAAGTAACGCTGCTATCATTTAAAAAATAAACTTGTGAGGTTTGAAATATGTTATACCTACTTGGTAGATTTGAAGGTTTTGCTCTTTCTGGACTCGAGAGCTCTTGCGAAGGGGAGACGGAGGGAGATGTTGATAACAAAGGAAGCAAAGGGAGAAACAGGAAACCAGGAACAGGGAAAGAACGTAACACACACGATAAAGAAACAACAGGTAGTCAGTCCCATGCGCAGGTCCGGTGTATTTTTATGTTATCGATAAAATTGTGAAACCCAATTTTATCACAAAATTAAACTCTGTAAATTTAACAAAATACATGAACAGAAAGGCGGTCTCGCGCCAACGGACAACTTACAAAAGGAAATTAACTATAAAACAATTGCCTACGAGGTCCCAAGTGCACACAAGGACAAGACAGGGAAGTTATAAAAAACCGTGGAAAAAGTCCTGTGAATATCGATATTCACATGTCCAATATTTCATATGTCCAAAATCGTACTCACCGCATAAACCTATGGAGGGATTTTTATGAAATCCCATTTCAAAGTGTAACAAAGGCAATTATCCCTATGTCTACATTAGTGAACTGTCGCTTCGCCGGACCTGCGCATGGGACTGACTGACTACCTGTTGTTTCTATATCGTGGGTCCACCAACGTTCCAGGATTCGTGCGAGCGATGTTGACGGGCAAGAAGATTATGTCTTAGCATCCCTCTCCGGATTTAAGAACAGGTGCGTCAGCTATGTTAATGATCCCTGGGTACTGGGTTGGGCCTCTGTAATTCGTGGTATGAGAGGAGAGAAAGGAACGGTAGGTACGAAAGGCAGAGGAAGAGGAGAGGAGAAAGTGGAAGTGATGGGGGAAGTCGACGAACTCAGGAAACGATTGGCACACTTCTAAGCTCAGACCCTTCCAATCATAGAGCCTTCCGTTAACATGAACTATGTCTGAGTATCATTTTATGAGAAGCCTCTCTCTCTCTCTCTCTCTCTCTCTCTCTCTCTCTCTTAGAAAGTGTTTTGATGTTCAGAGGAAACACCATTTCTTATTAACTAATAACCTCTGGGCATATTTTTCTCTTTAATTGCTTCCTTGATTCCTAGGGCCCAAGAAAGGGGAGGGCAACTGTTTTCTTCCAAAGCTACATTTGTATTTGTTATTGATACAAGTTTTGTTTTTTGCTATCATTCATCTTTTGTTTGAGGCATTGGGATCAGACGGTATATAGTACTACATATTACACAAAAAGACAAATATATATATATATATATATATATATATATATATATATATATATATATATATATATATATATATATGCTGCTTGAGTATTTTGATGAGTAATATCTATAATTGTGGTTTTTGATTCCGCTATTGCTTAAATGCTTTAGTTATTTGCCCTTGGGCAGCCTTTCCTTTCGGGCGCTTTATTTCCTAGTATACGTACATTTCCCTACATACAAATGACACGAGTAAGGCCACTTTTCTGCAGGTATAGGATTATTCTACGTGTTTTAGGATGGTTGCTAATGGAATGATTTCTGCAAACGTTCTTATTTTTACGTGTTTTATTCTTTATTTTGCTTTTGGGGTGGGGGGGGGAGGGGGTGAGAATTGATTGTCTTCTGGCAAAGCAATTATGATAGTTAATATAAACATTTTGGATTGTCATCACTTAGTTTTTTAAGCATGAAAATGATGACGTTCATTCTCTCTTATTTGTTATTACAACAGTTTCATCTCACGAAGATCATATTCGTTTTAAAACATCGTGATGATGACAAAGTGGTCTGGTCATTTCAAAAGACTTCTTCGTATCTTATGTGAACAGGAAAGGAGAGAGAGAGAGAGAGTGGGTAAACGAGATCGCCCAGACACCGAAGAATTCCCAGTATCAAGACCATCAACTTTTACATATTTCGTCGCAGTGTATGACACTTTGAATGGAAAATGTTATTAAACAATATTTTTCAGACGTAATTTTATTTTTAGCTTATATTCATCCTCTGTGATTTCGTAATTATAACGACTTATGCTCAGCTTAAAGGTGATATCTATGCACGTACTTATATATATTACATATAAAATATTTTTCGGGTACTTTTGATTTCTTCGGGTGCTAATACACACTGGAGATACTTGAAATGTTACCAGGAATTTACAGATACCACATAAGTATGAAGACGTGAAGTATATAGATATATATATATATTATATATATATATATATATATATATATATATATATATATAATATACATTATATATATATATATATATATCATATATATATATATGTATATATATATAATATGGTATATATATATATATTATATATATATATAATAATATTATATTATATATATATGAGACCCATAAAAATGCCAAAATATAGAAGTTAACTAACCCTTTTTCCTTTACCTCCCAAGTAGCCTAAGCCAAATCCCTGATTAATATCCGACAAAAGAGAATCCCCAAAGACACACAGTATACAAAATCCCATGTCTGGACTGTGACCAGGAAAATCACTTCCGCAGAGATTAATAAAACATAAACGGTCAGTTAGGTATGGACAACAGGCTTCAGCTATTTTTAACCATATAACTAACCATAACCACAGAATAAACTGGAATTTGTCACACATAATGTATAGCAGCAAATGTCTGTACAAAAGCCAGATGATAAGAGTCAGCCTTGATTAAGCAAAGATAGGTAATGAACATCTCAAAGGGCGCTGGGATTCAGATATCATAGATAAAAGCTTCCCGTTGACAATTTCTCTTTAAGCTTCTTAAGTGTTGCTTGAAGGAAGCTTTTATCTATGATATCTGAATCCCAGCGCCCTTTGAGATGTTCATTACCTATCTTTGCTTAATCAAGGCTGACTCTTATCATCTGGCTTTTGTACAGACATTTGCTGCTATACATTATGTGTGACAAATTCCAGTTTATTCTGTGGTTATGGTTAGTTATATGGTTAAAAATAGCTGAAGCCTGTTGTCCATACCTAACTGACCGTTTATGTTTTATTAATCTCTGCGGAAGTGATTTTCCTGGTCACAGTCCAGACATGGGATTTTGTATACTGTGTGTCTTTGGGGATTCTCTTTTGTCGGATGTTAATCAGGGATTTGGCTTAGGCTACTTGGGAGGTAAAGGAAAAAGGGTTAGGTTTTCCGAGAGTCTGTGTCACTGTCTTAATCCTGTCCAGGTGTAGGATTTTTATTTTATTGTTGGGTTCTTGTCTAGGGGGTTGGTGGAAAATTACTTTTGCTTTATGAATCACGTTCTCAATTATGTGGTCAGGATACCTTGAAAACTTCGAATAAAGTAATAGTGTTTCTCCCAGCTTTCCCCTCCCCCCCTTTTTTTAAATCGACATTTGACGTCAAGTCACATCTAACTTTGTGAGGAGATCAAGAGCTTTCAGTAGAAGGAGAGGAGGGAAGGAAGAAAGAGACACTCTTCAAGGTCTGTCTACAGCTTTGGTGATTAATGATTATCCAACAAATGTTCGACATTGTCATGATAAAGACAACTAAATGCAGCTAAACGTTCTTGACGAAGTGGTTGTTCTCTATGGTCTGTTGAAATTTAGGTTCGAGAATTTTCTTTACTTTTTGTCGCGATGATCTTATTAGGGATTGGAATCTTCTCAGGATTACGCTGCATCCAGGTTCATCCCGTAATGGATTCCGGGAAAGATTATCAGTGCATATCAGTACTACAGATGCGGTACTACTACCCAGTTCGCCTACCGTCGGGGCAGCTCCTTGTTCAGAGAGAGATTAAAAGCTAATCTGTGGTGTTTGAAGTGTGAAGCCTGTTATTCATGAGAGCCGTCTCGAATGGCAATTGGCAATCGTGATGACCAAGGACTGAAGAAGTTTCTGACTTATTACCGCTGAACTTTTCTTCGCTTTTTCGTAGTAGAAAACAAAGCTTTGAGCCCTTGATAGATTTTTCACTTTCCCATGCTTATGACTTGTCTGTCTGGAACGCCAGACTTGCATTTCAAGTTGTAATTGCGACCACGTCGAAAGACTGAACAGGCCACAAGTGTTGGAGAAAGCGGAGTCAACGAACCTACCTCTTCCAAAGGGAAGAGACTAGGTCCATGTTCCCGGCAGGGAGTTGGGGCAATAGGTGGAGGAGGAGGAGGAGGAGGAGGAGGAGGGGGAGAGAACTGGCGAATGGAATGAATAGCCACCAAAGAATTTCATTGACGATGTTTCATGTTCTCGTGGCATCGGGTTTGTTGTTCCCTTATTTTCTTACTTTTGATAGTTTCCATCTAATTGTCGTATTGCTCATTTCTACCTCAATGTACTTACGTCCGAATTTATTTTCGTCTGTAGCGAAATAAAATTCTTACTTATAGCTCTCCTGTAATAATAATCGCGCCGGACTCAATATATTATGTTGTGGATGTAATGAGCCACACACACCTACTCACACATCCATACATACATCCACGAATGTATTACATACACACACACATATATATATGAGAGATAGAGAGAGGGAGAGAGTTCAATTTATATTATCAGTGATTCGAGAGCCTTCTGTAGAGGAGAGGGAAGAGCTTATTAAAGCCACTGATGATGTGGTTTGAGGCGGCCTGTTTCATTTCCTTGTCAGATTCCTACGCACTTGAAATGGCACAGGTGTATGAACTATGGCCGGAGCATTTATTTTTGCATCGTCACATGACGGCTGAAGAGAAAGTGTTTGATTCTATCGGTAATTGAAGAGAGGAAGTAACGTGAGAGAAGAAGATTGTTTGCTCGGTGAATGGTTATCAAGTTGGTGGCAACGGATTGCCCCTCTTCCTGATGGCCAATCCAAGTTCTCACCCCTTTTGGAAATCAATTTCCCGCTTCAAGTTTTGGTTCTGAGATATCGTAATTGGAAAGTTATGCTCATCTTACGAGGTTTTTTAATTCTGTTCTTTATTTCTCTACAGAACCTTTTCACGACCGAATGTTCTCTAACGGTGCAGATGATGTGCTGTTAATTAAAAGTCCATATTTAGAAAGAAGCCTTTCGTCGTTTGTTGTTAGGTGCGTTTCGATTATGGAGATAATGGAGACGAAAGGTGAACCATGCAGTTTGTATATTCTGCTAAAGAAACTGTAATACAGCTTAAGCCATCCCCAGATTACGACTTCCAGGATGATCAATTTGTTTCCAGTAACTCGGGGGATATCACCTACGCGTACGCCTATTCAATGAATAAATAAATGCAGTTTTAAGCCCTCTGTATACTTTCTCTTTAGAGAGAGAGAGAGAGAGAGAGAGAGAGAGAGAGAGAGAGAGAGAGAGAGAGAGAGAGAGAGAGAGAGAGAGAGAGAGAAACTAGTAAGCCTGCCTTAGGCTCAGCCATTAAACAACACATTCCAAGAGTCGACCGGATTTGGCGGGAACATGGTCGACTTTGGTTACTCTTAGTAGTGGATTATCGATCTTGTGATGGCTGTACCTTGAGTTTATCATTATCTTATGAATGGATGTTGAGGTGCCCAGTTCATTCTGATACCCGACCTTTTGGCACGTAGACTGCTGTGAAGAACAGACGGGAGAAGGAAATGAGAATAGAAGACACGGTTCGGAATTAAAGGAAATACAGTTGCAATCATCAGAGTAAAAGTAAATACTGAAATGAAGGTGAAAGTACAATCTGGTCTGAGTTTCGTGTTTCTTTGATCAGAAGCAGGCTTTTCTTGATCATAAACATAAACGGTATGGGGCCTTCAGTGGCTCGTAGATGTCCGATGACACTGACTGTTGACAAAAGTTGGTATAACTTCCATGTAACGAGTTCCACGGTACATTGGTAAGAGAATATTTTGTACTTGTGCCAAATATTTTCATTGACGGTGAACAGTGACTCACAGGGCCGCCTTCGAGAGACAACTTTGGCGGTAGCGGATGCATTTTATAAATCATATATATATATATATATATATATATATATATATATATATATATATATATATATATATATATATATATATATATATATATATATATATATGTGTGTGTGTGTGTGTGTGTGTGTGTGTGTGTGTTTGTGCGTGTGTGTGTATGTATATGTACATATATATATATATATATATATATATATATATATATATATATATATATATATATATTGTCATGATCAACCTTTTTTGGAAAACCATTCCGGTTCTTTAAAAAGAACCTGAATAGATTGAGGCTGTGAGGCCTGGCAGAGACTAATACCAGCTCATGAGGAGAGAACAAAGCAAACGAAACTGTACCTTAAACTAATTTATTATCCTAAGTTGTATACATTTGTACAAGGAGTCACAGCAGTCTAAATAAATTATATTATATCAACAGCTACAATATGCTATTTGTACAAAAAAGATCACTAAATAATTACTTCAGCAAAACATAGTGTGCTTAGATATTACTCATTACCACCCGTAAAAAAATAAAAAAAAAACATTACATGGAAATTATTGGCATTAAAAGGTAGTGGCAAAACACTTAAACCATTACATCAAAAATAAATAAGATAGTCTCAAAATTTCAATAACACTTTAAATAATAACATGCGCAGTATTCATAGCAATACGTAACACATTGTGGAGTCCTAAAAGACAAACTCTTAACCCATAAATAAATTAAATAAATGTTATTAACCTTAGTTGTTAAGCATTAACACGACATTGAAAATACACCGAACTGTTAAACATTGACACGACATTGAAAATACACCGAACTGTTAAACATTGACACGACATTTTAAAAATGCATTAAACTATTAAACTTTAACATGACATTTTGAAAATGAACTAAACTGTTAAACATTAACATGATATATTGAAAATAAACTGAAGACTTAAGACTTTAGACCAAGTCACGACAACAGATGAACATGTGTGTTATGCCACCAGTACTTCACTGCCACCGAGGCGATCCTCAATATTGCCTTATACCAGCAATAAAAAATGATGATCACACTCAACACCAATACAGCCCTCTGCTGCTATTGAGACATTACTCAACACCATATCACTCTTCACACCGCCCAATCATGTCGTACTTGTATGATATACTCCATGCCACACAATCCTGTCATACTCGACCATGCGGTACTCCAACAGAAGAAAACCATGCTGCTTCAACAATATCACTTATCACTTGATGTTAATTCCATCTCCTCGACCATGCCTTATACTTGACTGTGTCATACTCTGTAAAAGGACATAATTCTTCCAATTCTTGAAGAAAAGACTCCCGACCATGTAGTATACTCGAGTATGCCCTACTCTAACCAGGTAGAGAATACCTATTTAGCTGACTCCAGTGCTTAAAACTCTCGACTGCCCATGACTGCTGATGGCTTGTGACTAACTCACTCTCTACCCACCATAGGCAACCTGAAGGTACAACTGAAAATGAGTTTACAAAAGAAACAACTGCCTATTTGTTACTATATATTATATATGTATATATATATATATATATATATATATATATATATATATATATATATATATATATATATATATATATATATATATATATATATATACATACATATATAAATGGATGTGTGTGTGCGTGTGTGTGTATGTTCCACATACACTTTGAAAGACATTGAGCAATTTCAACAAAACTTGGTATACATACTACTTACCATCTGGGTTAATCACTGGCATCAGAGGGGTGGGTATGGGAAATGGGGAAATGTAAAAATGACAGAAGACGATAGATTCGTCTGACAAAGACGAAAGCATTTTCTTAGGTGTGTTTTTCCCTTCGAGTGGTGTATGATGAATACATTTGATGGAGAACGAGAGATTTTAAAATACGTTTCAAATCTTTGATTGTTGTTTAATGAATAGGCCTATCTTTGATGAATGGGAGGTTACATTCGGCTTGCATTTCTTTCGTTTACCGGATTCCAGTGAATACCAATGACAGAGAGCGAGAAGGTTTCTATGATACTTGCATTTTCCCCTTTGTTCAGTATCGAAAGAATACATTTGACTTGGAAGTATTTTATTCACATCGGACTAATCGGCGATTTTTTGTTTTTGTTTATAGCAGTCGAGTTCAGTGTTGCAAAACCCATAAATAAACATATCTGCATATTCCTCATTACTGGAACGGCAAGACGTTGTCTCCAGTTTCTTTCTCATAGAATGAATAAGGAATATGACACTTGTAACTCGGACACGCTCTTGGCGGAAAAGTGAGGTGATCAGCTCATTCCCCCAGTCACCCCCGCCCCCCTAATAGCCGTACGTACTCCTACATCCCGTGCGCCCTATCTTACTTGGCCATTTAATGATAACGGTTATTTTAAAATTTCACCTCACTGACAAACGACGCCTTAAAATGCATATGTTAATAGAACATTTTCTGCTCAGATTGACTTTTTTTTTATTTCCCAAAATTTTTGCCTCTCTCTAATGCCTTAGGGACACTGCTTGAAGTCGCACTCAAGAGACATTTATCAGGCATATTTTCCATATTCATCTTGCATAATCTTTTGTAATATAATATGACGATTTTAGGCAGCCTGTCTGAGCTACCACTGATCTTCACCTCTTACGCTGTAGAAATCTCCGGTCGTCTTTTGACTCATTAGAACAGCGATGAATAGTTTCCATTTACTGCCTAAATACTTCATCTTTGGTCAATGAGCTACTGGCAATGTGAGTTGGATGCCTCGATTGACACCTCGGTGGATTGATGAACTTCTTTCTACCTGAAAAATCATCGGCAATCACGGGATATGACCCCATGCTCACCCCATGATCAACCTCCCGATGATGTTTACCACTGGATGGATGGGCGGCGGGCTTTTTGTCTTAATTAAAACCGCAATATTTGTTTACGAAAGTTTTCAGCATTTGACCTGCTTTTTTGAGGAACGGTGAAGTGATGAGATACTTGCTTTTTTGAGAAACTGTGAAGTGATGAGATTCATGCCAATTGAAATATTTGGATAAATTTCTTGCTTTTTCATAAGTCGCGAAATCTTTTTGTGTCATAAAAAATGAACGCTACCTAAGACTCATAACGTAAAATACCAGAGATACAAAGTTTCAGCCTCTTTCAGGTATTTTTGGTTGCACCCATACCACCCAACCTTACTGACATGTCACCGGGTCAGGTGATCTTTCTTTCCTGGTTCGCGTCAAAGGCAAATAATACCTAGGATAAGGTGACCAGATTTCTGAGACAAAATCCGGGGATATTTTCGGTTCAGAGACTTAAAAACCTCCAAAACAAGACGTGTTTTTGCCATTGAAAAGGTAAAACGGGGACACTGCCCTTACCATTCGTAAAGCACCATTCAAAAGTTTCTCTCACCTTAATTATTCAAAATTGCAAAAGAATTTAGAATTTTAATAAAGATTCAATTG
This sequence comes from Macrobrachium nipponense, assembly GCF_015104395.2. NCBI lineage: Eukaryota > Metazoa > Arthropoda > Malacostraca > Decapoda > Palaemonidae > Macrobrachium > Macrobrachium nipponense. Next base: position 39,719,370 of record NC_087210.1, on the reverse strand, counting down.
ATTAAATCAAGGTTGACTATAATTTAATGACTACTTACTAACGATTGAACAATATTAAAATTATCTACGGGCGAAACACCGCTGGATGGCAGAGAGTGGTGTAGGCTGGTTGCTGGCGGGAAGGCAAGAGGGAATCAGGGACGTGCATGACGAGACTGACGATGGTTTGGCGGGAAATTTGGTTTTATGTTCATGGAAGGTCATCTCGCAAATTATGCCTTGCACAGTTGTTTATTATTTCCTTAGTTATATACACTGTACAGTGTGAGTAGTAGGCTACGATATGCATTTATATATTTAGATCAACATTTTTTTTTCTGTATTCCAATTTCGGATCTTTCAGGCACAGTGAAAATCGGAGACATTTCCGGGGACAGCAGTAGCCGGGGACAGGTCACTAAACGGGGACTGTCCGGGGACGTCTGGTCTTCCTGACTTAAGACAGTTTGCCTTGTATCTCGTTTAATTCATTCAGTTTTCCTTTCGTGTCCCTAGTGTGCTGACAGTCCCACAGATGTTGGCATTCGATTATTGAGAGCGTTCTGAACAGTTTTATTAACCTTTTGGATTGTTCCGCAGAAATGTGTGCAAGTAATCATGACGACTTTTTTTTGTTTACATAAAGGCTCATCAGATTACTCTGATGTTGACCGGTTATGATTACTTGGCTATTTGTCATTTTTAAAGTTGACGCATTTACTCAGCGGCCGAATGTTCACATTATCACGTTATTCTGAGAGCGCTTGGTTCAATGTCACGAGTACTTTTGCTGACATCATCGTGTTCGTGTTTTGTGTGTGCAATGCTCTTGGTATAACGGCACGTAGTACTTGTTTTTGCTTGTGCGGGAAATTGAATGGTCTATACTGCTGTAGTGATTTACATTCGCGCTCACATTTGGCCACAATTGTCAGTCTTGAGGATCGTGGCTGTTTCTTTCTTTTGGGTGTCGTCATATAGTACGTAATACAGCAACAGGTACGGCATACATGACGGCACTTCGCTTTCCATTTTGTTTCATTTTGGTTGAGTGTTGCACGCCGAACATTATTCTTTAGCTGTTAATTCATTTTGAACAACCCTCGTCGTTGATAACTAATAGAAAGTGAAGCTTACCATATGGAGGGGAAATTTTGAATGCCTTTGATAAGAATGACCACCTAAATCCTTCTTTAATGAAGATTCGAGAAAGAATCAAATTTGCATCGAGGACACAAATAAGCACCGGCAGATTTAGTTTTCGTTAATTACTTTGCTTAGTTGTTCTTGTTTCCTTGAATGGGAGTTCAGTTCCTCTAACGACGCCATAGAGGGCAGCCACTGAGACGAGGGAACGTTGAGGTTCTCGAAACGAATTAGCAAGCAGTAGAGCAGTAGCCTACAGCTTTCATTTAGTTGAGTCACCTTGTTGCTTCTGATCATGAATCTGAGCTCAGAATAACATAAAAAAAAAGTTCTAGGTAAACTTTTACGGTTTTTTTCTCTCTGACTTTACGTTAGTATTGACATTAATCAGGAAAGCACTCGTATAATCACGATATAGTAATGGCTAGCATGGTAGTCCCGCTCTAGCGACGAGTTTGGGACTCCATTTGCGCCAGTGGTCCCATTCAGTAATTTGAAATAAAGCTAGATTTTTCCCCAAAAACACCCAGGTTTCCAAGAAAAATCTAGTATTAAATATGATTCTTTTATTGATAATTAACATTATCTACATCAAATTTAAGATGAAAAAGTTACTATTCTGAGAAGCGTGAAGGTAGCAGCTGTGGTCACTAAAATCAACATTCGTCATCTGAACACGTTTCATCAACATCATATATCGTCATTTTCGACAGACTTCTTTGCTTTAGAAGACGTTTTCATAGCGTTGATGGCAGACCGATGACCTCCAAAGCTTCTTTCACTAACTCAGGTTTAGGCTCCCATGTGATGCAATTTTGGTTAAGCCTAGATATTGCTTGCTTTGACAAAAAACGATCGTTAACAGTGTCTGTCTTAAGTGAATTTGTTCTTTTGGTTTTAAGTCGGTTAACCTGCGAAAATATTCTCTCTACACAGGCCGAAGAGTCGGGTAGAATAGTCAAATGAGTCATGAAACTCGAATGTATTTAGTCCATATTTTGACTGATTAAGTCCATCTTTGATATGATACAAAGAATACCAAAATTCAAGAACTGCTGTGTAAGAGAATACTATGTCTCGTTTAGATAAGCGAAATGATCTTCATTGGTCGTCTAAAGTATCTAATTGCTCTGCAGGAACCAGTTGCGGGAAATTCATTGCTAATTTGGCAATCGATGTTGGTGATTTATTGCAGTCATCAGCTGGGTCTAAGATCTTTAGACCAGCTACAGGTCCCTCCTCATTCAGGGGAAATCAATGTTTGATTTGTGTGCATGGCTCATTGAGGAATTTCAAACAGTCACCTTTAAATCTCCACTTAGAATTCTCACCAAGTGGTACCAACTTCAAGACACTCATACATCTTCCACCTGAGTTTAAATCACTAAGTTTCTTATGAATCTGTTTGTTGCTTGGGTCAATTTCTGATACTTTTGAGGAATTTAAGACTCCTTCCTTGATAAAAAGAAAGCTCAAGATATATTTGTATTCTGTATAAACCAGTAAAGGCAATAAAAGTAATCTGAAATATTCGGACTAGAATTCAATATTCAAAGTGTTGACTTTTTCTAACACATAATTTAGAAAAAGAAGCATGTTTTTCGTTCCAGCATTGATCATAGTTTTGTAAATAGAACTAGCTTCATCAACTTTGTCAGTCTTAGACTGGCTTTGAAAATATAAAAGTAACGCATCCCACTTTCAAGAATCACTTTAATTAGATTGCCTCGTGATAGCCACCGCGTTTCTGCTAGCTTGGGGATTTTATTGCTTACTGTTTTTGTTACTTAACTTTCAAAACTATTCCCTACCATGGTTAGCTAGCTAACTGCCCTCACCTTCTTTCACCCATCTTACCTATGGATAATTGCCTTTGTTACACTTTGAAATGCGATCTCATAAAAATCCCTACATAGATTTAAGCGTGAATACGATTTTGGACGTATGAAATATTATAGTTTATGTGATTATCGATACTGGAGAAATCGAATAGGCGAATGCACAAATAAGGCTTATTTTGGTGTGAAAATTTTAGACTGACGGGATCCTGGAGACTGAGGTCGCGGGATTGTTTTCCACGGTTTTTTCTAAACTTCCCTATCCTGTCCTTGTGTGTACTTGGGACCTCGTTGCGAGTTGTTTTAAAATTGGTTTCCTTTTGTAAGTTGTCCGTTGGCGCGAGTCCGCCTTTCAGTTCATGTATTTTGTTAAATTTACATAGTTTGATTTTATGATAAAATTGTGAACCCCAATTTTATCAAAATTAAACTATGTAAATTTAACAAAATTGTTGCTTCGACCGGTTTGCGTGACGTCAAATATTATGGTCGGTTATATAAAAATACACCGGCTGAAGACATTTGTTTTTTTATTTTGCTGCAGAAAAAATTTTTTTTTTTTGCTCTTATTAAGAAAATCAGCAGTACCAGAAGAGATCAAGGGTGGAATGTTATGGAGCTCTCAAGTATTTCCTTGCAAGGACAAAGGTAGAAATGGCCTCGGTTTTTGTGTTTCAACATCAAATCAATTTTTTACTTTTATGGAGAACCCCATAGAAAGGAATTATTTCTGGTGAATAAATAAGAAAGAAAGAGTGAATGACGTAGCATGGGATTGTGCCAGCGATAAACTTTCTAGTGCCGTTTTTCAGATCAGTGGGGTCGCCTGATAGTCTCTAAAACTTATTATTATTATCCAGTGGAGATTTGCCAGCGGCAGCGGCAGGTGTACTCTTCATGCGAGAGACTCTTTAAGCGGCCTTTTTAGCTTTTTATCTCTATCGTTTCAGTGGTGAGCCATATGGGAAATAATTCTGACTAACCCACTTCGCTCTCTCTCTCTCTCTCTCTCTCAGATGTTATTTTCAAGTTTTGTCTTTGGAGCAGACGAAATTTCAGAAGAACCCATTTTGTCACATATGGAACAGACCTCATGAAATGAGGATAGGCAGTGCAAATAATAATTTTCTGTTTTAGTAATAGATTGAGGAAGCAAAGAGAAAGGAGGAAACCGCCAGGAAAGGAGTGATCTAAAGGCAAGAGGATTGCGAGGTATGTACGACCAATTGTGGCCTTGGGCGGGAAAACTCCTGGTTAGTGTTTCAAGTACAGCGCTGTCAAGCAGGCACTCTTATTCGGGCAATCTTCGGAATTGAGCTTCTTGTTTAACACTCCCTTTGCTATTGTGTTCTATTTTTCACACACTCTCAATAACACACACACACACACGATGGTGCTAGGAACGGCAGTGTTTTCGATGGGTTTAATTCTCTCTCTCTCTCTCTCTCTCTCTCTCTCTCTCTCTCTCTCTCTCTCTCACATGAGTAATCAACCTTCACGATTTTTTAAAAGGAGGAAATGCCAACGTTGGATATTTTGACTATTTATTTTGCATAAATGAACAGTTTCCATTATTCCAAATTTTATCGTAGCTTTGTGCACTAATTTATATGATTTTTTAAAAAATAAGTTAATCAAGTAACAGGTCATTTTTTAACAGCCTTCTTCTGTAGGTATTTCAGTATGAATAGGTGCGCATAAGAGCATAGCACTAAATGTGCAACAGCAGTGACTGTCTGCTGAGACATCGTGTCGGTGGATAAGGTTTTGTGGCATTCAACAATCAACGTAGCATGTACCATGCTACAAGCAACAACGGTGTTGATTGTCGCAGGCAACATGTCTCCTGGTTGAAAACCGCATTCAACATACTTGATGAAAACCAGTCACTCGCATGCTACATGTTGCCTCGTGGAATCCAGCCTTTAGGATTACTCTCTCTCCCAGGATTCATATTACAGTCGCAAATGACAGCAATCATCAGCATATATATATATATATATATATA
>NC_087210.1:39661899-39709399 GCF_015104395.2 Macrobrachium nipponense | reverse complement strand
TAAAAACTACTACAATAATGAACAAGTATTCCGTTTCAGACTCGTCATAGTTTATACGTCGTTTCCTTTACTGTACTAGTTTCAGTATTTACACACAGACATATGCTCCATAGGGGAAGTGTTTGCTTATTTATTTATTATTTTTTTGAGAGAGAGAGAGTTTAGAAACTCACAGCTGGAAGTTTTCGACCATTTACTTCAAGAAAGCGCGAGTCGAACTCACGGTGAACCTAAGTCCAGAGCGGACTTGTCCTCCTTCCTGCCTCTCACTTGCCTCCCTTGACGCTGCCAAAGGGAAACATAATATTGGTCTCGAATGGCAACGGAGATTGAGTATTGGGTTGACGGGATGTTCTAATGAAATGTGTGCTCAGAAAATTATTCTATGTATATATATATATATATATATATATATATATATATATATATATATATATATATATATATATATATATATATATATATATATATATATATATATATATATATATACTATACATATATATATGTATGTATAGATATACTATATATATATATATATATATATATATTATATATATATATATATATATATATATATATATATATATATATATATATATATATATATATATATATATATATATAGTATATATATATATATGTATGTATACACGTGTGTGTGCGAGTTGGTAATGAAATATGAGTATTCTACGCAGATGAAATGTAAAGGATATGTGCAATGATCTTCCATTCATCCATGTATGGAAAAGCCGTTGTAGTTAATATAAAACGCTTGTATGCAGGAATGTGAGTATGCCCATGAACGTATCTACATGTACGCTCGTGTGCGCGTAGTTGAACCCTGACCTCAGGAGCTAAGACAGAGGAAGTTTTTAATAGTGACAACGTGACCGTCTTTGCCACTCAACTGACTCCGGATGTCAGAATCAGGCGCCGGAGAAGTTTTTTTTCTTCTTCTTCTTTCTTTGTTCTTTAGGTCAAGTGCAATTTTAAAATTTGTCTTATTTTTTTTATAAATGGAGAGAGAAAGAGAGAACGAGAGAGGAGGGAGGAGGGAGGGAAGGGCTATTGCAAAAAAGTTGTCATCATCGGAGTTTGTCATTTGTAGAGACAAATTGTGAGCTGCTTGTCTGCGCCAGAGATTCGTCGTAAACAACACCCAAAGAAATTGGTTGCAGGAAGTGGAAGGAGTCAGAACTCTTCGTAATTAACTTCCACTAATCTTTCACGCATTGCAGTGACTCAGTAAGTCTGTGAATACCTACCGGACGGCATTTCCTGTGGGGAACTTTTCATTTATTTGGAATCACTCGTCACTTATAGACACCATTTTAATCTATATGCTGTTTGCTTGCAGGGTTTTCTAATGACCTTCTTCATAATCATATTGTAATGTTAGTCATCCATCTTTTCTCTTGATTATTTTTCCTTCCTTTACTCTTAGGTCAATACATGCCACCCGCTGACAGCTGTCCTCTGTAGTAAACATCCTACTTGTGTTGTTTCAGAGTTGAATTCGAGGGCATCTGCCAAGAAGTGTCTTTCATTGTTCCTTGTTCTTTGCTTGGCAGGTGACATTTTTAATTCGCTCTTTTTCCATGAGCATAAAATGACAACATATATGACTGGAATGACTTGACGTGGCTGAATGCAATGATCAACCAGTGTCAGTATAGAGAACTTACAAGAAACAGACGGGTTCAAAAGGTCCATCGCAAGAGCTGGAATATATATTTTGACTTGTAGCTAAAGTCAGTTAACAAGTTAGTGATGATCTTATAATGTAATTGTGTTTACTTGAACTACAACTAGAACTGGAAGGTGAATTGGTATGTAATTAGAATTCATAATAGATATGGTGTAACTCCTTCAAGAAATTCACACCAGAAACCCACCAAAGCTGAGAGATCTGTTTTATTTCATAATAATAGGACTCGGTTGGGGAGTTCAACTTGCATTCTAGCAACATCTCAAAACCCGTTAAACAATGATAATCAATGAATACCATTTAGATAAATATCCCCCTAAGGAAAAATGGGATTCTTCATTTTCTTAGTTAGAAACAAAACAAAAAAAGTTTATTTTCTTTGTATTTTAAAAAATATTTAAGAAGCTTAATTTTTAGATATATCGACAGATAGACTCTGAGAACAACTGGTGATCGTTGCAGACTCATCATAAAAGCTAAGATCTCTCAAAATATTATTTCTGATGATGTATTCGAAACACGGGTTAACCCTCTCTCTATGCCATTATTATTATTATTATTATTATTATTATTATTATTATTATTATTATTATTATTATTATTATTATTATTATTATTATTATTATTATTATTATTATTATTATTTTATGACCATTCTTGGTCTCCTCCTCTTATTTTTATTCTCTGATTTTGATGAAACTTGTGGGGGTTGGTGATTTACTATGTACGATGGCCTATCCCAGGGAACAGGTTAGCTTAAGGGCCAAAAGTTCTGCAACGTTCCCTTCAGATCTCAAAAAATATTCGAGATCCCGGGTCTTCAGAAATCAATATCATGTCTAGGATATTGTTTTACATTTTTTTTTACGTTTATCCAATTTTAATGTCACAATTCAGTTTACTGCCCAACATTTTGTTTTTCTCTGAATTTGATAAAATTACTTTGGTTGGTAACTATTTCCCAACAAATACTGTTTACCTTTATGTGTTTTGAAGTCGCAGGTAATTGAAAAGTAACTATTTTTTATTTGGTTTTGATGAACCTTATTGGTTAGGCACCTTGGATGCTGGTGATAATCTTTTTAAACATGGTTAATTGTGATAAGTTTTTCAAGGTTACAGATCAAAATAAAGGTCGAAATTAGTTTTCCATTTTTTATTATCTGATTTTTATGGAACTCGGTGGGTGGTAGGTCGTACTTTGGGATGTGAATATTTTCCCGATAAATTTACCTTGAACTATTTTCCTGGTCACGTAAAGGTTAAGATATAATGTTTCATAATAGGTACCTGAGGAAATGGTGATTATCTTTCTTAATTTTGTCATTCTGAACCATTTTCCAGGGCCAAAACCAAAAGTCAGTTCATGAGACAGCACTTGAGCATTTTCCCTCTACCTCACAAACTCTGTTGGTTCCAGGTCTTTGGTTTCCAGATTCTCTTGGAGCTGAAACAGCAGCTTTGGGAGAATTGTTTTTCCAAAATCCCATCATTTGTAATGTCGCCCCTGTTTTCTTTTGTTCTTTCGACAAGCAAAACTTCCAAACATTTTTAAGTATGTGTGCGCGCTGGTCAATTTCATCATATGATAACAGTATCAACAGAAATGGTGGACAAATAGTTATTATTATTATTATTATTATTATTATTATTATTATTATTATTATTATTATTATTATTATTTTATTATATTATTCTTATTATATATTATTATTTCCTTATGGAACTAGATAAAAAAAACCTTCAATTTGTAGATAACGTAAGCGTCAACTTTTATTTTCTTTTACTTTTTTACAATGGTTTCAACTAAGGTGTTGAGATATGATGAAATTTTTGGATTTTTTTACTCTTATATGAGTAGTGTTGCCACGCAAGGTTTTGTTACCGGTATTTAATTACTTGCATTTAGATTTTCAAGGAAGATTAGCTTGAACAGAACATTGAACACACCTGCGCTTTTTTCATCGAGTGGTTTTCCCGAAAAATAGAAAAGAGAGCCGAGAGAGTAACAAATAAACCGAGATATACAAACAGAGGTTGACTAATGCATGGGAGACACTTTCTTGGTCCTTGCAGAGGTGCTCTCTCTACCCGCTCCCCACTATCCTCTCTTTCTTATGGGGAACGCTGAAGCGTCAGTTAAAATACTTATTGATATACTACTAAGTGTTATGTGAAAAGGTATGAGCCTGAATAGGGGATGGTCGAAAAGTAACATCACTCAAAAGTATTTGTCTAAGGTTCCGTTATTTTGACCTTCATTCTGATCCTTGCGAAAGTTCCGAAATTTTCCTTGTCCAGTTCAATTACTCTTTAACAGCGCAATGACTTGTAAGCAGCAAAACCACTCGATGAAAAACGCACAGGTCTGATAATGCAAAGCTCATAAATGTCCCGTGGCATCTCTGGACGTAAGTATCAAACTTCCACCAATACGTCTTTTTACTGGAAAAATCCACGTTTCATTTACTCACAAAAGATTTACTTTAAGCTTTAGGTTCCTGTCTTGGACAAAAGCTATCAGTAAAGTAGAAAAATGAATGGATAGCTATAATTATTAGTTTGTTTAAGCAGTAAGTAGCTTTAACTACGAGAGGGATAGCGCAACTAGAATCACGAATCGTAACTACTCTACTCTATGTTTTTATATTTGCATAAATGCAATGTAATCGTTACTTTCTCCCCATCCCTCCAAAATTCTCTCTCTTTCATACATACACTCTCTCTCTCTCTCTCTCTCTCTCTCTCTCTCTCTCTCGCCCTCTTCTCTCCTCTCTCTCTTAACAAAAAGCGCTTTTCAAACAAATTCCTCGTAGGGGAATTTGTGTGTACCTCATGCGGAGCACCGTAAGCATTACTTAAGATTCTTTGCAACGTCCCTTCGGCCCCTAGCTGCAACCCTTTTTAGTCCTTTTACTGTATCTACCTTCATATTTTGTATTTTTCATCTTACTTTCCACCCTCTCCTAACAATTGATTCCCAGCGCAACTGCTTTGAGGTTTTCCTCCTGTTACACCATTGAAACCTTTTTACTGCCAATTTCTGTTCCAGCGCTGAGTGATCTCATGCTAGGTCCCAGCGTTTGGCCTTTATCCTAAATTCTATATTCTGTTCAAAAGCCCATCTTCCTTGAAAATTTAAATGCAACTAATTAAATACTGATCACAAAACCCTTGTGTGACAATACTGCTCATATGATAGTGAAAAATCCGAAAGACTCCATCAAATCTCAAAACGCCATTTTAAACCTTAGTCCAAAAGTAAAAGAAAATACAAGTCGCTCCACCCGTGTCTAATGACACCACTTATTTCAATCACTGGACCCTCACTGATAAGAAAAAAAACGCGTTTTAAATCTCTCTCTCTCTCTCTCTCTCTCTCTCTCTCTCTCTCTCTCTCTCTCTCTCTCTCTCTTTCGGGAGAATCGACTTGTGAAAAGCGCGCTCGCTTCCTGCAGAAGCTCATTTCCTTCAGAGGTGCTTCCATTCAATAATTTCCATGACTTTTTTCTCCGCTTTTCCGACCTCTCTCCACGAGTTCTGCTGCTGCCATAGAGGGAAGGGATAGATAATATCAACGATGAGGGTCAGGACTAATTATGCTGTTATTTTTGGGAACTCTTCCCTTCATTTCCATACGTGTTTATCGTTCCTCATCTCAAGGTATTTTGTTTCTTGCAGCTTTAGGTACGTGTAATATCAAGAATATAGTAGATTAGGTAGTGTGTAATGTAAAGAATATATTAGATGGTATCGGTTCCAAAATTTTTTATGGCTGATAAATGAGGGAGCGAAAACTTAGTAAATTTGCGCCATCCCATTGGAGATAACTGGTCCTTTAGTGAAAAGGAAAATTAATACTGAAAAGGGAACATCAGTGTTGAATTTCGAGATTATCCTAAACAGGAAAATGATTAGTATTTCAATGATGGGAGACCGGATGATGGTACTTGATAGTCGACTGACTCGAGTTTCAAGTAACGCGAAGATTTATCTGTCACCCGTTCATCCAAAAATGGGAAATCATCTTGTTGTTTGCAGTGCCCTAAGGCTAGGGAATCCATTCCATAATATTTGGGCAAGAAAGAAAAAAGTAAATAAACAGCAGTGAACTAAAGAAAACGAAAATACATTTAGCTCACGCAATGGTTCCCGTTGAATAGTTGGTTAGTGAAACTGAAGAGACAAGAGCCATTTGACGGGTCTGACTAATTACCGGGTCTGCAGGGCATCTTCGCCACTAACGCCCTGATTAAAACTTACCTTCTCGCATTCCTTACACTCGAATCCTCCGGGCTATGTCCCTTGTATCCTCTGGCTCCTTTTTTGTCACCCTTAACTTCCTTTACTTAACTTGGATTATATCCACCTCTTAAAAATGCTCCCGGTTTCAGCTGAGCATTTAGTAAGATCTTCAAGTTTCAGAGCCTTACAATCGATGCAGTATACTTTTATCTCTCATCTCTGATTTTTAAAAAAAAATCTTAGTTACAAGTTTTCAAAGCTTGTAGTAAGTGCAAAGAGAGGAGGTCCCCGCCAGTTACATCCATACGAAAGTTTTTTCCTAAAAATGTGGCTCCTTTATTACAGACGTTCATTGATTTCTCATATTTGTTACTGAAGGATTAGTAAACGAATTAAAGTTTATAATTTTTCGTGCGGTTTACTTTTAGTCATATGAAAATGGTGCTCGTGTCACTTTTAGTCATATGAAAATGGTGCTCGTGTCACTTTTAGTCATATGAAAATGGTGCTCGTGTCACTTTTAGTCATATGAAAATGGTGCTCGTGTCACTTTTAGTCATATGAAAATGGTGCTCGTGTCACTTTTAGTCATATGAAAATGGTGCTCGTGTCACAAGTCCAGCGTTTCGAGAAGCGTTGCAGTGATAACAAATGAACGAAGAACAAGGGTCAATGCAAGGAAGCATTCTTGTGGTAATGGAGATGACCTGAATCAGTGGGTAAGAAGGAGCATTTTGGGGGAGAAGGTACCGATCGGTATGATGGTAATGAAGCTTTTCCGGTCCTTGCCGGTTTCGGAAATATCAACCTTCACCGTTACCTCTTCAGCAGCGTTGCACATAATGTCTCCCTGCTGGGGGTTCGTTAACTACTTCCTTGGGTGACCACCATTCTGCGTTTGCCATCTACCGAAAGGTAACCAAGGAGGGTAACCCATTTCAGCGAGATTGATTTCACTAGTTTTCCTTCTGGCACAGTATAATCTCTTGTTAACAGTAGTTGTGACCTTAATGCAGTACATCCAAGTTAGGTTCTGCAGCGAACAATATCTCGTGACCAAAAAATATAAAGATTCTAAATGTTGCAGAAGCAACACATACCAAAGGAAAGAAGCTTGACTGCATTTGTATAGCAGGAGATTCAGATGTACAACACAACTGTGAGATAGTGGACATCCTAATGTCAGACCACGTTGGAATCTATGTTGAAATCATATTGAACAAGACTTAAAAGAAAGATCACAGCACGAAAGAAAATCAATGTATCTGAAAAACTTGAGGATAGCATCAGAGAAAGTATTCATGTTTGACATGATTGTTATGAAGCCAAGAGCAGTGGCGAGTATAATAGAAGAGGAAGAGCTATAGCGAGTGCATCACCAGAGGAGAGAACCACAAAAAACACCAACATGCAGATGATGCAGTCAAGAGGGTCAAGAAGCAGTATAGCAAGTGGATGAATAAACCCAGCCTATAAATCCTAACAACATATTGAAAACTAGAGAAACAAGCGCAAGAAGTTAGAAAAATTTAAGAAAGAAGTTCTGGTTTAGGTTTCTGCAAGGCATCAGTAAAAAGACAATTCCTCGTAAGGTTGCAAGGAGAATGAGGCTAACCCAAGGAGAGCAAAACAAATAACCACTCCATCCCAATCCAAGAGAAAGAGCAAATGAACTTATGACAAAGTGGGCATCTGATGCTAGCAGTGATGCAATACCTATCCATCAAGGTTATAATGGTAGTTGATAAGAGGCTAAGGAGGAAATTAAAGAGGTTAAAAGAGGCACTCAAGAAGATAGGAGAATGTGATGACAAACTTATCACAGAGCAAGACTGTAGGAATCTCTAAAGAGTGGGAAGTCTACCGCACCAAAATTAGATGGGATTGTACTTAATGCTATCAGGTTCCTCACTACAGTGAGTGGAAATCCAATACCTGAGCTTTACAACATGATATGGTCAGGACAGCCCTTACCCAAAGCATGGAAGAAGTCTCTCATAATACCTATATCTCCGGCATCATGCCTGTGCAAGTATTTAAGAGTTTTACTAAATAGGATTAATTTTTTATTAAGAAAAATAAATAAAAGTGTTTATGTGGCTACATGCATGGGAGGAGCACACATCACTATTCATAGAGTAACTGCAGCCTTAGGGTTAAAATACAGTGTTCATAGAGTTAAAGGGAGCCTTTGATAGGGCTAGCCATATTATTTTGACTGAGTCGGCATAAATAATAGAAGGAAGACTCCCACTGCTCATAATGGATTATCTGACAGATAAAATAGGTTGTGCCTATTTTGTAGAGAAACATTAATGGAACTGGGTAACCCTACATTCGTTAATATTCTGATGAATGTGTTAGGAATTATTAATATACCAGGAATAATAACCATATATGCAGATGACATAGTAGGACAAGCAAGCACAGATAAGAGACTAAAGAAGGCAATGAAGACATTCATAGCATCGTGTAATAGCAAAGGATTAGTTATATCACCTGAGAAGACAAAGATGATAGCAAGAGATACCTACAACCCCTTGTTGCTGCATATACAAAGCCAAAGAATGGAAAAGGTAGCCCATTACAAGTAGGTGTCATATTCAGTAATAGGTGTCATAAATTGTATGAAGTTACGAGAATAGTACAGGTATCAGCAGCAGTAGTAGCAACTTACTGACTTTGAGGAAGAGCTATATTAGTATCCTAAAAATCAGAAATCATTCAGAACAAAGCAGCAAGAACCATAATAGGGACACTAAAAGTGTCAGGTAAGAAATGTTACGGAATGAGGCAGGGTTACATCCAGAACATCAAGGAATAACAAGAACAGCAATCATCCAGTTGTGTAGGTCCATCACAACGGATGATGATGGATTAACAAGAGATACTCTAATTCACAGCTATTCTACAAGACTAAAGAATGGTTCGCTTACTGCAGCAAGACAATTAATACAGTATTCTAGCATGAAAGAATACCTAGACGTAATGTGGACAGACATAAAAGGAATCCCTCCATGGAGCACACTAGAGATAGAGATATCACCATCAACGTTAAAAAGGAAAAGGAAGACTGAACCCTGCACTGATGAAGAATGACTAATTCAGAGACTGGACAGTATACAGGAGGATCAGGTACAGATTATTCACTTATGGAGGATGGCAGAGCAAGTATTGGGGTAGCTGTGTACCAGTATGGAAGGGAGATATACTCTCTTTCATTATGATCTTCAAATGGATGATCCTTATTGCAGTCAGAACTTCTACGTATTACGGCTGCACTGAGTATCATAAAGGAAGAAAAGGACAGTGCCATAATAGCAACGGATAGCCTAAATGCCCTACAGTCACTCACACCAAGAGAGGGCGAATCAAATATCATGGTGAAAAGAGCTATAGCCCTGCTATCACGGATCAGACAAGCAGGCAGAATGGTCACATTCATATGTGTGCTATCACACATTGGTATCTTAGGCAATGAGAGAGCAGATGAACTTAAAGGATTCAATTGGAATGGAAATAACGTAGAAATACAATGAGAGAATAGAGGCTCAAAGAGATTCACTCATCAGTAAGGAAATACCTATAAATTACAGAAGGAAAACCACCCGACTTCAAACACTGCATACCGGAAAGCAGAAGGATGTATAGTAGACGAAGGAAGCAGAGCCAAGGCCTCTGGGAGGGACTGTCAATTGTCAGGCCGTCAGAAAGAATCAAGTTGCAAATGATGTGGTGAGGAGTTAGGGAAACACTCTACCTTATTTTCTTATGGATTGTGAGGCAATTACTCATTACAGGCCACAGGGAGACAGACTAAGTGAAGTTAACCTCCTTAAGCATTTTCTATAGCCTGGTTTACTGAAAAAGATTTTGACATCTCATTCAAAATTTTCTTGCCTCACAAAGTGAATAGACATATTGTACATATCATATTGTACATAAACTAAATTGGAGTACATTTCATTCTGCAGCAACCTGTTGGCATCATTAGAACAATGGCATTTCTAAATTTGTGTATGGAACTGTTCCTTTGATGTGTTAATTTAATCTAAATGGCATTCATTTATTTGAAACCTATCGTTTAACCATGGTATAAATTAACCAATTGCACATTGATCAATGTGAATTGTAAAACTTGCCACTCCTTAGCAAATATGTTCCTTGTCAAAAACCTGATAAAATGTATATTTTTATAGCTATTCGGATTATTTCCTTAATGTACAGTATGTATAAATGTTGCATACTTGGTAATATTTAAGACATCTTGCAGTGCAATCTTAACATGTTTAAATTTCTACTTAATATATTGTAATTTCCCTATGCAGTTCTTTGTAATTATTTATATTTTGTAGTGCTACCTGAGTTCCGTATCAGTATCAATAAGTATATCACAGCCAAGGACTTTCCCTTATACCAATACCGCGTCTGGGTTGCCTGTTGTTGTGCCCTACTTTGTAAGTTTCTTGCACAATCCTCCTCCTCCTCCTCCCCCTCTTCCTCCTCCTTCTCTTCTTCTGGTATTATATTTAGATGTGCATTATAGCTGAAAGCCTTTTTAAAAGAAACCAATCAGCGTCAATTAATTGCAAGTTACCATCTTGTACACAACTAAATAATTCTCATTTGCATGTTCACAGTCTTTCTTTTTTCACAGAGGTGTAAGTACATGTATATACCTGACAAATACTGTGACATTCGCCTCATGATACAAATGGAATGAAATAAAATGATATTCCAAGATATATCGTACTACGTTCCAGCTTCTTTGACATACGAGTATGAGCCGCTAAGAATACCAAGACTATCAAACTCTACCTTTTATATATATATATATATATATATATATATATATATATATATATATATATATATATATGTGTGTGTGTGTGTGTGTGTGTGTGTGTGTGTGTGTGTATATATATATATATATATATATATATATATATATATATATATATATATATATATATATATATATATATATATATATATATATGTATATAGTCTATATATACATATATATATATATATATATATATATATATATATATATATATATATATATATAAATGAAACAGGGTATAGAATTAGAAATACCGAAACCAATTTGATCTCCAAGATATTTGCTACTGATATAGACACAAATAGCTGACCCTAATATTCGAGGGGCCTTATAAAAAAAACTTACAGTCGGTAAAGCATTGCAAGTGGTAAAGAACTTTATAATCCTGTTTGCTCGTAGTTGCTTGAAGCACTGTCTATGGTCCAAGGTTAAGGGACTATCTACAGAGCCAACAGTATCAATCGCAGATATACTGAAAGGGTATACTTCTGTGATTACGCATTGTCATGGGTGAGAATGTTACTGGCTGGAAATTATCGATAATGCATTACATTTTTTCGTTGTCGATGACCGTTGTTATTGTTACTTCTGATTCCAGATTAAATTGTTTAGCTAACAGTCTGTCATTTGACTCCTACATGCACGAATACGTAGATCTTTTTCCCCGCGTCGAGTCCTTCAGAAAGAAATACAAGAGGGCTTTTGCGTGTGTGTTGGAATGCAGCTTTCTCTCCTTAGCTGGGAATTTTCTTTTACTCCGTGACCTCTCCGAAAGCTGACGTCATCCAGTCGTCGAGGGCATTAGCCAGGTGGCGTTTCTTTTTCTTTTGTCGGTTTTAGTTTTTCGCCATTTTCTGTAAGATGAAATTGATGGAATTTATTTCTGAAATTTGCATTTTGTAATGAACATATTTATATTCGTAACCTTTAACTGTCGAGTAATGTCGTAAATATTCAATAGAGAGTTCTCTCTCTCTCTCTCTCTCTCTCTCTCTCTCTCTCTCTCTCTCTCTCTCTCCTCGTTCACGTGTTGCTATGGCATGCTTAGATAGTTTCCTCTGACAAGTTCAAAATCTCCACCTCAGTTTCTTAGCAGTCTTCCTGGCAACATCACAAGCCATAAATCCAGGTCGAATTCTCATTTGTCAATTTTTGCGTAAGTATTCCTTTTTTTGAATGTTTGAATTGCTCTATTCTCAAGTACAAGGCTAACAAAACCATATGACGTAGATCAATGGTTCTCAGCTCGTTTCAGGCCTAAAAAAAAGTATAATGGACCATTTGGATTTTTAGCAATAATAAATATAGACGATAAATATTTTGGCGTGAAATAGATTTCTTTACGTATGAATTGCAAACTGAATTTCGAGATAGCAATATAAAATTGCTGATTCAAGCAGGCAATTAGCGTTTTGGTCTCATTTTTCTTTGCAACTAGACTTTTGGATTCTCTTTTCACTAAGAAGACTTTTAATTAATATTAGGTGTGCTGATTGATAATGTGCAACGAATTGCACATCCCACGGCAAGTAACAACAGATATCCAACTGCATGTATTTTAAATTTAACAATATTATTCAGCAGTTAAAGGAGCACTAATTATTACTGGAAATGGTTCAATGAGGTGCCAGGCATTTCGAAACTTCACCAAGGATTGGATACGCAGTTTGAGTTCTGTGAACAACACAAAAAGTCACCATGGACCACTAGTGCACTGGGCCATGGACCACCAGTTGAGAAACAATGCCATAGAAGATCAGCATTAAAATTTAAAATCGCGGTATGGGTCATAGGTTGACATTGGTATAACCTGTTTTTTTTTTTTTCCTTTTTTATCACCCTAGTGAAAAGATGTCTCTGTTGGATAGTTTATAAACGATCTTAACGAACACGAGAAAGGTGTCAGTTAACTACTTAATCCTGTTTCCACTGAATCAGTTACTTTTTAGGAAAGGTTGCCGTCAATTTTCAGTTTCAGGAACTATAAATATACAAGTACCGAATTTTCTCTTGTTTATGATACACAGCACCTCATGCAGTACGTTTCTTGTCGATTCCAGTGGATTAGGGACGTTGAATCTGATTTATAATCATCATTACTTGGTTATTTCTCTCTCTCTCTCTCTCTCTCTCTCTCTCTCTCTCTCTCTCTCTCTCTCTCTCTCTCTCTCTCTCTCTCTCTCTCAATTTGAAAATTAAAAAAGTAAAGACTTGGTGGTCTCTCTCTTTCTTAATTAAAAATTACAAAAATATAGTTGTGATCTCTGACTATCACTCTTTTATTTTTTCTTTTATTAGAAAAATACATTAAATCAAATTTACAGATATGTTATGGCATTTACATAATTGGAATTTTATAAATGATCATCATATAACATTGACTTTTATTTAATAACAATGTTCTTAATCCTATAACCAAATACAACAGTTTGTCATTAACATATAAATTTTTTTTTAATATACATCGTAGGAAATAATTTGTTTATTTTCAACTTATAATTCTCTAGTAACAGTTTTTTTCCGAAGGTTCCATTTATGTTTAAGAATGCTAAATAAAACGCTGTTTCCCATATTTTGTTATTTCCCATTCCATACTGTTAATAGATAATCAACAATGAGAACTGCAGTACAACTTTGGTCTTTATTAGTATTACAACTGAAATCAAACAGAATAACATGAAGAAAACTCTGGTTCCTTAAGTTACATAATGTAATCAAGGCTGTTTTTAAAAATGTTAATACCTGTTGAATCTGATCACAAAACCAGAAAATATGAAACACCTCCTCTCTACAACCACAATGTGCACATGCATCTGTGTCTTTGATATTTAGGGCTTTCAATTTAGAGTTAGAGGGACGAACACTTTGTAAATATCTAAATGAAAATTCACGTTCATTCGGGAAAATAAACGGAGTGTCTAACACTTTCCAGATTCTTTCCCAATTATGTAATGGAAATGGTTGTTCGATTGTAGGCTTAACATTAGGTGCAAATTCTTTATATAATACTTTATTAGATAACACTGGAAGATTTAACAGCTTATGTATACACCTAAATAAATCTATGAAAGAAGAGTAAAAGATGGCGTGGTTAATGCAGTATTATTAACAACTCCACAGTTAATTAAGAAGGATACTCTTATGTAGCAAAAATATCGAGTGAAACCAATATCAGTGCTATACATATTGTGAGCAGTTTTACATAATATTAGATATGCTTTCCGATAAACATCAGTTACCCCTATACCACCATTTCGTTTACTCAGGCAAAGTGTATCCTTTCTTATCGGATGATATTTACTATTCCACATATACTGGTATAATATTCCATTAAATTTACTAATATGTGACTTACTAGGTAGAAGTGTGTGAGCTACATACCACAATTATGGCTTTTAGATATAAGGTTAAAAATCTAGGCTTAAACATATTAACTGTTTTTTGCACTTTTTCAACAATATGTAACCAATATACCTAGAACCCTATTTGTTTTACTGACCGAATCCATGAAAGTGGCCAATTAGTTCTGTCAGACCACAAGCCAAGACCCATGATAACAGCTTTCGTTTTGTTAACCAAGGCTCCAGTTGCATTTTCAAATTTATTCACAATTTCAATACATTTTGTTAAAGCGTTATCTGATGTGATAAATATATTTGAGTCATCTGCAAAACTTATTATTTTAATTATCACCTTATTCGGAAGATCAAGAGCCTTCAGAACCTCACTGTCGTACTGAATGGCTTTATAGGAAGCTTCTTGAACAATACAGAATAGAACCATGGCCAAAGGGCATCCTTGTCTAACAGATCTTTGGACTTCAAATTCACGGGATAAAGTACCATTAATACTAATAACTGCTCTATATTGTTTAAAAAGTGTCTCGATGATTTTAATGAATTCCACTGGAAAACCTAATTTCTGCATAACCCTCAACAGAAAATCAATATTCACTCTATCAAAGGCCTTAGACCAGTCTAGACTGAGCAAGGCTGCCTTTGATTTCTCATTATTGACATAATGGTATCACTCTTTTAAGTAATAAAATGATCAAAATATAATTTGCATTTCTCTCTCTCTCTCTCTCTCTCTCTCTCTCTCTCTCTCTCTCTCTCTCTCTCTCTCTCTCTCTCATGTAAAAAAAATTTAAATTTAGGAAATAGTTGATGATCTCTCTCGCTCTCTCTCTCTCTCTCTCTCTCTCTCTCTCTCTCTCTCTCTCTCTCTCACACACACACACACACACACACACACTCACACACACTCACTAGGTTTTATGTATTCCTGTTTCTGTATTTCATATCCAGACACACAGTTATAAGTTATGTACACCTTAATACAATACCACTGTTCTCAGGTGAAAAGTACTTAATGTATTGTTTGCATTCTATGTATAGCTCGTAGGTAATTCCTGGTCTTGAAAAGACGGTAATTTAGCTTGTGTGTGTGAGGGGTTGGGTAAGCTTCAAAGTTTCTGAGGATGGGAGAGTCATTTTATAGCCACAGCCCTGACCTATTCGCGTTTTGTATCATATTTTATCTTATTTAAAGCGGATTTGTTTGGTATTGCCATTAAAATGCTGCGAAAGGAAACCATAATTAACATTACCGATTTAGTCATGTTGTAATCCTTAGATATTCAGAGAAAGCCAACGGATGGTTTATAACTAAACCGCGAAAATAGCAAATGAGATAATTATCTACATGCAAAACAGCATAAGCAAAAGTGTGCGTGGTTTCGCCACTTTTAAGCTTTTAAAGTTCCTTTGCCAAATTATATCAGGTAAAAGTACGGTACTTCTTCATTTGTTGTAGACAGTTCACCACTCTATGGTGGTGAACTGTCCTTAGTAAAGCAGAGATGTAACTGTGG
This sequence comes from Macrobrachium nipponense, assembly GCF_015104395.2. Taxonomy (NCBI): domain Eukaryota; kingdom Metazoa; phylum Arthropoda; class Malacostraca; order Decapoda; family Palaemonidae; genus Macrobrachium; species Macrobrachium nipponense. Next base: position 39,693,724 of record NC_087210.1, on the reverse strand, counting down.
CAGACAAAGGCTTTCTGGACGACCCAAATTTCCTATCAGTTTGTAAGGCTATGTACGCTTCTGTTACGAGGATTTGTTTCACGACACCTCTCTTGAAAAACTTAGCTAGTATTCACCCTGCTAAGCGCACATATCGTTGGATTCATATGAATTTTTGCAGATGATAGTAGAATAAATTAGATTTTATGAAATATCCTCTCGAACCCTGGACCATTAGTTACTGAACTTCATCCCATTGGGGGAGGGGCTAACGGTTAGGAACTGTTGGTCTAAATCCTGCAAGTAATAGACAAATGTTGTTAAATCCAGTGAAGATCACATTTACCAATAGGTTGCAAATATTAATTAAGATAATAATTCATCGCCCCCTGAAAGGAATCTTATTCACTTGTATTTTCGCATGACGCTATTCATATTGATCTGTAGTTCAGTGAACGTGGCCGAGGGGAGGAATGGAAAGGCTGAGACACATGGGTGGAAAAATAACAGCAGAATCAGAAGAAAAGAATATAATTGTAGGCAAATGAGTTATAGAGCTCTACATTCATTCAGAATGGTTGAGCCAGGTGGCGGTAACAATTGAATGGAGATCACTGTTTCTGGAGAAAAATGAGGACAAGAAAGGTAACAGTAGAGTTGTCGTATCCAGAGGTGAATTAGTTGGACAGAGGAAGAAGGGCCGGCCTTGGCTTGTGGCATAGATAGGCCTCCCTTACGTGAGGGTCGTGTTCTACCTGCCTTCTCACGGTTACTACTTTTTTCTGTTAAAAACTATTCATGACAGGAGAGAAATGGTAAGGTATGGAACTTCATTTAGAAGCGTTTCTTTCGAGATCAAGCCGTGGAAGTGAGCATTTGAGCAATAGTACACATTTGCACCATTTTGAACTATGTACCCCTTCACTTAATTTTTCAAAGAAAGTAGAACTCGCAGAAGACGTACTTGTGAACATTCTGAATTTATTCGTTGTTCACCAACTATGTTACGTGACAAGATTTCTTAAATGGGAACGAAACCCGTACCTGTAAAAATCCTTACAATGTTAACAGTTCGATAAAAGATCATACGCCCAAGTAATTGGTGATGGAGTCAGTCGCTATCTCTCGTGTTACTCTTCTAGAACTGCGTCCAAGTGCCTCCCAGTTTTGCCATTCCGACAGACACATTTACTCTCCGTATCCTTTTAGTACTAGCCCTGGATTAAGTATGAATAATAAGCATCTAGGAAAGACGGTGAATATTTAATTCTGCTCAAAATGGCGTCGACGATGTTAGTATTGCTTACACTAATTTTCTTGTATTGAAAAATTTTACATGATAAGCATTTTGTTGGATAAGACAACAAAAACAAGTATATTTTAGATGCACGATATCTTTCAGTGTTCAAAACGAGTATACTGTTGGTATAATTTTTAAAATTTTTTCGGTAAAAAGCCTTTTAATTCACAGTTTATAGAAATTAACTTATAAGAAATTTCATCCAAGAACTCTCCGGTATAAAGTTTGTGAGTGAGTATGACGTATGTACGCATTCTCAGGATGTTTATTTATTTTTACATACAACACAAATACATATGTAAATATTCATTATTATTAAAAAATTTTCCCTTCTATTACAGGAGTTAAGTAGCGGCTCAGCTTAAAACATGCTGAGGAGAGGAATGGGCCTTGGCTTCTCCATCGTAGCAAGAACTCAGGAATACCTTAAGGCTAGAAGCAGCACCTTTGCGAAGCACAATGTGTTAAAATAATGTATAAAGACCTGAATCTCCCAAGCCTCTTGTTTATGTCAAAATCAGTCGCTACCACTGTGTCCAGGTATCTTCTCTCAAGGAAAGGGTAATACATGGCTTTCCAGTGACACAAAAGACTGTCTGTCTACTAGTCAATTTCTTGGTGTCTACTTTGGCCATGGGCAACCAGAACAGTGGGAGCGTTGCTGTGTCCCATCCTCCTTCCAACTGGACGCAGAGCTTTCCTCGAGAGCACAAGAAGCTTAAGAAATATGGAGTTCTGTCAGAAAATAAGGTGGGTTGATTGATTGCCTCTCATCAGTCAAATATGTTATATCTGAATTTGTGGTACAGAAGACAAGTTTGCAGCTATATTATTACTTACACCCACTTCGTCATTTTCCAGTGAAAAATTCCGCATTTCCTTTACAACAGCCAGAAATGCTCTTTCTTATGATGTTGACCGTTATTTATGCTAAACAAAATCTGATAACTGATATAGATTTTTCCTAACACAGACCACATTCCTGTTAGAAAATGTATACATTGCTTTTTTTTTTTTGCCAACAGTATTTCCTTTTAATGCAAGTGTAAAGTACACAGTGCTTGAAAATGTATGCTAATGCTGTCTGAAAGTTAGATATTGTTTGTAATACCTCCAATATCCAGAGATGATGTTATTGATGCCTCATGCTTCATATGAGTTCCACTACCATTACTGCAATCCTGTTCTTTTTGAATGCCAGCAGCCTCCCTTGACCTTTATCTTTCAGGACCTTTTATCTCTCTGTCACTCAACCATTGTCTGGAGACTTCATGTCTGGCATCTTCAATTAACTTTATTTCAGTGGGGAACTTCTATTACTTGTAGTCTATATGGATCAGAAGAATTAACACGTTTTACTTGCTTTGCATTGTCAATATCTAGTTTCTGCTAATGTGCCAAAATGTCACACTTCCCAGTTCATAGGCCTTATATTTAAGGAAATAATCATTATAATTTGATAAAAGGAGCTAGGGTTTTATTTCACTCGGCAGATCAAAGTGCAGTCTTTGAACTTAGAATGTTAACTATCTTAAGGGAAGGGGTAATGGCGCAAAATAGAGGACAGGAGGATCTTATCGTTTCCTGGTCTTTATGGTTCCTAAATCAATTATGATTGGTATTTTGTAGATATGCTAGACGCTTTAAAATAAATGTTTATCCTCGTAAATCTGCCTATTTGTTGTCATTTGATCTCTCTGTGAAGTTTTCGGCATTTCCTTTTCAAAGTTTTCCTCTACTGTACATTATTATTATTACGAGATAGTCAGTGAAATAAAATATTGATATGAAATCCTGGGCCAGAAAGATTGATTACACCCACAGCAGCTTGACATGTAAAACTATCACTTGACATCAGTAACTGAATATTGTTTATTTTTCATATTTTAGGTATAATTTGTTTCCTAATTATTGCAGGTGTTGCCACAAAGGATACCAGGTCAACGTCTTAGGCCAACAGAAAATGGCCATGTTCTTCAAACAAAAGGAACAATAACTGCAAAGCGGACACTTGATTTTCATGCTCCTCATCATCCAGTTTTCCCATCTCCTCTAAATCTCCAAGCAGTCGGCCAGCTACATCACCCCTTGCAGCCACCACATTCTGCCTCTATGAGTGCACTTCATCATCCCCACCTGAACAATGATCACGCCTGTTTAATTCATGACATCAGATTTGGTCGTCCACCTTCTAAGACATATGCTAGTGAGCCTGATTTAAGAGGAGCAACTCCTTCTACACCAGTTACAGTTCCCCAGACACATACCATAATTAGTGAGTCTCCAACTAAAGGTAGGATTAAATCAAAAAAGAAATATAAAGCTCCTCCAGTACCTCAAAATGGAATAAATGAGTCTTATCCATCTCCTAAGGAAGAGCATCCATATTCTGTTGGTGATGATGTTACACAGTCCCCTCAAGGTTATATATCACAGGAATATGGAGTTCATTGGGCAGGACAACTAATCAGCCAACCTTGTACAAGTCCAAGTGACCAAAAGCCAAAGCCACGGAAAGGTGGTCTGTTCCGCAAGAAAAATGAAACTCGTTGTACCAGTGCTGATGAACACTATAGTTCAAGCAATGAGCCAGACAGGGTAAGAGCTCTAAGTGAAGAACGACATGCAGCTGCTTCACCCATTCAAAAGTCACCACGAGATGAACTCAGGGAGCGTGCTCGAAGTTTAGATTGTTTGCAGCATGAGCTCCGTCATTCACCAGTCTCTCATTCAGCACCAATGGCTGCTACAAGTCTAACTCATTTACATCATGTACATGAGCCTAGATTATGGACAACACTTGAGAGAGATTCACGACATTCCTTGCAACAAGAGATTGATTCTAGAAGAAGCAGCACTATTGAGCGGGAGTCAAGGAGAAGCAGTGGTGGAGAGAGGGAATCAAAACGAAGTATCACTTTTGACAGGGAACAACATAGAAGCCATCGAAGAATGAGTACTCTTGAAAGAAAGCTTGAAGAAAGGAAGCAATGGGCAAATGATGGACGTGACCAAGGTCAGTCATATAATAGGCAGTTATCTCGCTTAGACTGCTATCGGGATTCTTCTCACCATCGTTCATCATCTACAGGGTCTCATCATGAATTAATTCCTGAAGAATCAGGGAAGTTTGACACCAGAGATGAATGGAATGGAAAGCAAACTGACATCGCCCCAGGAAAGAAAGAAAAAGAACACAGAGTTATCGATGACTGGGACAAAGCTGAAGCTGAGATAAATCAGCGTAAAAAAATATCTGCATCTTTACAAGCAGAACTCCTGTCAACAGTTAAGAATCTGAAAAAAAACCCCAGAGCCAGAGCAGTTGTCTTCTACCTTGACAAGTAAAAGTAAGGAGCATGGAAAAGATTCATTTGTTTCTTGCCAGCAATCCAGTAGTAATCAAATGACTGACACTCAGAATGAAACTCAACCAAAGACTTTCTTCTTTGGAATGGAACCTCAAATACCAAAGAGCAATCGAAGTGAAACTAATACAGGCCTGCACAAAATTAAAAATCAAGAAGAGGTAGCAAAAATAAGTCGTCAAGAAGCGGTGCACATTAGTGGTCAGTCTGTTGAATATACTCGTCGCACGTTAGAACGTGTTGATAAACATCAGAGTATGCAGAAAGAGGCAAAAAAGATCAAAGGTAGTCAACAAAAGACAAGTAATGAATCTGAAAATCACAAAATGCAAATTCTCAATAATCGCAGAAAACTCTCCAAGGATGTAGAAGATTTTGCTGTTGCCATTGAACGTCACAAAGTCAATATTGTAGATGGTGAAAGTGGAGCAAGTGGATCTTCACGGCGAGAAGATGGGGGATATCATTCAAGACAAAACTCAGGGAGTCTTCACTTAGACAATGAGCAAGTAGGTGGAGATGGAGAACTCAGTCTAAATCTGAGACCTACATTACCAAGGCGTCAGTTAGAGATACCAAGATTCAGTCCCAATGCAGCATGGAGATCTCTTAGTTTAGAACGTGCTAATAGAAACACCAATGTATTGGACGAGAGTCGTAGTAGTGAAGACCCAGAACCTATGAATGAGACAAGAATACAACATTTAACACGTCCTACAGCACCTCCAAGAGGAACAGGAGAAAAGTCTGCAGATTCAGGTATTTCTGGAGATGCTGGAAGTCCAGGACCTGGGCATGAATTTGATCCCTTAACATCTCAAGAAAAGACTAAAAGTAATTCTGGTCCATTAGCAGTGTCTTCACCACATACAATGGGACGGCAAGAAGTAAGACGAGCCTGGACACCAGCACAAGACCTTGATGATAATAGTCTTGATGGCAGTGGTGAGCAGCCAATAATTTCTGAAGGGCTATCTACACCACCAAAGCTCACTTCACGCTCAAATATGTTTGGTAAGTCCCAAGAACTTGCAACAGAGCCAGACACAGACGTAGATTTTACTAATGAAACTGAACCAGTATCTGAACTTATTTCTTCTGATAAAAAAGACCCTTGGGGAAGACGCATCAAGAGAAATGGCGTTGATGTTTTCCCAAATAAGTTTAATAGTCTTCGAAAACTGAAACGTTCAGTATCAGGTGCTATAACAGTCCTTGGTCGGAAGAGCCCAGCCACTGAAGAATGTTTACAAGGCAGAACCACTGAGGAATCTCAGATCTTCCAACATGTAGATGACTCCAACTGGAGAGACAACTGGTCTATGTCACGATCAATACCCAATTCGTTGAATACTTGTGAAGAACATGATACAGAAAGTAATTTGTCAAGTTCTCGAAACTTCCGGAGTAGATCGGAATCTCGACTCATAGCTGGAGGAGGGGGTGGAGAAGCTGTAGAGGAATCACGTTCTCGAACTCCTTCCTATCTTCAGTATGGAAACACTGGCCATATCATGTACTTACCAGAATATAATTCTCGGCGGAAACCCAGTGAAGACGGGAGTGACAAAAGATTCCTGCATACCACACAGCGTGAATTTGATCACGAACAGCAACATGACCTGCATCATGCTGTTAGACCTCTGACGCCTGAAAATGAACGTAAACCCCCATCAGGTAATTCACTGATACTGATATTGTTAGCACCTTTTGATTTAATTAACCATAGATATAAAATGCAGGTTATTATCGTGATTATGATGATATGATAAGAATAAAAGACAATAAAGCCCAGTTTATATGTTTAACTACTAATTTCAGATTGAGTATTTCAAAATTCTTCCAGTCGAGGACAAGAAATAATGATACTTTATAATCCATAGATAAACCTTCTGAGTTGTTGTATGTAACGGAACGAGGAAAAAACATAAATAATTGTTAATTGTCTTCATGCTAACAGATTAAGTTGCTGGGCAAACTTTTGGAGAAAGATATTTGTCAGCAGTTTCATTTGCCAAAGAATTAACATAAATATGTTATATTTTAGGTGACGAAGATCCTTCTCAACCGGAGAACTTCCACGACAGTCCGGACTCTCTGCCGAAGAACTTCGTCGCCCAGCCATCCTTCTTCAAGAAAGGCAAAGGGAAGAAGTTTTCGTATCAAAGTACAGTCCGAATTTTAGAAAAGAAAAAGTTGGAAGAGAAACTGGCTAGGGAAGTTGCCGAGAAAGAGAGATTGAGAATAAAAGAGATAGAAGCAATGAAAAAGGTATGTTGTCATATTTAGGGCAGGAAAATATTAACATTTTTATGGAAATCAAATGGTTTAGTTATTTGTATTCACTACGAAAGCACACGGTATTTTCAAATGAAAATATTTAATTTCTTGTATTTATTCATTTATTTTTTATTTTTTGTATTTGAAAATGCCGTATACTAATAAAAATCTTCTTCCATTTGCAGGTTGAGGAAGAATTTCAGAAGAAAAGAGAAAGAGAAAAGAAGAAACTGAAACAGCAACTAAAACTCTATAACATGCACAATCAGCAACAACAAAACCATCTGTCAAGCAGAGATTACCACAATCATTCCTATTCGAGCGATGAGCAAGTGCCATCCTCGTATTCCATTGAACGTCATGAAATCTCCAGTCAAGATTCATTCTATAACACACCTTCCCTACCTCGGGCGCCTCCTCCTCCTCCTCCTCCTCAGGTAACAGGAGTAATTAAGCGTTATTCAAATATTGGCATAATGGCCCTTTTTTCCATTTGACTTTCTTTTTCTTTTGCAAAGTCTTCTCCAATATAAGAAACAAGATTATTTCTCTTTCTTTAGGAAAAGCAAATATTAAGAACTGTTAAGAAACTGAGAAGTTAGATTTAGAAGGTCGCATAATGCTAAATTGCTGTATATGCCAGTAGATTCTGTATGGACGTTTTTCTGAATGACTCCTAATTTTTTCTGTCACCAATTGCATTTTTTTTTATTTTTGCGCAGGTATATGCAGCAGCAGCCTTTTCGTCTCTGCCTTCTGAATTCCAAACAGAAGCATCGCCGGGAATCCTCTCTGGTTTGAAGAGCTGGGTGCGAGGAAGGAAGGAAAGTCGCTCTTCCTCCACCTCCACTCTTACCTCCGCCCCAAGGCAGGAGCCCGATGGAGCCCCGGCTTCTTCACCACGAAAGAGTAGTGATGACAACAACTCTGCCTCCTCATTGCAGAAAATTTCTGATGAAAACAGCGACCAAATAAAACCAGATTTCCGTGCAGAGATCATAGCTGCCTCTAAGAAACGTAATGGCAAAGCTCAGAATTACCAAGAGATTGCCCATTCTCAGTACTGTCTTTCCCAGAGTCATAGGCAACGTGCTAGTTACCAAGGTGATGACATAGAGATATTTGCACCACAAAGTGGGCACAGTCAAAATCTATCAGAGGATACCAAGTACTTTGCAACTCATGAGCAGAGGACGAGCAAGTGTCGTAGTCGAGAAGACTACCATCTGCCTGGTTCCCCTGACAGCAAGCGTCTGTCTCTGTCGCAAGGCATGATGCAGGAACTCCCAGAGTTTCACCAACAGAGAAGAGAATATCGAGAGTACCGGAGCCCCTCTCGACAGTCTCAGTCACCTTCTACGAGAAAAGCTAGTAGTAAGGAATTAAAATAGCTTCTCTAAGATAATAATCTGTTGATACTGTGAAAAAAATGGCTATGATTATTTTGACTCTTATGGACCACATGAATCTTGTGTTTTAGTGCATATCTGTTCCTTGCAGGTCCACCTTCATCAATAGCTCCTGCTAAGATTTCTAATTACCGGCGAGATTTTTGTCATGGTAATGCCCAAGTCATCGGTCCTAACGTTGTCTCTGTCAGAGTGAAGAGAACTGATGAGAGTGATAGATACTCAAAGTAAGTAGACGTAGGTTAGTTGTATTTTTTGTTTGAATTTTGATGTTGGTTCTCGATTTGAAACATTAAAAATTTATCCTTCATCCTAAACTTTTATCTTGATACGTGGAAGCTGCCATAAACTCGGCTAAACCAAGTTTTGCTTGTTTTATTTGTTCAATCGCATGCCAGGGAACGTTGAATTCTTAGTTACGAGTATACCTTCGTTCTGATTATTTACTTACCTAGAACCTGTTTATAAATATTTTTCGATTTTCTCTTATGCTATGTCAATGAAGAAGTTCTAGTGAATCTCAAGGAAAGTGTTATAAATATTTCAACTAATACTTCTTGTTCCTATGGGACTGTGTTAGAGCATGCTTAATTTTAAGAAAATATCCTTTCAGGTACTCGAGCGATGACCGGCGCTCACTAGGAAGCAGTGGTGTCCAGCGCAGTGCTTCCGCAGAGCTACTGGACAGCGCCTCTTGTTCCTCTTCCTCCACCAGCAAATACCACAGTCGACTTCAGACATCACATGCCTTTGCTGATGGTTCTTCAAGTCAGAACTACAGTAGGGTGAGTTTCATTTTCTCATTTTCGGTATTAGCAAGTTCATAACTAAGTATAAGGTAAGTATAAGGTGATTTTCTATAAAATAGTATTTACTGCATCATTCCTGTGTAGCCTTTGTGATCTTGAATCTATATCTAGACTAGATTATTGATTGTTATTTAAACATAGATTTGTACATGAGGGTTTATAAGGTTTTATTCAAAAAAATTTTTAAATGCTGAAAATCATTCTTTTAAAGCAACATTCGCCAAGGAGCCCACCGGGCATGACTATGAAAGATTCTCTCTTCAAGTCTCGTTAAGAGTTAGCAAAGTTTATTTTGAAAGCAGTATTTACATGTAAATACGATTAATGATGAAAGTTAATGTGAATCTATTAGACAGTTGGATTTGTAAGCACTAATGCCTAAAGTGAACATTTTCAAGACCAATTTTAAGGGACGTATGCTGTCTCAACAAAAGGTCAGCTTTTCCGGTTATGCAGGCTAACTGTCCTGAGTATGAGTGGGTCAAAATTGTAATATTTCATGATAAGTGACTGGGTCTGTTAACCGTTACATCTTTGTCATGACTAGCAGTAGACTTAACGCTTTATATATGTGACGTAATGTTTCTTGTAATAAAACGATTAGATATGATCTATTAAGTAAATTATTTATGTCATAAGGGTTTATTTAATTTGAATAGTAAAATGTATGTTCCTGTTGTTATTTTGCAAAGCTAGTTGGTCGGTATCTGATTTTATAAAATTGTTACAAAGATATTAGTTTTCCATCCAAGTATTATTTTATCGAACTAGTTTTGCAAAATTTTGTTTCTAGAGAATATTATACAAAATGTTTGTAAAATAGGACCCAAATTTTTACCACCTGCAAAATAATTTTTTTATTTGTTTTGTCAAAACAATTTTAATCACATACAAAAAAAAAAAAGGATCATGACAACAAAACGGTATTTCATAATTGTATAGCTCCTTTCTACATACCTACAAGCAATTAGTCCAGTGATATAGTTATCAGTGTTAATAAAGATGACGAAGAGATTAAGTATAGATAATATGATATCTCGTCCTCAGATTTGGTGATTGCAAAGGACATAATGACCAGAGGCTAGTTTAATATTACGCATTGTATTACACAAATAGATGGAAGATGGCGGCTGGTAATATTCTTCCAGTCAGTAGTAGTATTGATTCATTCAATTTGATGTTACAAGGTTATGCTCAAAGTCTAGAGCTTGGTTATGCTAACCGCGTTGTGTCATGGTCAAGTCCCGGATATCTCTTTATAATGACTTGCATATATTTACCAACACTCATGTCACTAGTGTTTTCTTTCTATTCAAATCTGGCGTTAATACGTTACACAAGAGCGGCAGGTTGGTAGAGTGTTTCTCTCGAACAGTGGAGATAAAACTCTGAGGTTACCAATGCAATTACCCTTGGTCTCAAGGAAAAAGCAATGATGCTAGGTGCTCTCGTCATTCAGTCGTCTTTATATTGAATTATTTTTATTTTTAGATAGTATTTACTGTTAAAAAACACACATATGTATATTTTATACAACTACCCTCGGTCTCAAGGTAAAAGCACTTTTGCTAGCTGCTCTCGTCATTCTCAGTCATCTTTGTATTGAACGAGCTGACCAGTCGGGTGGCAGGGAAAACTCTGAAAGACAGTTGATCACTTACCTCAGAAAGGAAGTAACACGTTTATTTAAAGCAATGAATTCTAGACAGAATTATTAATCACTGGATAGAAAAGCATTTCCAATGATACTACACATACTTCACAAGACAAGAAAATTCAACTCCTCGATACGAAAGTGCATGGGTACAAACTTACGTTCCCGACACTCCACGTTTTGCACCTGTCCAAAATGTATTCCCATGGTTGGGTCTTTGCCGGGACCTGCAGTAAATAATGTAACCCGGAGGGCAGCGTGACGGGTCTGAAACCTATGCAAAAACCTTCCATAGGTCAATGAGGGCCGCGTGCAAAATTTTGCCTAGATAAGTCAAACAGTTCAAATTTCTATAGAGCATATGTTTGCTAGTTTAGTTACATTCACAGTTCATTAATATATATACATACATATATATATATTATATATATATATATATATATATATACATATATATATATATATATTATATATATATATATTTATATATATATATATATATTATATATATATATATATATATATATATATATATATATATATCAGATTATTTTACGATATACAACATATAGTGTATATATATATATACAGGATGTTTCGAAATTAGATATGGACAAATTCAAAAGTAATTCAGAACAGGTATTTATTTAAGTTTCTCTCTGAGTATTTAATATTTTGTGTGGCCTCCATCTGCCTGTACCACAGCCTGCATTCTTGAGGGGTATGATTTCAGTAGATCACAAAAAAGCTGAGACTCAACTCCATTTCCCTGAGCACTTCGTCACCTGTCTTCGCAGGTCGTCGAGGCTTGGTATACCATCATAGTTCACTGTGCGCGCTTCAACACGATCTTTTAAGATGCTACCAATGTTTTCACACATTAAGGTCAGGGGAGCTACCTGGGAATTCACTTGATGAGAGGAAATCGATAACCAATGTTTCGAATCAGGTCCTATGTCTGAAGAGCCTTGAAACATGGTGCCTTATCATGCAAAATTGTGACTTCTTCAACAGATAACACATTTTCAGGATCTTTGAGGAAAAGAAATACTCCACCAGTAAGCACAGTTTCTCTGAAGTATTCGCCATTCCATGACTGTCCTTTTTCTTTGATGATCCACATTAACCGTTTGGCTGTGAAACAGAAAAATTCCCAAACATTCAGGAAATTTCACAAACTGGCGATAGCGCACGTCATCGCTGATATTATCCAACTTTGCAGCCCAAATAATATTATTTTTATTATTTGGCTTCCTGACTGTGTAAATGAAGAATTCATCTGATGCGGCAACATGGAGAAAGTCAGCTTCATCCCAATCTTTAAGAAATGAACCACAAAACCATGCACGGTCTTCTCTCTGTTGCTGTTGGACTTGATACCAGATTTTTTAAACTCACGATATACACCACTATAACTTCTCTTCTTCCCCCTTTTTGTTTCTAGTTCAAGCACCAATTTACGTAAAGACTTTCTTGGTCTACCCACTGCCTCAGCTATGATGTCTTTTGACTCCTGAGAAAGGACTTCAGGCCTTCCAAAATTGTCACTCATCGCGATGACAGTCATATGGATTTTTGTTCTAGTTTCTTTTAACAAAGGGGTCATCTCTTTTAATGTATTTAGTTATCCAGGAACGTGAAATGAAGGATGCGCCAGCATCCCTGGCCTCTCAGTAGGTTCTAGCCCGGATTCGGTCAATCCATTTGATTTCCTCCGAGTCGTTAGCCAAGGCTGTATATACCTCCGTCGCTCAGTCTGAAAATACAAGAAATGTAAAATGTACTTGGAGATAGGTTATAGCAGAAAACTTCATAAATTTCCATGGGGGGCGGGGTTGTGACTCTCATTTCGAAACACCCGGTGTATATATATAATATATAATATATATATAGATATATATATTATATATATATTATATATATATATATGTGTGTGTGTGTGTGTGTGGGGGGGGGGGATTAGTCGTCGTCTTCTTTGAAAACTTTATATTTGTTCATTGTTGAATTTTCACTAATAGGTAGGAACAAAGCTTTCTTACTGTAAAGATAATTTCTTTAATTCGCACACCATCTTAATGCAATATAAGTTATCAGGTGTTTGAAATGAATCGTGCTTTCCATTTTTACATTTATTAGTGTCTTATAATTTATCATTTCTCCATCTTGATTTCTTGGGTAGCTGTAACAAAGTCTATACCTTAGATAGGCGCACAGTAATTTCACTAAATCCTTTTGGTTAGCGGGCATTTCTATTCATCACTTATAACCATCTAGTATGAGTCGGCGACAGATAAGCACCAACCGGTTATCCATAGCAGTGTTTTTTTCTGAAGCCAGCGGTCTTTTTCGGTCCTTGGCCTCTTGACCTCTTGACCTGCGGTTAATGGACACATTTGCGAGAGATCACCAGCGAAGTCAAGATTTCCATTAGACAATATCAAGATGAACACTTTTTTTCGATGGTGCCTTTTCGTGTACACAAACACCTGCTGAATTGAAAATCGTATTCTCTGTTTTTCTCTCTCTGTTGTGCCCTCTTGTATTTGTTACGGCATTAGTCTGTACGATTACATACATACAATCATATATATGTGTGGATGTTTTGACAGTATATAATATTTTAAAATGAAAATGATTCAATATAAAGACGACTGAGAATGACAAGATCGCATAGCATAATTGCGTTTTCCTTGAGACTAAGGATAGTTGAACTGACACACAGATATATATATATATTATATAATATATATATATTATATATATATATCTATATATATTATAATTGATATATATATAAAAAAAATATATATATATATATATATATATATATATATTATGTATATGTGTGTGTGTGTGTTTGATTGCATATTTTTGAGTCTGACTGATTGTCATGTTTTTGTCTTGTTAAATGTGGTAATTAACTATGCTTTGCAACAGAATTTGTCATAAAATCAACAATATTAGTATCATATGACTTCTTGGACGCTGTAAAAAATGAGGAACTTATCTTTGCCGAATTAGACAAGATTTTGTATAACTCACGAATCTTGTTATTTGCAGATGAACGGGTATCCGCCAGTGGACAGCAGTCCGGCACGATTTGCTCACAACATGTTAACTCCCTTCAATAACACCAAAGGTTATAAACCTGTATCCTTCAGTCCAACACCATCAACTAAAATTCTTCCTGTGAACTGATTCTCGCAGAAATGCTCTTTAACTGTGCCGACCGGGATTTGCAGAGAGAGAGAGAGAGAGAGAGAGAGAGAGAGAGAGAGAGAGAGAGAGAGAGAGAGAGAGAGAGAGAGAGAGAGAGAGAGAGAGAGAACCTGTGTTATTAGTTTAGGTTAGTTATGGGTATGAAGTTTTTATGATCCCTTGTCTTTGAAATGGAAGGCTAACACTTGAAGAAAAGGGAAGTTCTGTTCATACAGGAACTGCTGAATAAGAGGTAAGTTTTTCAGCTTGTGCTCCTAGTGAGTAACTGATATTGTGTGCCAAATCGGACAAAGTTCACATAGGATGAGGTACGACTTCTAGTATTTTATTGAAACACATAGATAAAGTAATAGTATAGTAAAGAACCCTATATTTATTGTGTATTCTTCAGTATTATCTTCATTTGAAAATTGTCTTCATTCTTAAAGGTATGAGCTTTAATGCTTCTAATGAATGTACAGTATATAATTTAAATGAACCTTCTCATTTGAAAAGGGAGCAAAATACAAATGTTCATAGTCTGATTATATATCTTTTTTTGAGTGATTCATAACCTGTTTATATCTCGAGATAGGATCCAACAAAGGATTTGCAGGAAACGAGTACCTACTGTATATTGATCATATTAACTTTTCCTGTCTTATGCTATGGAAGGCTGTTGTTTGTTTGGCCAGCTCTTCTCCTGTCTTATGGAAACGATTCTTCTCTTAAATTTAAACATCTCGTTATTCCTGATTTTACTGCACGTTGCTCTCAACTTTTATTAAGTCATCCAAAGGTTCTTGTGTAGAAAGGTTGTGTAATTTAATAGATTTTTATTCGTTCTCACAAAACATGTATGTACAAAAGAAAAGGTCAGGGGTTATATAGTATATACAGTACTTGAATGAACAGTGCTTTAGTTTTGATATGTTACTACATAGTATTCATGCAATTCGTTTTACTCATTAATATAAGTGCATCTCCCCGGTGGATATTCTTAATGAATACAGACCCTAGTATAGCATGAAGATTACTCTCCCGAGCTAAGGTTGTTACATGAAATTTGGTTGATTTTTAATATAGTATCTATCTTCCATATTTCTTTATTTTTCTTTATGCCTCGGTAGATGCTCAAGACACAAAAAGTCCTAAAATTTACATAGATGAAATAATACACGGTTGTGGTGGTCGCTATTTTTTCATTTAAATATGAAATTATTCTGCGGTATCATTACAAGTGGTTAGTTATGCTCAAGCTTGCAGATTTTTATGAGCCAGCAGAATTTAATGTAGAGAGGTTTTGAAGTCCTTTGGCTTAGAGTTTGTTTCCCCAGATACCAAATGTTCAAGAATATCACATGATAAAAAATTTAATGATCTGTCGAACTGTTCATTAATAAATTACACCAGCAGAATTACACTCCTTATAAACCGGGTATTAAGTAAGCAGACTTACAGACAAAGTTTTATAATATAAATTTTGTTTAAAATAAATCTGCTGATTGTGTTCAGCTTCAGCTCTAAATGGTGAAGTCTGCTTCCAGCATAAACGTTTTAACCAGTCCAGCTCTGACAAAAACGGCAGATTTGTAGAGATAATAACAATATTGTGTTAATAAACTGCCACTTGGAATGATTCACGTCTGAAACACATTCAGGCTATCCCCTTAAATACACTGGTTACTATCCATTAATGGATAACCTGTACATAAATTCTCCGTGAGATTCACAGTCTTCCAAAATGTTTATTATTTTGTGACTTTAAATGGCTAATGTATATATTTCCTGTATATAATGTTTTTGTTTTTATTGATAAGATTCTAACAACTGCTTCAG
Source organism: Macrobrachium nipponense (assembly GCF_015104395.2). Taxonomy (NCBI): domain Eukaryota; kingdom Metazoa; phylum Arthropoda; class Malacostraca; order Decapoda; family Palaemonidae; genus Macrobrachium; species Macrobrachium nipponense. The sequence goes on along the minus strand of NC_087210.1, from coordinate 39,677,888 downwards.
ATATGTTAATTAACAAAAATAAATCATATTCAACATTTTCTTTTGTTTCTGTTTATGCTCCTGGTCCTCCAAGGACTTCAGAATATGGAAAAGTTAAGCTTGATTTTTCCTAGTTTCAGGGGACCACAGAACTAGATAATTTCTTTGTGGTTTCTGTGCCTTCATATTTTATTTTATTTCTAATAAAGTAACTGCAAGGAAGATTCAAGGCTTATATAGTTGACAGGTAAAAACTGCTAGACTCATGACCTTCCTAAATGCAAGGAGGAGTAGGCTTTAAGATCTCTGACTTGAGGAGTCAAAGGCAAGGCACTCTAATAGTGAACCGAAATTAAATTACTTTTAGTACACTATAGAAAGGGGCTGGTGGCCCTCATATCCTCAAAAAAATATTATTCTCTAGTAAAGAAATGATGCAGCTGATAAAACAGCGGCGACCAATCTGACGCATTTTAATGTACAACGGGGGAGTAATGCAGCAGATAAATAAGGAAATACTTAAGTTTGTGATACACGCATGAAATTTGGCACAAGTGCTCATTGTAACCCCCTATTTTAAAAAATCTTGGAGTCCACTCAAAATTTCAAGATGGCTGTTAGTTGTTTCGATTTCTGACACTTTGAGTAAATCATTGTTGAAATGAATACATCAACCATTATTCAGATAAATGTCAACCTGGGTAGAAGAGCTCTTACTACTATATTTACCATTGAGGTAAATATGGCTGCCATGAAAGCTATTGCTTTATAACTCTGAAACTAAGAAAGATAAAGACATGAAATTTTTAACTATACCTACACTTATGAGGTCAGAACCAGGCAAGAGGGGCGAGTCACGAGCAGTCATCAACCCACAGTAGTGACAGCAATGTAAGTATATAAGAGAGCGCTTTCACCTTGGTGAAGCACTGCCTAAGGAGAGTGGAGAGGTTCTTGCTTGCAAAGCAGAGTGCTTGCCTAAACAGAAGCAGTCCAATCACGATGGGTGGGGTCGAGTGGGCTGACGGTACCTCCTTGTAGTCTATCAAGATGCATGCTCCAGAGAGATGAAACACCAGACTTGGAACCTGTATGAGTACTAGTGCTAGTGTGTCGACAAGAAGGGACGAGACACCTGCATGACTCGCCCATTTCTCTCACCTTGTACCTGAATCGGGATGGTGATATGTCTGTCCAGCACTGATTCCGGGAACATAAGTCTCCATAGAGGCTCATGCACTTGGAGTGAATTGCAAACGAGCTCCTAACACTGCACCAGTTTCAGAAGCAGAATTCCTAGAACTGGTGACAGGAGCGCAAACCAAAGTCTGCATGACTGTGGTTCCCGAAATGCTAGACACTTCCAAATACCGAAGGATGAGGAGAGTTGATGAGAGACCCAACTGCTTCCTTTGTGGAAATAGGCTGACCTGTAGATAACCCATGGAGATACTTCGTAGTGGGAGGAGAGGCCACCTTCTTCTTCTTCTACCAAAAAGCCTTAGAAGAAGGGGAGGATGCAGCAGACGACAATAACAAAGACAAAGTCGACGAGGAAGACGATGACACTTATGAGACCTCTTCTTCTTTGGCTTCTCCTTTGTTAGCTTTTTCATGATGGCAGTCAAATCCCCCATCCAAGGGACAACAGGCATTAATTGAAATGGTTAAGTCATCAGGGACCACCTGTAAGGCAGGCACTGAAAACTCAGGCACAGGAGGGAAGCCACAGCCAAGCTAGGAGGCAGAGGCACTGACAGCTATGGTGCCGGCATATGAGGTGTGGTCATCCCTACAGAGGGAGTCACGTTCATTTGGTGATGGGCAAATACCATGGAAGGAACAATCGCAAACCTATGCATGGTCACTGTAGTGGAGAAGGTAGTCGTAGCCATGTGAGTTACAAGGGGCCTCATGAAGTGTAACATGAGCCCCCGTACTGAAGGAGTGCCAGCAACAGTCAGGTTAGAAGGGAGAGTCCCCCCTCACCCTGAGGGACATATTTCCTCCCTCAGATCGAGAGAAGGCACCCAGAGAGAGGTCCTCCTGGCTGCCCATCCCCAGGCCCCCTTCTTTGTCTGATGAATCAGAGGCAAAAGAGTTTTCTCCTGAAGGAGACACAAAAGAAAAGGAGGCTTGGCCAGGAGAGAGAAACTAGGATGAAGGGTTGGTAACCAAGGGTGTAGTTGGGGGCATGTTACCTCAGCTTCTGCCTTGGTAGCCTTCCTCCAGTATTGTTTCCTCCCTTCAAATTTCACCCACTGCCCAGGTGACCAGGCAAAACATCCAGCACAAATGGAAGTCCTGTCACGCTCATGCCCCCAGCAATGGGTGCAGGGGGTTTGAGGAGCTACATCAAGAAAAGTTGAAATTGTAGCACTTTTCCCTGTCAAGTCACAAGCAAACACGCTCTGAGAAGGCACCCTTACTGGGCTTATCTGATTTGTGAGTGTGCATTATTTCAGGGAATCAAAAACACACATATAATACACAATCAAAACTAGAGAGATCCCACCAGGATATAAAGTACAGCTCAACGATAGTTGGGCAGAGAACGCAGCAACAAGTTTTCACCAGACAACTGCTGAAAGCAAATTGGAATGTTTACATATGGTATGGTATAGATGGGACTCCTTACTACTGAACTGGTAGTTAACAGCCTAACCACCTTGTTTGAATGGCCGTTCCCTGACTTCGCCATAAGTAATTCCTTATTAAAGGAACGACGGTTTGTATATCGTGTAGGAACAAATTAACTATTTCACATATGCTAGCTTAGTTATTGAATTAACTCTAATTTTATGGAAATTACAAATACAGTGCTGTACATTGTAAAGAGAGCTGTAGTTAGATATGTTGTGCTAAGCCTTGTATAATGAGGCCGCACTGTGAGGTTATTTAGACCTGCGATGTTATACGCAAGTATTGTGTGGTATACTTCCCATCCTCGTCAGTATCTTGTTTGGGTATGAAGGCGGAGATGTGTCAAACTCATGATGATAACTTAAACAACAATGTATTTGCGAAACTACATCTCTTGAGTAGAAGGCAAGAAGGTGGTTATGAGAACCTGATTCTAGGAGGGGAAGTAGAGTTCTGCGATACAAATGCATTTACAAAAGTATAGGAGAGCACAGCTTAGCTCAGCATACATAAGATACAGACAGATGAACATGTGAGAGGAAGTCATGTAGACGTCTGTGGGTTATAGGTCAATAGGTTCTCAGGCGAAAGCACTGTGACCTGTTTGACACAACAATGGATTTGATTATCACAGGCAAATGCAAACCAGGGCGCTGCTGATTCAATACATCAAAGCCTAGCTTGCGTCCTGTTTATCAACCTTCATCACACTCCTTGCTATTTCAACAGTGACCCCTTTGGTCATGAGCTTATTTATATATGGAATATAAATACTACTAAATGTAACCCTTACAGACATACTCTCCCAAAAGTGACGTAACAGAACAGGAGTTGCTGGCTGAAGCAACTATCGTAACATCTCTGCTACTGGGGCCCGGGATGTTTAATGTGGCTGGACCTCTTGCCCACACGGATTGCTCATAGAGTTATTTAACATCTGCTCCACAGGACAGTAAATATGCTGGTCTGCTCGGTTGGAACATTATGAAGATACTTATATTTTTCAATCTTGCCACCCACTCATGCAATATCTAGTTCCCTATCTCCCCAAATTGTTACTTTACTAAATTTAAAGATTTGGCTGAGATACTTGGCTAGTCTGGCCATTAGCTCTAATTATGGTTTCATTAGCGTGTTTCTTATGAAGGGCAATTCTGAGTTTTGTGGTTAATAGATATGCCTCCTCATTGACATTTCTAGCATAAGCTAACCCCCCATAAGCTGTCATTGAAGCATCACTAAAACATGTACTTCTGAATTCTCTTAAACTACTCCCCTTTTGATCATTAATTTAGCAATTTCCATGAAATTAATTATTATTTCTCTCGTTTCTGCTGCTCCCACAGGGGTTATCACATTGTCCCAGCCCTCTTTCTCATTCCACAGAACCTGCAAAAAGGTTTTACTCTTTATAAAAATTGGGGATACAAGGCCTAAAGGTTCAAAGTTAGACACAACTAAAGACAGGATCTTTCATTTGGTGGGTACCCATTTCTCACTCCCTTTTTCTTAAGTGGTTTAAGTGAAAAAAGTGTCGTATGTCCAGGTCTAAACCATTCCAAGAGTTGGAATTTCTACCAGATCTTCAACATGAACTTCAGCATCATATTGCACATTGTTACTAGCCCATCCCATGAGTGGCACGTGAGCATGCTCGAAAAGTGCTTTCACTTGAACTGAATCTTTAATTATGTTCTTAGCTGAATCATAGGTATTAATGATTCAGCTTTTCTCTACCCTCCCTCTGCAGATGAGTTTGTAAGACTTCCTGCAATAGGTAGGGGGCTCAAGGTTACACTAAATACAACTACTTTGTACTCAAAGGTGGCAATTTTGGATGAATCTTCTGTCCACAGAAAACGAGCATCTTTGGGCTCTAGGAGAATGTGGTGAAATGCCTTAGAAATATCGGCTGTTACAGCATGCGGCTTAGACCTGAATCTTGTAAATAAGAAATCAAATAACACTGGCATACAGGGACTCATTAAGTGACTGCCACCACTTTGCTTTGAAAAAGCATTTAACAGTACTCGAAGCGGTCTGGTTGTGCTTCCATTAACTACCCCAAAGTGAGGCATATAATAGCACTTGATGACTTGGCTTGACACTTTTTGAATGAACTTGGTATTTATGTAAATTTGGATCACATCAGAATATTGCTGAAGGTACACGGGATCATAACTGAAACGAGCTTCAATGATTTCAAGTGAACAATTGCAAGCCTATTATTGGTAGTCGGCCTCTTCCAATCATGGAACAGCAGACTGATCTGATAACCTCGCGAGGTTTGCTTAATGCTGCTCACAACATGTCACATTGCGGTGTAGTGCGAAACAATGAATCACTCATCGAGTCTGAATGCCAAGTGTGTCCAATCTCCACCACTCATCAACATCACGCTCAATCTCCTGAATTCTACACACACATGTAATGTTCTTATGGTAGATGTATCAATGACTGTCTAGCCTATCCTGGGAGTCTCCCATAAGGGGATACTCCATTAGGTATTACAAATAAGCTGATGCCATCACATTCCTCTAAGTGATACACAAAATGGTTTAAGTGACCAGCTCTGATTAAAATCTCTACATTTTTTAGTATGTCACTTTCAACTTTCTGATCAGCAAGGGTGTAGCCATTCTCTTCCAAATGTTCTTTTACATTCATCAGCCCAACGTTGTGAATGGACGTTTACTTTATCATAAACTAACAATTGTACCCTCAGGACTCCTTGATCTACTTTCACCCGGCCTGCTACTAAATTAACTCTCCCTCAGTTGCAAATGATGCAATATTCAATGAAAACTTTTGGCTTCCGGTGTCGAAAAATACTAGGGTCACACTTTCCTTATTATCAAATCAACACGAATGGTAACTATAGCACTTGGCAATAAAGTAAGTGGGAAGTCCTCACTGCTAAGCGAATTTAATACTTTAACATTAATGCATGGTTTCTTGTCCAATTTCTTACACTGATTGTTTACGTTAAGCTAAGGACTAAGTTTGTTAATTTGCTCCAACACAATAGGAAGTTCATTTCTGAACTTTTTTAGGCTTTGTGCTCATAGGTAGGTATACGCAAATTCCAGAGGCGATTGATTAACAGTTAATGTCTGTTGTGAATCACCATGCAACCTACCTAGCACTTAAGAGTGCTGGAAGAGCCACTTAGACTGATAAAGTCATTGAGCACCACCATGGAGAACTATGATGTAGCAAACCGTTTATTAGGATTGCTACATCATAGTTCACTCAACGACTTATCAATCTTAAGTAGTCTCCTAGCATGCTAAGGTGTGTGAACTTGGTGACTGGATTTAGCTCTGAATGGTTGTGCACGTAGATATCGAAAAGCTGTTTGAAAGTTGGGAATTTGCTCATATCCCCTTTAAAGAAAGGTAATTTAATCTCCCTCAGTTTCCTTTGACATGGTTCATAAGTCTGGGAAAGTTGTGAAACTCTCACCTGAAGGGTGCATTTAGCAGCTCCATCCTCGCTGAATGCATTGTACATCTTCATTAGCCACATCCTCTAACTTGACACCAGACCTAAAAACATCAGTAAGTTTGTCATGATCTCGTTCAATCTTTTTACTGAGATCCCGATATGTATCTACAGGTTGAGTCCATAGCAATTCTTGGTTTGACTCTTTTACGTGAAGCCTTAGAATGGTTAAAAGGGCTGTTACTTTAGTCATCATCTGACTACCTTAATAGTTATGCGCTTGGGAGTTGCAAATCACGGTGGTTATGTTAAAACGAATAACAGCTGGGTGATCTCGCAATTTTCCAATGCAGATCACCAGCATTTGACGGGTTTGGGCTCAACCACAGCTAGATCATTACTCCTGATAAAACAATGAAATCATATATAGACATGTCCAGAATTCACATTAATGCTAGTCAGAATGGTATAGCCTAACCAAGTGCGTCGGTCTCGTTGTCTGTGTATCTGCCAGTGAAGGAAAACAATGTTGAGAAATTCTCATACCAGCTGTTCTGGGCATAGATATGCAATCAAAAAGACTCCGAACCAGCACAAACAGGTGGTGGCTACACAAAACACAAGTACATTTTTAAAATTTTATTTCAAAAATAAGCTAACACAAAAAACACCCAACCTATTTAAAATACATGACTAAGAAAAACATGCAAACTTACAATGATTTTACATTAATCCAAACAATAGCGGGTGTTTACAACCATGAACACACAACAAGAAACTGAGGACGAATTCTGGAACCTGTAAAGGGTGGCAACCAAGATGCAAAAAGTTACCTTAATTCTGTTACAAACCACTGAAATAGCAATTTGATGGAGCTTACAAATCTAGTGTTACTATGTGGCTGATACATATCAATACAAGGCCAAGACTGGTGTCAATCAAATTGGATAAAACAAAGCTACAGTTACCTAAGGCTTCGTTAATTATTCTAACAGGGCGGCTGCCCGCAAGACACAAAAAACATAGAGTTCACAGCGTGGCTAGAGGGAGAGTGAAGGGAGGGTGGGGCACTTTGGCGGCACCAAGAGCGTTCCTTTCATAAATTTCAAATTTGCAATTAAATTACTATAAGTAAATATCTTAGTTCCAGAACTCTAAAGGTACAACGTACAGGGCATTCCCAAAGAATAAAGGACATGTCATGAACGAAACAATAATGGCATTTTCAAATTAGAACCATAGTGTAAACTTCCACATCGTCATTACCCGCCATGCAATCATTACATTCGCTAATTCTACTGATACCTAAACTGACTAGATAAGGATAAAAGTTATATTAGGAAGTTATATGTCGCAGATTTATTTGCCCTTTACTTACTTAGGTTCTACTCTACAACCCGGTGGGGGGATTGAGGAAGCAACGTTTACAATTTTACACACTTTTCATAACAAAAATAAACTAAAATTACACTCAAAACATTTCCCCACATATTATGTACAAGTTAATTACATGTGAGAAGGTCTCAGGAAACATTTAACACGACAATTCGATGAATAAAAGGGCATGTGGCCGTTGCAACTCTATGTCCGTGACGCGAACCAAGAGATAGAAAATATCAAGAAATCTGATACAAAAGCCACATAATCGGATTGCTCACTTTATGTTCGTTGATATAAACTCTAATTAGGTTTCATTATTCATAGGATGCGTGGGATACCCCATGATAAACTTACACTATAGCATGACAAATTAAGAAACAAAGTAACGAATCTGGTTGTGTGGAGAGGAGAAGACAATCAGTCTTACCTTTTGCTCTGGTTAGTACCTAGGAGGCGAATGCCTGCTGTGGGTGGCATTGCCCTTGAGCTTAACTTTGTGACGTCATGGCGTAACATTTCCAAAACAATCGACGCTTTACTCTATTGCGTCTCATTTTTATTCGTTAAGTACAAGATTTGGCAATTTGTATTAAGGTAGATGACAAACAGTAGTTTTATGTTATGCACTACAACTCTATGTTGGCTCGAGGGATTCTCCCGTAGGCAAAGCTTTTCGCTAAGCGTTCTTCCTTTGTTTTTATCTTTTATAAAAAATATAAATCTCATGATGGGTTTATTCACTTTCCTCCTCCACACAGTTTCGTAAGGATTCGCTACATTTCTCATATAACCATGACAGAAGTCACGTAGTCACCTGCACTCGTCATTGCTTCTTCTTACTCAAGTTAACCTAACGTTGGGGCAGGTTTGTCGCTAAAAGGGGGATCTGTCCCTTTTCGCGACACCCTCTGCACCAGAAAAAATTCTAGACGCAAGGCTGAGCATTCAGAAGGATTAAACGGTGCGAGGGAAACTCCAATGGGTACGGCCGACTTGATTCCAAGACAATGAGCGCTCGTACACTTACACATAGGTGATCACCTTTTAATGACAGCTCAAACTTACATTACAATACAAGCAATAAGCTTAAATATACCTTGTTCAGTGCTGAGCCTGATACGCTGGCACAAGAACACTTACTGTAGTTACCCTTAAATACGTACAACTATGCCATTTTCTATCGTCCTTCAAACTCCTTCTGACGCTAACTCCCCTTATATGGTCCTTCCTGTAATTCCTACATGACTATCATTTTCTATGTCTTACACATACTCATTTTTTACCAACTCTTTCACCTGTTTTCTTTGTATCACTGCCACTCTCTGTTTAGGGCGCATGAACTGCACTTCATCTTGGTCAACTCATCCATTCGGAGGACAACTGTCTGAAGATACAATATTCGTGTCTTTTATGCCACTGTGTATCGTATCATCTGCACCCTGTCCACCCTGAGCCTCTACCACATACTTGTTTTCCCCGGACATAACTCGTTCTTCTCTGTCAATGCCATCGGCCGCACTGTTCATGTCCCCGATTCCGTCTGTCTCATCCTCGCTGCCTCTACTGCTCCCGCCTCGTTCTGGGCTGCATCTTCATCCTTGTCTTCTTCTTGATCGTTGTCTTCGGTGGATGTAATTTTCAGGGGAACGAGGTGGTGATTGCTCGCAGGGTTTCTGTGCCATCGTACAGCACCTTGGCAGATTGAACAATCCCATCGTCATCGGGATAGTACTCTGTAATCTTACCGATGGGCCACGTAGCCCTCTTACACTGTTCAATTTTAATGAGCACGATGTCCCCCAGGCAAAGATCAGTCCTTTTCCCAGGCCGAGAGTTGTGTCTGGAGTGTAGGGTGGAAAGATACACTCTTCCAGCGTTTGCAAAATACTTTCAGAGTGTTCGTAAACCGGAGATAGCGGTCTCTGAACTTGCGGATGGTCAACATCTGGTTCAGGTCTTCTGGAGAAAGTAAAGAGGCCATAAGATTGATAAGGCAACCTCACAGCAAGTGGGAGGGGGTGAGGACTTGATTCTCTCGCCCGTCCCCAGTGCACTTGAGTGGTCGATTTTTGACCACGGCTTTGGCATCCTTCACTAATGTCTGGACGAGCTCCACTGGGAAGGACTTCTTCTGGAAGGCTACCTCGAGTGCGTGTTTCGCCACTTCTACCAGCCTCTCGAAGAAGTCTCCCTTCCATGGTGCTCGGGGTGTCTGGAAATGCCACTGAACGCCAGTCCTCCTCAAGAATTACTGGGCGTCGTCCTCTTCATACAGTCCCTGCAAGAGGTGGCTGGCCGACCTGAACGTCTGGTGGTTGTTCAAGACAATGAGTGAGGGGCGCCATGGGTTGAGCCAAGATGAAGGTTACAGCTTCCAGATTGCTGCAAAACTCCAGGTATACCGGCCTGGTGGTCATACAGGTGATGAGCAGGATGTGGCCCGCTCCCTCTGTGGTGTGGTGCGGTCCACTCCGACATATTCGAATGGTCGACTCAGGTTCACTCTTTCTTTGGGTAGCGAAGGTGGTGGTGGTTGCATCAGTAGGGGCTTGAAGGTGATTACGCAGGATCTACACTCTCCCACGACTTGTTTTGCTCTGACTTTCAGTCTGGGGGACCAACAGTCCTGACAGAAAAGACCCATGAGCTCATTGACACTGCAAAGTTCATCACATCTCTAGCAACTATAACTTTAGTTTCTAAATAAGCACAGGTACTGCCCAAATATTTCCTCCGGTCCAATCTAACTAACATTAAGAAAGAAGACTTATTTAAATTTAAAAATTTGAGTACTAATTTCATAACTCTCAAAAAACAGGAAAATCTACTTCCCGTTCCATGACTTCCCAGGTCTCGCTGGGTTCTACCATAGTGACTTCTTCCTTCATCTCTCGGAGGGCCGCGGCAACAGTCAGTCACTGGCTTTGACACACAGACATCTTCTGACAGTTTTAGCTCTCTCAAGGTGGCTCCTCTCGACAGGATATCAGCTGGGTTTTGATGGGTTGGCACACACTTCAAGGCTATATTGGTATTCTGTAGGGTGAAAAGAATCTCCCCCACCCAATTGTTGATAAATATGTTCTTATTATCCCCATTACTATTTACCCAAGCAGTCACTACTCTGCTATCTGTCCACAAGGTGACAGTTAACGGATCTATTAGTGATTTCAGATGTTTAGCTAATCTACATCCCAACAACAAGGCTAGCAATTCCAACTTGGGGATTTGTTAATTTCAGCATATTTTGGGGGGTAACTTGCATTTTGCTCGTAAGAAGAATGGTCTTTCCGTTCCCTTGTCTCACGTACGCAACAGCCCCGTAGGCCTTACTCGATGCATCTGAAAATACGTGCAGCTCAGAACCCTTCCAGCCTACAGATCGCTCAATCACCAGTTCACTTATTAACTTGAACTCCTGTAGAAACAACTCACAAATAGAGGAGTAACCAAGCCTAACGGGTCGAAATTCGACACTAGAAGGGAAAGTATCATGCGTTTCGTAGGCACCCACCCTTCCCTGATCTCTTGGATCCCCCGACTCACCTTCACACGGATCTTATCCTCATCTCTGTTCCATTCCATGCCCAGCACACTCACACACACAGGTTCATCCAATTCATTTTCTTGTCCAATTCCTTAACATTACTGGCCAAACCAGTCAAGGGCATGTTGGCTCGTTCTAAGAGTTCTCTCACGCACTTGTGTTCCTGCATCAGCAAATGCTTTTCGTTGAAAGTTTGGATATAATTAGCTACATAAAAGTGACTAAGCAAGTCCGGCCTTCCTTCCTTCTGCAAATGCATCTGAAGGACCTGTTACAGGAGGAAGGGGCTCACGGTGAAGCCGAATACCACACCCCGTAAGGCGAAGGTAGCCGTACGATTAGGCACCTCACGCCAGAGGAATCGTGTGTACTTGGCATCACTGGGATCCAACAGTATGGGATGGAACACTTTGCTAATGTCTGCAATTAGGGCATATCGACCAAATCTAAACTTCACTAACAAGTTATACAATGCTTCTACCAAGTTGGGGCCAGATAGGAGGCAATCATTCAGTGACAGTCTATTCTTTGACTTTGCTGATGCATTAAACACAATATGTAAGGGGGTGGTACAGCTCTCTTTTTTAACCCCAAAGTGGGGCATGTAGTATCCTTTGATTCGATTTTTGGGGTTTCTAACCTTTCAAAAAATCCTGCTTCTAAGTAAGATTGCAATACATTTTCATAATCTGAGTGGTACTGGGTTCCTGATCAAATTTTGCATTGAGTGATTCTAACTGGGCCACAGCATTTTGATAATTCACGTCTGGCCTAGCATCAGATTTAAAGGGGAGACTCACTTGATAACCATGCTCAGTATGGACGACACTCTGGCTTACCTTTGCAATGGCATCTATTTCTTGAATCGTATACTGCTCTGAAGGAGCGATCCTGATTTGGTCTAGTCTCCACTTATCAACGTCTGTTTCTGGTCATGCTATCCTGCACATGTACAGTGTGTGTGTGTGTGGTTCTTTGCTTAGCACCTTCAAGTGCCCACTGAGGAACTTTTCCTAATGGCGACATTCCCCCATGTGTTACAAAAAGGTTGATACTATCGATTCACTCCGACCCGAGAATGAAATAGCTGAAATAATCGGATCCTACAAGTATGTCTACTCCCTTTACTTTATCATGTCGCGTCTCTTCATCGGCATTGTGATAACTTTTACTTATGAGATGTTTCTTATTTTAGCGTAGCCTATAATGTAAATGGGTACGCTTATGTAATCATGCAGTGCTAGCTTCATGTGAATCACTCATTTTCCCATTTCAATCTTGCACCTCACCACATCGAATTGTCCCTCAATTTCTGCGGAGCCAAAGGGAGCTAGATTTAATGCTACTCGACCCACGATGGGGAGATTTAATCTCTTGGCTGAGGGCGCTGATATGAAGCTGTGCTGGCTCCCGGTGTCGAGGAACAATCGGATGCGGTTGGCTTGGCCGTGTACACGTAACATGGCGGTGGCTGTTGGCAACAACGAACAAGGTAGTTCTAGTGAGGGATTTTTCAACGTCACCTTAGTGTTTACACAGGGCTTTGACTCTTTCTCTTTGGTGTTTGGGTTGTTAAGTGCTCTTCTGGCTACCTTTCAGAGTCAGTCTTCACCGGGTGAGAAGTTACATGCGATGCACTATGAACATTATGAGAGGGGCAACATCGGGTGAAGTTGAGGTCTTGTGGGGTGCCTGTTATCACAAATTGAATTATGGTGCTTAGCACTGCACAACTTACATGAATTTTTACTTTGGCACTGTTCACCTCTGTGTCCTACATTTAGACAATTGAAACACCTTCTCACGCGAATCAACTGACTACGTCTCGCGGCGATATCTAGCAATTTGTTGCACTCGTGTGCTGAATGGCTATCGTTACAAAACGGACGAGCTTTAACTTTCGGTTTCAGGTTCACATTCATTTCATGTTTCACATCTGGTTTTAGGGACTCACCCTTTTGAAGCGCATCATCCTCGAGCATACGAATGATGAAATCAATGGTGTTGAAGAACTCATGAAGATCATAGTCAAACTTGCGCAAGTGCTCCACAACTTTACGGTATAATTTACACCAGATAATTTTTGATTCATTATACTCATGATCATACCGTGACCTATATCATTCCTGCTCAAATGTTTAATCTGTTCGATTAAAATGGTCAATTCAAAATGGTATTTCTTAAGTTCTACAGGGTTTAATGAAGGTACAAAGATATTGGCTAATTGCCGATGCAATATAACGAGCGTTTGATGCTCATTCCCGTACTGTTTGTCAAGCAGCTCTAGAGCAATTCGATAGTTAGCCACGGTAATGCTCAGAGATTTTACAACTCTGAGCGGATCCCTTCCCAAGGTACCGAGCAAGTATGTGAACTTGGTCACGTCGTCCAAGTCACTTCTGTGATTAACATGAATTTCAAACAATTCTCTATATGAAGCGTATTCGCTCACTTCTCCCTTGAATGTACGGAGGGGCAATGGTTTCAGCTTTGGCAAATTTGCACTCTTTGCTGGAACGCTTAGTGTGTCAATTCAGTGCAACAGCAAAGAAATTGCTGGTTGCCTCTCTCATTAGCTGGCGTAGCCTAGCCTCTATCCCTGACTCTAATTTAGCCATATTGGATAAGTATAGTGAACGAAGCTGCCTTTCATTCTCTCTAATACCCTCTACCAGATTCTGGTACACGGTCGCGGTTCACGTTTCAATGAGCTCTTGCTGAGCTTCTACATGCAAGGCTGATAGGAGGCCCATCGTTACCTCAGTTTGTCTAACGGTGGCAACTGCCATGACTGCTATTTACTACAAGGGGAGCAAAACAAGAAAAAGGGGCAATTTTTACGTTACGAAGAGGGCGGAAAGGTTAATACAAAATTGTGGCAACTACAGACTCCTAATCAGTTTGACGGTCGTGCTCTCCTCACACATATTAATTACCATTGCTTACTCAATGACTCCTGAGCAGCAGAGCTTTGTTATCCGGTTAATCAAAGGAACAAATGTTGCGAATTCTTTGCCCTTTGCTTACTTAGGTTCTAGCCTGGTTCTGGGCAATAACAAGGTCTGAAGGACTAGATTCTACAACTCTGTGGAGGGATTGAGGAAGCAACGTTTACAATTTTACACACTTTTATTACAGAAATAAACTAAAATTACACTCAAAATATTTCCCCACTTATGTAAAGGAAACATTTAACACGACAATTTGATGAATTAAAGTGGCACATGGTCGTTGCAATTCTATGTCCGTGAGGCGGACCAAGAGATATAAAAATATCAAGAAATCTGATACAAAACCCACATAACTGGATTGTTCACTTTATGTTTGTTAATATAAACACTAATAAGGTTTCATTATTCATAGGATGCGTGGGATACCCCACGATAAACTTACACTATAGCATGACAAATTAAGAAACAAAGTAACGACTCTGGTTGTGTAGAGAGGAGAAGACGATCCGTCTTACCTTTTGCTCTGGTTGGTACCTGGGAAGCGAATGCCTGCTGTGGGTGGCATTGCCCTCGAACACAACTTTGTGACGTCATGGTGAAACAATTCCAAAACAATCGATGCTTTACTCTATTGCGTCTCATCTTTATTCGTTAGGTACAAGATTTGGCAATTTGTATTAAGGTAGATGATGAACTCTAGTTTTACATTATGCCCTACAACTCAAGTTGGCTCGAGGGATTCTCCCGTAGGCGAAGCTTTTCATGAAGCGTGCTTCCTTTGTTTTTATCTTTTATACATGGTTAAGTTTGCTTCGTAGTTTTATAAGGAATATAAATCTCATGACAGGTTTACTTAATTTCTTCCTCCACACAGTTTCGTAAGGATTCGCTACATTTCTCATATGTCCATGACAGAAGTCACTAGTCGCCTGCACTCGTCATTGATTCTTCTTCTTACTCAAGTTAACCTGAGGTTGGGGCAGGTTTGTCGCTTAAAGGGGGATCCGCCCATTTTCGGTACATTATACCTATCGCCTTAATATTTGAAAATAGTGGGAATAGGCCAAGCTTCAAACCAGCTGATTGCCTCTCCTCCTGACGGCTATGTGTCGAGAAGCATGTTTTGTTTAAATATCGTGCACGAACGAATAAAACAATTGTATATGAAACATGATCAATAAGTTAATCAGAATCTTAACATTCAGGTACCAAAATCCTAAAGTGAACATTTTGCGAATGGTATAATTGGAGGTGTTCTTTTTTTCTCTCTCTCTAATGAAGTGTAATGGTAAAACAATCAATAATCAAATTATGCGAATTCTCATTTTGAAAATCTATTTAGAAGTGTTTATATAAGAGTGAATGGATTCAATTTCTTCTTCATGTATAATATCTCCAATTATTACTAAAAATAAGAAGTTTCTGCTTTAAGGTTAAAAAGGCAGATTTTTCAATGTCAAAGAACAAGTCCCCAGGTAGTGATGGGCTCGCTGCTAAAGTTTATAGCAGCTTTGAAATTTTGACAAGAATGGTTTTGTTAAATTTAATTATACAAAAACTACTTACGTACATACTGTCTGAATCATAAAATTTGGCTATAATCAACGATCCTAGACAACTGAAGACCAATTACGCTTCTAAATGTAGATTACAAATGTTTAGCTAAGGTACTGAGAAATGAAAGCTAAATGTAATAGAGGAAATGATATCGAAACAATTACTGCTCAGGTTTTGGAAAATCAATTACGTCTTGCAATAATTCTATCCGTGATATAATTCATCATACTGGAACAGAGATTGTAAAAACTGCTTTAGTACCGCTTGACTGGACCATGGCCTTCGACAGAGACAGTGCTGTGAGTTTGTTCTGAAGTCATTCTTAAATCTGGATTTCCTATTTTATTCACGAGAGGAACTGAGGCCCTCTTTCTTTAAGAACTAGAGGGAAGCATGCTTTTGAATGGCAAGTCCACGTCGAAAGATGATCTGTCAGGCAAGGCTGCTAATTGCAATGCTCGTTTATTGTTTTTCAAAAAACTTTCTAC
>NC_087210.1:39651899-39656899 GCF_015104395.2 Macrobrachium nipponense | reverse complement strand
GAGTTAGGTTGGCCACAGTTGCTCTTAGAACTTCACATTCCAAGCCTTCCAGTAAATGCTGGTGAACTACCTTTATACCTTCATCGTCAGTCTTCCATTGCACGATGTTGGTACCTACATATTACAGACTCCCTAACACTATATTTTTTCAGACTGCTATCAGCAAAAAATATTTTAGGTACTATGAGTCACACCATAGGTCTCCATTATTGATATAGGGTAAAGAGAGTAGTTTGCTATTACTTTATTGGCACCAAAAGTAATGTGACAGGACAGAGGTAGCAACCAATTCCAAAACTAGTACTGGCCCTGGAATTGGAGTATATCATGATGATTTTCATTGTAGAGGCACGCTATCATGACGACTTTTTTTTTTACTGTGGAACAGAATTAAATTTTTACTGCTTTATTTAGTGACTCAAAAAGTGTTTTACAAAGTCTCTGGTCTTAATTCTGGTGATCCATTGTTTTTAGAAATCTAAGAGTGATTTAATTTAATTATTTGCGGATGAATTTAAGTAAATGTTTGTTGTGTCATACCCAACGATCACATAAGAACAATAGATTGGGCACATCCATTTAACAAGCATTAACCATTGCCGCCACCTGGTTGTAGGATAGAAATACCAAGCCTGGCTTGGAGTAGTAGAAAATTTTAATGTGTGCTTATCAAATATTCTATGATCTAACCTATTTAGGAATAAGATAAAATTTAGAAAATTGATATAAGAGGAAAAAAAAAAAAACCGTAAGATATGAACTCCTTCAAAACAACTGTTTATGTATTTTACAGTATCCAATCTATTGTTCTTATGCGATCGATGGTCCCAGCACATATAGCAGTGTCTGGTAATGAAAAGGCTGGCAAATTAGCAAAAGAAGCTGTAACTGATATGCTTCCAAGGAAACACAGACCTCCATCCAATAACTTATTACCAGATATCACATCACTTGTCAGGGATATATGACAGGAACGTCTGAATACAGCTGGGAAAAACAAAATGGAAGAAAATGGAAAACTGTATTATACCGTCTAAGGGTAGGACATATCCGCCTGATACACAAGTTTCTAGCTGTAAATTAAAATCAATCTTTCTGTGATGGCTGCCTGTTCTCTTGGTCTGCCAAACATTTGCTAGCTGAATGCCCTGGACTGATTGACCTCAGGAGAAGCCTTCTCTCCGAGGCCTGAGACGAGAATGGCCTGTATGCTCTAGCTCTAAAGAAAAGTTATTTTTGCATCTATCAGTCGAAAATCGAAGGTTCCATTGATCAGTCAGGCATTAGGAGTAATGGGTGTATGTTTATTATTGGTGGTGGAATTTATCTCCCACCACTAGGTTTAATTTAAGACGGTTATTGCTGAACTGTTTAGGCGGGGCATTCATTTCGGAACGTCTTCATTAATATTTCACTTGATTTAATATTGATTTCGCTTGATCATTCGGATCTTTGACACTAATATTTAAAGCTTGTTGCCTTGTATAAATTCATGTCCGAAAAGTGTTTTCAAAGGTGCTTTTAAAAATGTCAGAATTCCAAGGTCGGGACTATTCGGTAATGGACTGGGGAGGCTGAGCGCCACCTTTTCGCTGACTGGGTTATCGCTGGCAAGATTCTCTCTGAAAGCACACCTGACATTATATACTAACATTTCTAGCGCTCATAATTGTCATGTTTGGTAATGCATATGAAGACTGAAATAATGAATATTTGTTATAATATAGTAATTTTACTTGAATTGTCCATTAGAAAAAATTTAGTCCACTAGCCAAAGTCTTTGGGGAAGAAATTGTTTATGACGCCAGTGGCAATTTTAGATTTGTATGAGAAGCAGGTCTTCTACAAATATATAAGTTTAATTTCTTAAATATATTATCTAGTCATTACGCCCATAAGTTTCATATAAATTTTGCCATTCTCAACAAATGCTAATGGCGTCAGTGACCTTAGCCGTCCCGGTGCTAGAGAAAATTGAATCAATCAGTCACTCAGTCAAACACTACCGTGAATTCATGACTATAAGGAACAAAGGGAATTTCGAAATTGTCCAAAAAGCAGATGTCAAATGGAAAGATCATGCTTTCATTGCTCAGGAGGTACAAGAAGACAAAGAAATGGAACATAACAAGTCGCTTGTGCCAGAGTTATCCAAGTTTTTGCTCCAGACCACCTTTTTCGGAGTTTAATTATCCACATAAGCTGCTTCTGCTGACTCTTATAACACTATTGTGCTACTGAACAGAAGGAAAGGAAACGCAGGGTAAAAGTCTTTACAATGAGATAAGTATCTCCTTGTTTTTATTGTCATTAAAGCATAAATCCTGTCTCACTTACTTAGGTCATTAACGCATATTTTACGATTGTAGTAGAAATAACTATTTGACTGCATACGCTTATTTTTTGTTCTCGCTTTTGCAGAAGGCCTTTCCATTAATCTCATGCTCTGAAAATGTTGCGACTATTCTAGAGGTATAGAGCAATTTATATAACATGGAATTGCGATGAATGCGGTCATTTACAAGTGACACCATTTTTCCGTTAAAGCAAGGACAGATCACGTCACGTAATTAATCATTTCTGTGTTACACTGGGTTAGATCTTCCATTTTCAACTAGGGTCTAACTAAAGTGAAGTCCTTCATCAAATTCCTAGTGACCCTTGACCTCTTTAAAAACATATCCATCGCTGCTTCTCCTGTTAAATGGAACAGAATTCTATTAATAATACCAGCGCGGGAACTGAGCGTAAAAGAAAAGAAAAAAAATCTTTTTTAAACTAAAGTCACAGTGGGGACAACCCTCTTTTCCGTTTCTTCGCAACCTTTCATCCTCACATAAAGACTTGGGCTGCTACTAATCGATAAATTCAAGTTTTAGAGATGACTTTCAGCGAACACTGGGTGGCGACGCTAGCCTATCTCGGTTTCTTTCCATCTTATGACAAGAAGAATAAAACACTTTCACTCATTTGCTTTCCGTTTGTATTTCCGTATTGTTACACTGCTGATACATTCCTCGTTTACTTAGAATGACAACTCAAACACGCATTTTATTTTCATAAAGCAAACAGGGAAAGACTAAGTCTGCTTCTACCACCATCCCGGACCGCTAGTTATTGATCCAAGGGGCCCACGCTCATCCTCCTCGCAGCTCACACTTTTCGAATGTTTACTTGCTACCTTATTTTGCGCTCTTGCTTAGTTGGTTACCCTTCTGCCATTCCACATTCACAGGTTTTTAGGATAAATATATGGATATGTAGCTAAGATCTCTGTTGGGTGTTATCATCAGGTCGATGGCGAAACAAAATGCTTGAGCAGGAAACGATCTAAAAGGAGGCGTATGATTGGTCATGAATCACGTGACGTCACGGAAGGTGGACCAATCACGAGTTGCAGGGAACAGGACTTACTCCGGTGAGCACTGGGGCTGAGCACAAGTCAGCCAGCATTCAGTATCACGGCTGCACTCGTAGTGCTCGATTAATGTGGATTATTTCAAGAAAACACTGTTTCAACGCCTTGTTATTCTCGATTTTAAGGTCAATTTAAAGTTAGGCACAACCGAAGGAAGCATTAGTGATGTAGGTTGGTGATTTGTTATCATAAATGTCGTTTTGATGTCACAAATGTCAGTAATTTGAATTAAGTAAAACGATGTCAGTGCTTATAAAAGCCTGTGTGGTACATAATTACTGATAGAAATGTAATCGTGATAAATAGGAGAAGTGCTAATTGTGAAGGTGTACAGGGCTGCGTCCGGTTAACTGAAAGATAATTAGTGGCTGCCAATGCAACTGATTGTATTGTGCAGTTGCACTGATGTATTTAACTACTTAAAATTTAAGAAAATATTGTAATTTCTTCACAATATGTTATGCTTCCCCACCCCGTCTTTCCCACGGTCTGTTGAGCCCTATTCTTTTTCAGTCCAACTCTCTAATAACCTCGCTCGATATCCTTCAAAATAAGAAGCTGGAGATGTGCCATTCGTGAAAAGAGAGAGAGAGATAAGGTGTGTTCGTTGCTATGGTGAGTGTTGCTATGCTTTGGTGCTCATACTTTGGGTGTCGAGAATCGTAATATCATCCGGGCTTTACTACGACAGTTCCGTCCATAGTTTCATTTCTCCAAGTATCGGTACCTCAGAGCTGCTGCTGTTCTGCGGCCAAGGCCTTCTCCCCTCCCTCACGACCGGGAACGAAACTGGAAAAACAAACCGCTGGTAACTCTTTCAAGCTGATGCGTTTTTTTTTTTTCCATACCTTAATTAATATATGAAGAATATCGCTTTTGCTGCGATTTGAGCTGTGTAGGCAATGGAAGACCTTGGCTTTCGATTTCATAGTATGCTTCAGGGTGTGATGACGCCATGTATCTATAGCTACGCTCGCAATTGGGAAGGTGTCGGGTTTGGGTTGCTGCCATTATTTGCAAATGCTGAGACGGAAAATAATCATTATAATCATCTTTCGAATGCATGTCTGTATCAGCTTAGTGCGGTAGAGTTAGATGCTGAATTTTATTAGTGTACAGAAATTTTTTAGAAATATGTATATATATATATATATATATATATATATATATATATATATATATATATATATGTGTGTGTGTGTGTGTGTGTGTGTATATACATACACTATATATATATATATATATATATATATATATAATATTAATATATATATATATATATACATATATATATATATATATATATATATAGATATATATATATATATATATATATATATATATATATATATACATATATGATATATATATATAATATATTATATTTGATATAGTATATATAAATATATATTTATATTTATATTGATACATATTCTTTATATATATTATATTATATATATCATATAGCTATATCTATATCTATATATATATATATATATATATATATATATATATATATATATATATATATGGGGTATGTGTGTGTGTGTGTGTGTGTGTGTGTGTGTGTGTGTGAAGTTTT
>NC_087210.1:39641899-39649399 GCF_015104395.2 Macrobrachium nipponense | reverse complement strand
ACTTAGAATAATCCTTGGAAACAAAAATTAGAACAATCCTTGGAAACAACAACAATAATTAACTAAAATAGTACTTGGAAATTAAGACAATAAGAATTAACTTATGTATAAAGCGACGCATTAATCAATAATAGAAAGCATAAAACTTAAGATATTCAAAACAAATTAGCATTAATATTCCTCCTCTTCGTCCTCCTCATCTGCTAAAGCCAGCAAATCAGTGTCACAATCCTCATATTCAATCGCATCCTTAGTCATTGTTTTGAGGTGAAATTACAATGTTGTCTTAGAAGGGAAACGTTCTTTTTAACTTTGATTTTTTAAATAGCCTATTTTTATTAAAATCAACTTTATATAATAATCCAGGACTGAGGTTCATATTATCAACTTATCATTAAAACAGGATTCTATTATTAGTGTTTCTAAAATATCGCTAGATTTATGCAGTGCTGTATCTTTCCAGTTTATAGCGTGGCCTTCGTCTCTCACATTATAACGATGCTGAGAAATCCTTGTGCAATCAGATTTCCCAGCGTGCCAGGTGCGCTTTATCACGGCCTGTACATATATATATATATATATATATATATATATATATATATATATATATATATATATATATATATCATAACAACGGTTATGTTAAATTCTCTCAGTAATTTAAGGAGATGGCACAATTCAATGTCGTACTGAATTATTGTAAATGTTGTATCGTACAGACACTGAATTATTGTAAATGTTGTATCGTACAGACACTTTATACACATCCTACGTTACTTTATTTAGGTTAATTCTTTATCAGACAGGTTCTAGTACAATTATCATATTTAAAAACAACGGTTATGTTAAATTCTCTTAGTAATTTAAGGAGATGGCACAATTCAGTGTCGTACGGTAAACAAAATAGTCTCGGTTTTAAACGCATCCCTGGCCACTGAGCCATAAGAGCACTGGCTTGCATTCCTAATGGTTAATGCAGCGTCTAAATAGTAAATTTGGTAACACATCGTTTTACCAATAGCATACATAGTAAACATTTCTTCGTCCAGACATTCGGGGTCACACATTTCCAGGTCTCTAAGGAACATACTACTATTAACTACAGATAATTTAACAGATGAATGATGGTTAGAGAAGTAATGTACATATCCATCAGTTTTGGTAGGTTTACGGCAAGCTTCAAATTCCATTAAGTTATTAGATTTTATTATTAATACATCAAGAAAAGAATACAATTATTATTGTCTTCTCTTTTGAATGAAATGGAAGGCACAAGACTATTAAAATGCTTCAAAAATACCAAAGGTTTTATTTAATGGCCAACGAACTAGCATAACGTCAACATAATTTATCTAGAACAAAGGATATCTACATACTCTAGACAATATTCTACTTTCGAATGTAATGTTACGGTATTGTACTTTTTCTCCTTTCTGTTACTGTGATCAGATCTTGAAATAAAGCTTATTATGTATGCTGTGTATATGTAATATGATATAATGTATATATATATATATTATATTTAACTATATATAATATATATATATATATATATTATAAGTACCTTATATATATGTATATAGGTAACATGTATATATATATATCCTATATAGATACTATATATATATATATATTATATATATACATACACACACACACACATATATATATATATATATATATATATATATATATATATATATATATGAGAAAGAGAGAGAGAAATGCATATGTGTGTGTGTGTGTGTTTGTGAGTGTGTGTGGGTGAACAAGGTTGGTACTGGTATTTCACGATGGAAATGATTGAATTACAGCCAAATAAACCAGTTTGCCATCTTGTCATTATTGTATAAACCTGTTGGCAAGTTTAGACCTTTTCAAGTTAACAAAGGTTTCAGTGCAATTCTTTACAAATATGCAAAATCAGCTGAATTATTGTAAATGTTGTATCGTACAGACACTTCCTAATAGTTTGACGAAGACAAGTGCAGATCAAATCTTTTCTTACATTTTGTGCATTTGACGTAAAGGTAAATAAAAGAAATATTGGGTTGCAGAACCGAATTAATGTATATTAGCGAAGGTTGTCCAAACGAAAACAAAAATATGACATAACACCTCGAAAAAGAAATGGATTCGCTGTTGGTAGGAAGGAGAAAGCTGCTGATGCACAGCACAGTAATATGGCCTATAAAAGCGAACTTTAACAAATAAAATAGAGACCAATGAACACTTGATAAGTATACTAAAGAAAGGAAGCTATGAAATTAAGGTTTTGCAGAATAATGACATGAAGTGGAAGCTTTTACTTTCCCTTTCCTGTCATATCTCGGAGTGGAAGTTTTTACTTCCCCTTCCCTGTGATATCTCGGAGTGGAGGTTTTTACTTTCCCTTCCTTGTCATATTTTGGGGTGGAAGTTTTCACTTTCCCTTCCCTGTAATATCTAGGAGTGAAAGTTTATACTTTCCCTTGCTTTTCATATCTTGGAGTGCAGGTTTTTACTTTCACTTCCATGTAATGTCTCCGAGAGGAAGTCTTTACTTTCCCTTTCCTGTAATATCTCGGAGTGGAGGTTTTTACTTTCCCTTTCCTGTAATGTCTTGGAGTGAAAGTTTTTACTTCTCCTTTCCCGTAATATCTTGGAGTGGAAGTCTTTACTTTCCCTTTCATGTAATATCTTGAAGTGAAGGTTTTTACTTTCCCTTTCCTGTAATATCTTGGAGTGAAGGTTTTTACTTTCCTTTTCCTGTAATATCTTGGAGTGAAGGTTTTTACTTTCCCTTTCCTGTAATATCTTGGAGTGGAAGTCTTTACTTTCCCTTTCCTGTAATATCTTGGAGTGAAGGTTTTTACTTTCCCTTTCCTGTAATATCTTGGAGTAGAAGTCTTTACTTTCCCTTTCATGTAATATCTTGGAGTGGAAGTCTTTACTTTCCTTTTCCCTTCCTCGTAATATCTTGGGCAGTGGAAGTCTTTACCTTTCCTTTTCCCATGTAATATCTTGGAGGTGAAGGTTTTTACTTTCCCTTTCCCGTTCCCGTAAATCTTGGAGTGGAAGTCTTTGTACTTTCCCCTTTCAATGTAATATCTTGGAGTGGAAGTCTTTGTTTACCTTTAACCTTTGTATATCCTTCGGAGTGACGGTTTTTACTTTCCCTTCCCTGTAATATTCTTGGAGTGAAAGGTTTTTGTACTTTCCCCTTTCCTGTAATATCTTGGAGTGAAGGTTTTTTACGTTTCCCTTTCCTGTAATATCTTGGACGTGGAATGTCTTTTTACTTTCCTTTTCCTGTAAATATTTGGAGTGGATTCTTTACTTTCCCCTTTCTGGAATAGCTTGGAGTGGATGTCCTTTGCTTTACCTTTTCCACTTTCCGGTAATAATCTTGGAGTGGATGTCGTTACTTTCCCTTTCCTGTAATATCTTGGGGGGGAGTGGAAGTCTTTACTTTCCTTTTCTGTAATATCTTGGAGTGGAAGGTTTTAACCCTTTCCACTTCGTGTTAATTTAACTGGAGTGGAAGGTTTTCTTTCCCTTTCCTTTTCCATGTTTTAATTTAATTTGGAAGGAAGGTTTTTTACCTTTCCCTTTCCTGTAATATCTTGGAGTGAAGGTTTTTAACTTTCCCTTTCCTTTTGTAATATTTTTCCTTTGGAAGGTGGAAAGTTTTACTTTCCCTTCCCTGTAATATCTTGGAGTGGAAGGTTTTACTTTCCCTTTCCGTAATATTTCTTTGAAGTGGAAAGTCTTTACTTTGTTCCTTTTCCTGTAATATCTTGGAGTGGAAGGTTTTTTCTTTCCTTTCCTTTTGTAACACCTTGGAGTGAAGGTTTTTTACCTTTCCCTTCCTGTAATTATCTTGGGAGTGGAAGGTTTTTCTTCCCTTTAACGGTTCCCTTTTACCGTTAATATCTTTGGAGTGGAGGTCTTTACTTTGTTCCCTTTCATGTAAATATCTTGGAAGTGGAAGTCTTTACTTTCCCTTTTCCTGTAATATCTTGGAAGTGGAAGGTTTTTACTTTCCCTTTTCCCGTAAATCTTTGGAGTGGAAAGTCTTTACTTTCCCTTTTCCTGTAATATCTTGGAGTGGAAGGTTTTTAATTTCCTTTCCTGTAATATTTGGAGTGAAGGTTTTTTACTTTCCCTTTCCTGTAATATCTTGGAGGTGAAAGGTTTTTACTTTCCCCTTTTCCTGTAATTATCTTGGAGTGGAAGTTGTTTACTTTCCCTTTTCCTGTAATCTTTGGAGGTGAAAAGGTTTTTACTTTCCCTTTCCTTTGTAATATCCTTGGAGTGGAAGGTTTTACTTTCCCTTTTCCTGTAATATCTTGGAGTGGAATTTTTGTCTTTACTTTCCTTTCCTCCTGTAATATTCAAAGTGGAAGTTTTCTTTCCCTTTCCTTTTCCTGAATATCTCGGAGTGGAAAGTTTTACTTTCCCTTCCCTGTAATATCTTGGAGTGGAAGTTTTTACTTTCCCTTCCCTGTAATATCTCGGAGTGGAAGGTTTTACTTTCCCTTCCCTGTAATATCGTGGAAGTGAAGGTTGGTTTTTACTTCCTTCCTTGAAATATCTTGGAGTGGAAGTCTTACTTTCCCTTTCCTGTAATATCTGGAAGTTGGAAGGTTTTCCTTTACTTTCCTGTCCTGGTAATTTTTATTTCCAAGGAGTCGAAGGTTTTTACTTTGTCCTTTCCTGTAATAATCTTGGAGTGGAAAAGTTCTTCCTTTCCATTGTTCCCTGTAATGTCTTAGAAGGGAAGTCTTTACTTTCCCCTTTTCGTAATATCCTTCAGTGGGAAAAGTTTACTTTCCCTTCCCTTCCCTGAATATTTCTTGGAGGGAAGTTTTCTTTTACCTTTCCCTAACCTTGTAATTATTTCCCTTTGGAGTGGGAAGTCCTTTATTTCCCTTCCTGTTAAATATCCTTGGAGTGAAGGTTTCCTTTAACTTTGGCCTTCCCTTTGGTAATATCTTGGGAGGGAAGTCTGTACTTTCCCTTCCCTGACTGTAACATATCTTTCGAAGGTGGATGTCTTTACTTTCCCTCTCCTAATATTTCAAAGTAGAACAGGTAAACTTTAACTTCATCATTTGTAATCTTGGAGTGAAGTTTTTACTTCCTTTCTGTAATGGTATTTTTGCGGTAAGTCTTTATTTCCAATCCTGTATATTTTCCCTCGTGAGTTTTTACTTTCCCTCTCCTGGATCTTGGAGTGGAGTCTTTTTTACTTTCCCTCCCTGTAATGTCTTGAAGTGCGGAGTGGTTTCTTTCCCTTCCCTGTAATATCTTGGAGTGGAAGTCTTTACTTTCCCTTCCCTGTAATATCTTGGAGTGGAAGCTTTTACTTTCCCTTCACTGCCATATCTCACTTTTGTCGCCACAAAAGCTTTACCATCCATACTGCTGCTTACTTCCCTTGTGGTTGAATGTTAGAGTTTTGAGGTTTTGCTCCTCAAACATTACCTCCACGTTATTAAGCCTAGACTTTTCTCAACCTTGTTTTCCTGTCACTTACAGATTCTTTGCACTTCTTTTAAAACTATTCAGTTATTTTGTTTATTGTTTTTTCAAAGTTTAGTTTTTTTGGTAGTACGTATTCTTGTTTAATAGTTATGTGTGTTTTTTATAGTTATTTGGTTTGCTTCCCTTCATCAGTTTTATATATTTTTTCCTTTACCAAGCCATTGGCAATTGTGCGTGTATAACGTATTTTAGTCAGATCATGCCAGATTTATTCTTACAACTGATTTTTTAATATATTTTCAATTTTCTTAAATTTGCAGTTTCACTATTTTATATTCTGAAGTATATTGTCCCATATACACGCCCATATTATATATATATATATATATATATATATATATATATATATATATATATATATATATTATATATATATGTGTGTGTGTGTGTGTGTGTGGTGTGTGTGTGTATACATTATGAGTCTGATCACATCAATTCATATATGCATTAAGGTACAAATTTCTTTTAATACCCAATTTGCTCTTCTTCAGAACTAATATATTTTCATATATGTCAACGGAAGGGGAATTTATAGTTGATAATAATTTCGTCGGCTCCCGGGCGAGAACCTAGAAACCTAGAAAGCAGAACGTACAGTGAAGCGCCTTTAACAGCACAGCTACATCTCGTGGTAGCTGTGCAGTTAAAGGCGCATATTTTATTTTTATATACACATATATTATATATATATATATATTATATATATATATAATATATATTTATATATATATATATATATATATATATATATATATATATATATATATATATGCATATATATATATATATATATATATATATATTATATATATATATATATATATATATATATATATATATATATAATATATATATATATAGTATATATATATATATATATATATTATATATATATATATATATATATATAATATATATACTATATGATATGTCTATATATATCTATATATATATATATATATATGTATATGTATATATATCATATATATATATATATATATATATATATATATATATATATATAAAGGTTTTTGCCACTAAGGAAAAAAAATGAAAAGCGAGATAGCCAAGCACTTTCGATCTAGTTCGACCCTGTACTCAGGCACAACTGATCTTACAGAGGAAAAAACATAGTCAAGGTAGTCTTAATATCCAAACTGACACTACAAGATTAGCAATAAGGTCGATTTCACTCTACAGAAACGAGGAAACGCCTGAGGGCAGCCACACCTTGGAGGATACACACACGGTCAACAGACGATTCATCCAAAAAACAATACATTTTGAAAAAAAAGGAGGCATACAACTTATTATCATGAAATTTACAAAAATGTTCCCCAAAAAATTATTAATGAAAAGACGAGAAAAAAAAATATAAATACATCGAGCAAGAGAGAGAGGGAGAGAGAATATCAAGCAGAGAGAGAGAGAGAGAGAGAGAGAGAGAGAGAGAGAGAGAGAGAGAGAGAGAGAGAAATAATAACTATATACATCTGGGACTAATTTATTAGTAGTTTATTTATTTTAAGGTCCTTCATAAACATTTTACAAATATACAGGTCCAAATGATACATTCCCGGACTAAGATTTAGGTTGTTTTTATTAGTGATTTGTATAATTGTTAATTCCAGTAAATTTCTTGAAACATAATCATTAGATCTAGCAATTACAGAGGTATCACCCCAATTAATACAGTGAGATTTTTCACTCAGATGGATAAAACGTGCATTTGAAGTCTGGGCTGTTCTAACTGAATACATATGCTGCTTAATACGTACACATAAATTTTTACTTGACTGACCAACGTAAAACGATGGGCAATCCTTACAAGGAATTTTGTTAATAATGTTGTTATTTGTTACAGGACTATTCTTAATTAGCATATCTAAAGATTTAATGGTATTGTTATAAGAGAACACTACATTAACATTAAACAATTTAAATATTGATTTTATGGTTTCAAATCCACGA